>NW_027309877.1:0-355692 GCF_047496795.1 Chiloscyllium punctatum
GGTCTACACCGAAACATCAAATTCCACTCCTCCTGATACTGCCTGGCTTGCTGTGTTCCTCCAACAAGTATTCAGCATGGGAAACAGTGCAGATCACACCCGTGCATTGATCTATAAACGCGGACTAGATATCTGTCCAGCACGGAGAGCTATGCAGACCACAACAGTGCATTCATCTATAAACCTCAAACAGATAGTCTGACCAGCACAGCGAACTATGCAGTGATGACTCGTGAATTAATCTGTAAACCAGGAGCTGTTACCCTTCCAGCCTGTAGGACTGTGTACACCACCCCAGTGCATTGATCTGTAGACCAGGAGCAGATACACTCCCAGCCTGTAGGACTATGTACACCACCCCAGTACATTGATCTGAAACGCAGGAACAGTTAACCTCCCAGCATGTAGGACTGTGTACACCACCCCAGTACATTGATCTGAAACCCAGGAGCAGTTAACCTCCCAGCATGTAGGACTGTGTACACCACCCCAGTGCATTGATCTGTAGACCAGGAGCAGATACACTCCCAGCATGTAGGACTGTGTACCCCACCCCAGTGCAATGATCTGTAAACCAGGAGCAGTTAATCTCCCAGCATGTAGGACTGTGTACCCCACCCCAGTACATTGATCTGTAACCCAGGAGCAGTTACCCTCCCAGCATGTAGGACTGTGTACACCACCCATTGCATTGATCTGTAGACCAGGAGCAGTTACCTTCTCAACATCTAGGACTTTGTACCTCACCCCAGTACATTGATCTGTAAACAAGGAGCAGATACCCTCCCAGCATGTAGGACTGTATACCCCACCCCAGTACATTGATCTGTAACCCAGGAGCAGTTACCATCCCAGCATGTAGGACTGTGTACACCACCCATTGCATTGATCTGTAGACCAGGAGCAGTTACCTTCTCAACATCTAGGACTTTGTACCTCACCCCAGTACATTGATCTGTAAACAAGGAGCAGATACCCTCCCAGCATGTAGGACTGTGTACCCCACCCCAGTGCATTGATCTGTAACCCAGGAGCAGTTACCCTCCCAGCATGTAGGACTGTGTACACCACCCCAGTGCATTGATCTGTAAACCAGGAGCAGTTACCCTCCCAGCATGTAGGACTGTGTTCCCCACCCCAGTGCATTGATCTGTAACCCAGGAGCAGTTACCCTCCCAGCATGTAGGACTGTGTACACCACCCCAGTGCATTGATCTGTAACCCAGGAGCAGTTACCCTCCCAGCATGTCGGACTATGTACCCCACCCCAGTGCATTGATCTGTAAACCAGGAGCAGTTACCCTCCCAGCATGTAGGACTGTGTACCCCACCCCAGTGCATTGATCTGTAACCCAGGAGCAGTTACCCTCCCAGCATGTAGGACTGTGTACACCACCCATTGCATTGATCTGTAGACCAGGAGCAGTTACCTTCTCAACATCTAGGACTTTGTACCTCACCCCAGTACATTGATCTGTAAACAAGGAGCAGATACCCTCCCAGCATGTAGGACTGTGTACCCCACCCCAGTACATTGATCTGTAAACAAGGAGCAGTTACCCTCCCAGCATGTAGGACTGTGTACCCCACCCCAGTGCATTGATCTGTAACCCAGGAGCGGTTTCCCTCCCAGCTTGTAGGACTGTGTACCCCACCCCAGTGCATTGCTCAGTAACACTGTGTTAGATCCCTGCCCAGTGTGGGAAAACTGGCAGCCCATGCTGGAAGTGACAGGATGTACAGCTCCCACCCATTTACAGCTCCATCTCTCCATTGTGCCCTGACAAGGGGCTGCATTGGGTGTGAACATCACTGCCAGAGAGAGATGGCGGGGGAATCAGTTTAATATCATCACATGGGAGGGGTTTGGGGTAAAGACAGAGAAGGGGAGACTGAGAGACAGTGTCATGGAAGGATGTGTTCCGAGGTTACAGAATGTTGAAATGTAGACACTTCGATAGCATCCTGTAATATGAGCCAGTCTTCCCAGGGAAGATGGGAAAAAGGGATATTGGTGTTAAGTCAGATGATCATTTGTTCTGCGCATTTGTAACTGGGAGTAGGGTTAGTATAGTCTTCAACTCATTGGTCTGAATCACATAATAATTTGTCTCAGTGCCATTTCCATTGAGTGTGGCAGAGGGATTGTCTGTACGAGGCTGAGCTAGTTCCCTGGTGCTATCTTATCGAACTCACCTCATTAACTACCCACCCCACCTCATGGTCTTCCTCTCATTCAATACCAGCCCGATTCTCCCACCCATTATTTTCCAATGTACTTTCAGGAAGTGAATCTCCCGTGCTTTCCTGGACTGGCCTCAAAGTGACTCCAGAAACATAGACATGTCATAAACTCTTCAATAGTCTCTGAAATGGCAAAGCAAGATCCTCAATTGTATCAAACTGTTCCCATGTCTTCAAGGATAAAACCATACAGAACACCTGGCACCAGTTTCGGTATCGGAAAAGGGAATGGTAAACACAATCCTGTCGCCCCTGCAGATACCTCCTTCCTTACATCGGAGAGTTTGTGACAATTTTCCCATAGACTACACACAAACACCGGTAAAGAAGGAGAAACGTCCACAGAAGAATCCATACACTAAACAAACAGTTCTTCCTAGCCATATCAGAAATTAAAGACAGTAAGTACCAAAAACTTTCATGTACTTACCCTCACACTCTGGGTTCCTCAACTGTTCCAGAAATGGACCCAAAGAAGGAGGTCATACAACATATTGAGTCTCCCCCATTCTAGTTCATGTTCAAACATCTCCTCAATGCACTTATCGCACTAAATGAATATATCCGTTAATGTGAGTATCCTTGGAAATCTATAAATAGGAAGTACAGTAGTCCCTTTGGCCCAACGAGTTTGCTACCCAATTCAGTATAATGATGACTGGCCTTTCATTTCCGCACCGTACTCTTGCTCTCAGCTCATCCGTTTAGTGCCTCTAAATCCTTATTTAAATTCAGTGCCTTGGCGTCTAGGTATGAGCGAATTCCCCAGGTGCCCCAGTCTCTGAGTGCAGATATTTATTCTCATCTCAATGCACAGAGTCCTGCCTGTACCCTTGTTTTAGACATATCAGCCAGGGGAATTAGCATCCCTGATTCAATACTGTCACACCCTGTCAGAGTTTTAGATATCTCACTAAGATCACCACTCATTTTCATAAAGTCCATGGAATACAGACCCAGTCGCCCCAAACTCTGCTCCCACAACAAGCCTGTCATCCCAGACAATCAGTCTGGTTATCCTTTGCTGCTCGCCCTAAATGTCAGGTTTGTCCTTTATTAGGTAAGGAGACCAGAACTGCACACAATGCTGCACAATGTTCGAGATGGGGTCCCAACTAGGCCCTGTACAGCTGCAGTAAGTCACCCTTAATCCTGGGCTCAAATCCTGAAATGAAGGTCAATGCACCATTTATCTTCCTAACTGCTTTCTGTTTCTGCAATATTGCTTTCAGTGACTGGTGTACAAGGAGATTCAGATCCTTTTCAATGTTACAGCTCTCCCCTTGGAGGGTCTATGTACACTGGTCAGCATGACAATGCCATTCCCAGTATTGACCTCTGGGTTGAGAACTCTCTGCGCTTCAGGAACCTTGGAGCGCTGCTCAGAAGGAAACAACAAAAAGGAGCATACATCGCTTTATAGATCAACATGTTTCAAATATAAGCTGACAATCTATTCTTCCCACCAAAGGGCACACCGTCACCTCTACCCACCTTGTTCTCCATCTGCTACGTATTTGCCCATTCACTCCACTTGTCTCAGTTACCTTGGCACTTTTTAACATCCTCCCCACCCACTCACAATCCCACATCCTTTAGTGCTTTCAACAGGCTGGGATATATTGTATTTGATTTCTGCAATCAAATGTTTAATTGGTATTGCGAACAGCTGGGGCCTGAGCACCGATCCCTGCGATACCTCAGCAACCTTCCTGTTAATTTTATTTTTCCAATTTATTTATTTCGTCAATCTGGGTGTCACTGGCTGGGCCAGAATTTATTTCCTGTCCCTAGTTCCCCTTGATAAGGCGGTGATGAGCTGTCTTGTTGAATTGCTGCAGTCCACTTGCTGTGGATGAATGGTAACTGAATTGCTGAGGACCACTGGAGGAGGCTGAGATGGATCATCCACTCTGCATTTCTGACTGAAGATTGGTACGAATGAATCAGCCTTATTTTATACACTGAAGTGCTGGGCTCTTCCATCATGGAGGAAGCGGTTATTTGTGGAATCTCTTCATCCAGTGAATTTTTTAATTGTGCCCAGCGTTTCCCGACGAGAAGTGGAAGGACTGCAGAGATTACATCTGATCCGTTGCTTGTGGGATCACTTAGCTCTGTCTATCACTTATTGCTTCTGCTCTTTGGCACACATGTAGTCCTGTTTCATGCTTCACCAGGCTGACATCTCAATGTCAAGTGTGCCCGGTGCTGTTCCTGCCCTCCTGCACACTCTATTGAACCAAGGTTGATCCTCTGGCTTGAGGGTAATTGTTGTGAGGGGGACATGCCAGGCCATGACGTTGTGTGGGAGTACAATTCTGCTGTACTGATGACCCACAATACCTTATGGAAACCCAGACTTGAGCTGCTAGATCTGTTCGAAGTCTGTCTTGTTTAGCACGTGGATAATACCACTCAAACTGATGGAGGTTATTCTCAATGTGAAGGTGTGACTTGTCTCCACAATGGCTATGCGGTAGTCACTCTTACCAATATTGTCATGGGCAGATACTTCTGCAATTGGCTGAATAAGGATGTGGTCAAGTATGTATTTTCCTCTATTTGGTTCCTTCACCGCCTGCCACCGACCCAGTCTAGCTGTTATATCCTTTAGGACCCAGCCCGCTCGATCAGTAATACTGTAGCTGAGATACTCTTGGAGGTGGACATTGGAATCCCCCACCCAGACAACATCTTGCATCCTTACCAGCGTCAGTGTTTCCTCCAAGTGTTGTTCAGCATGGAGGAATATTGATTCTTCAGTTGAGAGAGGCTGGTATATGGTTATCAGCAGGAGGTTTCCTTTCCCATGTCTAAACTACACCGTGAGACTTCATGGGATACAGAGTCACTATTGAGGACTGTATCTCACTCTGCCGTCACGTCTGCTGTGTCTGTCCTGCTTGTGAGACAGGAGATCTCGGGGAAGGTGATGGGGTGTCTGGGACAGAGTCATACTCACAGAATCATACCTTACAGACAATGTCAGGCTGTTGCTTCACAAGTCTGTTTATTTCTATTCACTGTTTCCTGCCAGCTGTCCCATTCTAGAAACATGGCCATATATTAGCTCCAATCCACTAAGATATAATTTTGCAAACTAGGCTTGGCGCTTTACAAAAGTTTTTTTCTGAAAATCTAAATGTATTACATCCATTGTTTCTCTTTCATTTGTCTTCCTGTCTGTTTCACAATCATAATTCCCATTTCTTAAATCTATGTTAAAGTTGTCTATGACCATTATTTTCAGTCCCAATAATTTCTCCTAATCCATTTACTTACTATGTTCTCTGTTCCGTGTACTATGTCATTTTCCCACACCAGACTTGGTTTTCCTAGTATTGTTAGAAAGTTCTGTGAAGACAGAACTGAAGTAGTGACTTCATCATTCTGCCATTTCACTGTTTCCCATTGCCCATTCTCTGGTTTCAGGAAGCTGCACTTACTTTCTCATACCTCTCACATTGACAAGATTAAACAAGCTTTTACAGTACACTTTTCAGAAACCGATCAATTCGTGCATTCAGCTGCTCAATAATTGACCTTGCACACCATACACTCTCAGTACTATAGACTATGTGCCAACAGAAATACAGCACGATCTATATTAGTCCCATTTTCCAACATCAGGTCCATAGCCGGGAATGCCATGACACTTCCAAGTTCTCGTCCAAGCACTTTTTAACGGTTGTGAGGTTACCCATGATAACTCCCATCTCAGCAAGTGCATTCCAGACCACAGCACCTTCTGGGTGAGAAAAAAATAAATTCTCTCTGTACCTCAAACTCCTCACTGTAAAATTGTTCTCCCTTGTTCTTGACCCTCTGACTAAAAGAAACAACTGTTGTCTATCCACCCAGTCCATGTCCCTCATTATCTTATCCTTGAGAATCACCTCTCCCTCAGCCTTCTCTGCTCCAAAGTAAACAACTCGAGCATATCCAGTCTCTCTCCATAGCTGAAATGGTCCATCCCAGGGAACATACTGGTGAATCTCGTCTGCACACCCTCCAGTACAGTCACATCCTTCCTGTAATGTTGCTCCCAGAACACCACACAGTATTCCATCTTGGCTTAACAAAAGCCCTGTATAGCTCTTATAATCTACACACTGATTAATAAATGCTGCACCCAAGGTCCAATTCTTAACTAGCCCATTATCCTGTCCAGTCACATTCAGGGATGTGTGGAGGTGCATAGTCTAAGCTTCTCATGCGCTGTCATTCATTGAGTACTCTCCTGTCTGGTTCCTTCTTCCAAAGTGCATCTCCTCATATTTACCAGGTTTACATTCCATCTGTCATTAATCCAACCGTCTGACCATTCCTTCTGTATCTTCCTGCAACATAAAGCCTTCCTCCTCACTGCCAACCACCCGGTCAATCATTGTATCAAACGCAAACTTACTTATCACAACTCCCACCTCCTATAACCACCTCCCTGCAGATTCCCATCTCCACCATTTATGAGGACCACAAAAAATAAGGGACACTGGTCTCCAGTCACACAAACAGCCTTCTCCCACCACCCTATGTCTCCTGACACTATGACAACTTTTGTCATAACTTGTCAAGTTATTCTTGATACTGTGAGAATACTTTATTTCTCAGTTTCTCATGTGGAACTTTGTCAAAGCCCTTGCTACAAAATTAAATAAGCGACTTCCTCAAACTAAATCAATCAAATTCATTAAATATGACTTCCCTCTGATAAAGTCATGATGATTATCGCTGATCACCCTTGCTACTCTGATTAGAGTTCGATTTTTTTCCTTCCCTGTTTTCTCCAGTAATTTTCCTATCAATGATCTAATACTCACTTGTCTATAGTTTCCTGATCTATCTGTACCACGCTTACCATGAAGTGGAATCACATTAGCTGTTGTCCAGTCCTCTGGCACCTCCCCTATGGTCAGATTCTAATTACAATTTTCAGTCAGGGTCTTTCCTCCTTTGACCCTGACAGCAGCCTGTGATACAACTCATGCAGACCGCGGATTGGTCCAATTTTATACCGGTCAAAGCCTCAAATTCCTGCTCGTATTTTACGTCAATCTTGTTCGAGAGCTTTTCAGTCCATCTTCTCCAATTCTCTACCTGACTCCTCCTTCTCCCAAGTAAAACAGATGCGAAGGTCTCATGTAACAACCTATCAATGCGCACCAGCTTCTCACACAGATTGCCCCCCTTTGGTTTCTAATGGACACTAACTGTTGGCTGATTATTCGATTCTACTTGTACAAGTAGAATATCGTGGGATTGTCGCTAATCTCGCCTGTTGGCACTTCTCCATGTCCCTCTGTTATTCAGTCCCCTCGATATTTCTAAGTTTCACTGTAATCAAATTATGAAAAGCAAGATCACAGGCTGAGTTTCCCCATCAGACAATCTTGCAATTTTATGGATTAATCTGGATAATACCTTTTGCAGTTCCTCTGTTAGTCAGTATATTATATCTTAGATTGGGACTCCAAACGGTACACAATACTTTAAGTTTAGTCTCACTAACACTCTATGCAACTGGTGCATGACATGTTCGACATTGCAATTACATTCACATGAATGTAAACCTAATTTTAACTGTCCCGTTTGCATATATCTTTCCCAATACCTTGTGCTTTATTTTTTCTTATGAGCTTACTGTGTGAGTTCTCAAAATATTGCTCCTGAATATCCAACTATACGTTATCCATTGGTTCCTCATTGCTTATGTCTACAAGAATCATCTTTCAAACCATTCCAAAAAGTGTTTGCTACTTATGGCTTTCATTTCATAGATGCGTTATCATACTTCCCGGTTTTGCCATTACCTTCTATATATCTAGCAGCACGTTCTTTGTAATTGAGTCCAACAGACACCCGACCGCGGATGACAAGTTAACTGGTCTGTAGTTCACCGCTCTCTATCTTCATCCTTTCTTAAACTGTCGGATAATATTTATAAACGTCACCTTATTCAGATTAGCTAAATGCCTTTCAGTAATGTGTAGGAATATAACATGAAAATCCGCAATGCAATCAATATGTCCATTGCTGCTTCATTTGAAATACTTGTATGTACTACATCTGGTCTGTCAGTTTTATCAATACTCAATCTGGCTGTCTTTTCAATGACAAGCTCATCACTGATATGAATGATCTTTGACTTTACTTACACAAATCCCATGGTCTCTTGGTATTTCTGGGAGAATTTCTCGATATCTTCCTTGAAGATGGACACAAAAATAACTGTTTCGTTTCCCTGTGATTTTTCTGTTCTCTACAATAAATGATCCTTTCTGCACACTCACTGTCCCACATTTGAGCGTGTTTTTGATTTTGTTTCATACATTGACAGAAGCTTTTTAGCAAGCTTTTGCTTTTCTTTTGTTTGCATGCTTTACGTTTTTGATTTTCGTGTCAGTTTCTTGGCCATCCTTTACTGGGCCTTACATTTCTCTGAATCCACTGGCCTACTACAACACTTGCCATTTTTCTAAGCTGCCTCCTTTGATCTAATAAGTAGATGAAAGTAGGGCTGATGGTATGGCAGGTGGACACATAGGAACGTTCAAAATGGCGGTGCTGAGTTGCAAGTTTGGACTGGGATAAGATGGGGTTTGAGGAAGTGGGGAAACTGGTGAAATCCACCATGATCCCTTGTGGTTGGAGGATCCCAAGTCGGAAGAAGAGGCTTTCTTCCTCCAGGCTTCTGGTGGTTAGGGAGTGGCGATGGAACAGGCCCAGAACCCTCATGTCCTTGGCAGAGTGGGAAGGGGAGTTAAAGTGTTCAGCCACAAGATGGTGGATTTGGTCATGTGGCTGTCCCAGTGATATTCTCTGAAATGATCCACAAGTTGGCGTCTTGTCTCTCCAATGTAGGGAAGACTACATTGAGTGTAATGGATGCAGTCGATAAGGCGTTTTGTCTCCGTTCATCACCTATCACTTTCAACCCCACCTTCATCTTCCTATACGCATTCCCAGCTACCTCCCTTTTGCCACACCCACTTCTCATTTATCCCTCAGCCCCCTTGGCCCACAAGCCTCATTCCTGATGAAGGGCTTCTGCTCAAACATCTATACTCCTGCTCCTAGTATGCTGCCTGTCTATGTTTTTACAGCACCATACTCTTCTACTCTGATCTCCATCATCTGGAGTCCCCACTTCCTCCTCACATCTTCATGGTTTGCATGACTCAGATTTATAACGGTTACTTCAAATAAACCAAAAACTGTCGTGTACTCAAACATCATAAACGAAAACGAATGCATTATTGTCACTCGTCCCAAAAGGTCCTTTACAGCAAATTTTTCAATTAGCTCTTCTGATCATCCAACTCCAATTCCTAAGTAACCTGATCTCGAGCTCGGTGCTAGACGTAATATTAATACAAGCCATCTCACACATGCTCATGAAATCCATTTTTCTCAGCATTAGCATTCAGTTCGGTTAATGCAGCTTAGTTCTAATGTAAACAGTACATTATTCCTGCAGTAGCCACAACCGTGTATATATCATTTTCCCTATTTTATAACATACCCAGTATTTGTATTGCAGCTTTCACTTTGTAATATAATTCCCATCAATGTTTGCTCCTCCTTGCTGTTTCTGAGCTCCACCTTATTAGATTTGGTAGAACCTGAGCGAAGTGGGCTCTGGGTAAATTAATGTTAGAGATCATCTCGCCACATCATTTATGCTCTTCTTCAGATCTCCTGTTATGCTGGAAGGGTAGAGAAGGACAATGATCTTTCAACAATGCTGTGTATTTGCCCAGCCAGCTGAGACTGCTGTAACCTGGGTGGGGACCTTACAGCAGGCTGGTAAACTGTTGCTGCTGCGGTACAGGGTCTTAGTGAGATCACATCTGGAGTAGTGTGTACAGATTTAATCTCCTCAAGGAGGAACGGATATTGTTACATTCGAAGGAGCTCAGAGATAGTTCCCTCAATTGATTCCTGTTATGAAGTGTTAAACCATAAGGAAAGGATGATCAGGTTGTGTTTCGAAGACCGAAAGATGACCGTATTTTTACATCGGACACCGGAAGGAGTCAGAAATCGAAGTCAATTACACAATAAATGGAGGAATCCATTCCACTTCTCCAGTTTGTTGCACAGGAACAGCAGAAGTATATTCACGCCTTCGACCCTTTTACACCAGAACAGGACAAGGGTATTCAGTCGCGGAGCCTGATGTAAGGTTACAGGAGGAGGCCAATCAGCCCCTCGATCAAAACACTGGACCCAGAGTAGGCCATGCTGCACCAGTATCCTGTTACACAGCAACAGGATCAGTCCATTCAGCATTTTCAAGTGTGTAACACAGGAACTGGAATGACTGGAGATTTGCTACACTGAGATAACAGGAGGTCAGTCAGCCCCTCCGATCCTTTGTAGGGGAATTGGATAAGGATACAAAGTATCGGAAACTTTTTTTAAATAAGAAAGTTGGAGTTAATTCAGACACGTGTCTGTTGTGTGAGAACAGGAGAAGACCATTCACTCCCTCAGTCTCATCTCAGGGATACATCAGGAGACTGTTCAGTATCTCCAACCTGTTATGGAAGAAAAAAAGAAGACCCATCATCCCCTCAAAATGTTACACAGCAACAGGAAGATTCCATATTCTCCCAACCCTCTAACACATCAACAGGAGGAGGTCATTCTGGCCATAGAGATTAGAATATCATAAAACCAGGAAGACGTCAGATCATCGATTTTGTAGACGACCAGGATGATGAATCCATGCAACCACACATGCCTCTTACAGAACAATTGGAGCAGATCCTTTAAAAACGTGTTCACGTTAAACAGGAATTCAAAGAAAACGCAAAGGTTTTCAAAAGGGAAGAACTTACAATAACTGTATACATTACATTAAAACATATCAATAAAACTATTGCAATTTATAGCAAATTATTAGAATCCGTTGTTGAGGACATTTGCAAAGTCAAACCACAATCCATCAGAGTCAACACGGTTTTACGAAGGATAAACTGAGTATGAATTGTTTGCTTGAGTTACTTCGGGATGTGGCAAGCAAGTTAGATAGTAGGATTCTTGGAGATGGAATGTATCTGGTCTTCCTGAAGGCATCGGATATGTTGCTTATCCAAAGAGTAAGTGGTAAGATCAGAGAACATGGGTTTAGGAGTAATTCATTAGCTTGGATGGAGGATTGGTTAACAAACAAAATGCAGTCAGATGGAATAAATGTGTCATTTTCTTTTGGCAAAGGCAATTTGTGGAGAACCGTAGATTTCAGTACTTATGCCTCAACTATTTGCGTTCGATATTATTACTCGGTTGATGAGATAGAAAATACTATTTTCAGAGTACACTAAGTTTGTGAGATGATTTGTAACTCAGTGCTTGTTGTTGTGGTTCTGTTCGCCGAGCTGGGAATTTGTGTTTCAGATGTTTCGTCCCCTGTCTAGGTGACATCCTCAGTGCTTGGGAGCCTCCTGTGAAGTGCTTCTGTGATCTTTCCTCCGGCATTTGTAGTGGTTTGATTCTGCCGCTTCCGGTTGTCAGTTCCAGCTGTCCGTTGTAGTGATTGGTATATTGGGTCCAGGTCGATGTGCTTATTGATTGAATCTGTGGATGAGTGCCATGCCTCTAGAAATTCCCTGCCTGTTCTCTGTTTGGCTTGCCCTATAATATTAGTGTTGCCCCAGTTGAACACCAACTAGCCTCGAAACGACACGACCAGCTATCCTTAGGAGCCACACACGCAGATGACAAGCAACATGGGTTCGATTGGGACAACAGATTCAATCAATAAGCATATCACAGAAGCGCTTCACAGGAGGCTCCCAAGCCCTGAGGATGTCACCTAGACGGGGGACGAAATGTCTGCAACACAAATTCCCAGCTCGGCGAACAGAACCACAACAGAGGACATTAACATTGGTAAGAAATTACTTTGGAATGAAGATGGAAGAGATATCAAAATAAATATGGATAGTTTGGTTGAATGGGCCATAATTTGGCAATGAAAATTAAATTGGATAAGTATGGGTAATTCAAGTTGGCCAACATCATCGGAAGGCAAATTATTAGCAAATCGTACAGAAACTTCAAAGTGTTTAGGAGCAGAGGGATATCGGTGTCCACTTGCATTTCACAAAAAACCTGCATGCAGGTACTGCAAGCAATGAGAAATGCAACCATATTTTCAAAGTTTATTTGGACAATGCCAGACCATAAGGTTAGGGTGTGTGACTGTAGCTATGCAAGGCATTCGCGAGGCTGCAAATGGAGTACAGTTTAGATGCCCTGCCTTGTAGAAGGATCCACTTACATTGGAGTTAATTCAGAAGAGGTTCATTAGATTGATTCCAGAGATGAAACAGTTGTCTAATGAAGAGAAATTGAGCAGTTAAGGACAATATTCTCAAGTTTATAAGAATGAAAGGAGTCTCATTGAGATCTGCAAAATGTTAAGACTAATTGAAAGTGTAGATGTGGAATGGATTTTTTTTTCATGTGGCGCAATCTACAGGAAGAGCCCAGCGTTTTAGGATTGAGAGATGGCAGGAAAGTGGAACAGAGGCCGCAATGACACCTGCCATGCTTCTAATCAATGGAGGCGCAGAGAGGACATCAGCCATGATTGTATTCAGTGGCGGAGCAGAGACGACATCAGCCATGATTGTATTCAGTGGTGGAGTAGAGAGGACATCAGCCATGATTGTATTCAGTGGTGGAGCAGAGAGGACATCAGCCATGTTTGTATTCCGTGGTGGAGCAGAGATGACATCAGCCATTATTGTATTCAATGGTGGAGCAGGGATGACATCAGCTATTATTGTATTCAATGGTGGAGCAGGGATGACATCAGCCATTATTGTATTCAATGGTGGAGCAGGGATGACATCAGCCATTATTGTATTCAATGGTGGAGCAGGAATGACATCAGCCATTATTGCATTCAATGGTGGAGCAGGGATGACGTCAGCCGTTATTGTATTCAATGGTGGTGCAGGGATGACATCAGCCGTTATTGTATTCAATGGTGGAGCAGGGATGACATCAGCCGTTATTGTATTCAATGGTGGAGCAGGGATGCCATCAGCTATTATTGTATTCAATGGTGGAGCAGAGATGACATCAGTCATGATTGTATTCAGTGGTGGAGCAGAGATGACATCAGCCATTATTGTATTCAATGGTGGAGCAGGGATGACATCAGCTATTATTGTATTCAATGGTGGTGCAGGGATGACATCAGCCGTTATTGTATTCAATGGTGGAGCAGGAATGACATCAGCCATTATTGCATTCAATGGTGGAGCAGGGATGACGTCAGCCGTTATTGTATTCAATGGTGGTGCAGGGATGACATCAGCCGTTATTGTATTCAATTGTGGAGCAGGGATGACATCAGCCGTTATTGTATTCAATGGTGGAGCAGGGATGACATCAGCTATTATTGTATTCAATGGTGGAGCAGAGATGACATCAGTCATGATTGTATTCAGTGGTGGAGCAGAGATGACATCAGCCATTATTGTATTCAATGGTGGAGCAGGGATGACATCAGCTATTATTGTATTCAATGGTGGTGCAGGGATGACATCAGCCGTTATTGTATTCTATGGTGGAGCAGGGTTGACATCAGCTATTATTGCATTCAATGGTGGAGTAGGGATGACGTCAGCCGTTATTGTATTCAATGGTGGTGCAGGGATGACATCAGCCGTTATTGTATTCAATGGTGGAGCAGGCATGACATCCGCTATTATTGTATTCAATGGTGGTGCAGGGATGACATCAGCCGTTATTGTATTCAATGGTGGAGCAGGGATGACATCAGCTATTATTGTATTCAATGGTGGAGCAGCGATGACATCAGTCATGATTGTATTCAGTGGTGGAGCAGAAATCACATCAGCCATTATTGTATTCAATAGTGGAGATGGGATGACATCAGCTATTATTGTATTCAATGGTGGAGCAGGGGTGACATCAGCCATTATTGTATTCAATGGTGGAGCAGGGATGACATCAGCTATTATTGTATTCAATGGTGGTGCAGGGATGACATCAGCCATTATTGTATTCAATGGTGGAGATGGGATGACATCAGCTATTATTTTATTCAATGGTGGAGCAGGAATGACATCAGCCATTATTGCATTCAATGGTGGAGTAGAGAGGACGTCAGCCGTTATTGTATTCAATGGTGGTGCAGAGATGACATCAGCCGTTATTGTATTCAATGGTGGAGCAGGGAGGACATCAGCTATTATTGTATTCAATGGTGGAGCAGAGATGACATCAGCCATTATTGTATTCAATGGTGGAGCAGGGATGACATCAGCTATTATTTTATTCAATGGTGGAGCAGGGATGACATCAGCTATTATTGCATTCAATGGTGGAGCAGGGATGACGTCAGCCGTTATTGTATTCAATGGTGGTGCAGGGATGACATCAGCCATTATTGTATTCAATGGTGGAGATGGGATGACATCAGCTATTATTGTATTCAATGGTGGAGCAGGGATGGCATCAGCCATGATTGTATTCAGTGGTGGAGCAGAGATCACATCAGCCATTATTGTATTCAATGGTGGAGCAGGGATGACATCAGCTATTATTGTATTCAATGGTGGAGCAGGGATGACATCAGCCATTATTGTATTCAATAGCGGAGCAGGCTCGTGGGGCGAAATAGACGACTGATGTTCCTTGTTCTTATTCAGCCCTTCGAATGTGTTACACAGGAATGGGGGAGGACTGGCTATCAAACAGGAAACAGGCACTCCGGATAAATAAGTCTTAATCAGTTGGATTGATCATAAAATGTTGAGTCATATCGCGACCACCGTTGGGTCCTCAACTATTTACAATCCATATTAACGATCAGTGGGATTGAATAGATGTACTGGTATTGAGTTTGGCGATGTCGCGTGATAAGGAAGAAATTACACTATCAAGAGAGGATGGAGAGCCTGCAAATAGATACAGAGTGTGAAAAACAATGGATAATCGTTTGGCAGGTGGAATATAACATTTACAGGACTAATGGAAGGCAGTATGTTACTGAAATGAAGAGGGATTACAGGACTTAATGATACTGTGTAGTGGGGGGGTTCACTCAGATCCGTTCAAACATGGAAGCACGGTGGCACAGTGGTTAGCACTGCTGCCTCGCAGCGCCGGAGACCCGGGTTCAATTCCCGCCTCAGGCGACTGACTTTGTGGAGTTTGCACGTTCTCCCCGTGTCTGCATGGGTTTCCTCCGGGTGCTCCGGTTTCCTCCCACAGTCCAAAGATGTGCAGGTCAGGTGAATTGGCCATGCTAAATTGCCCGTAGTGTTAGGTAAGAGGTAGATGTAGGGGTATGGGTGGGTACGCTTCGGCGGGGCGGTGTGGACTTGTTGGGCCGAAGGGCCTGTTTCCACACTGTAAGTAATCTAATCTCATTTGCTCCATCCCTGATCGTCTGCTCCTTGATGCTCCGTACACATGGAATATTTTGTTGTGGCTGCTTAGTGGTAGGATGATGTTTTGAAATGTGTATCAAGGGGACAGCCTTTATCCAAGATAAATTCATTCCTTTCTACATGGAGACCAGAAGACGATGGGAATGGCTGCCTGGTTTTGAATGAAGGAACTGTGGCTGCTGTCAGGGCAGGGGTATTCACTAACATGATGTATTGTTCATGGACGCACGGTAACATTAACAGAGAGAGAGCTCCTTCAGTCCCTCTACCTCTACCCATTGACATGGGTACTCTGAAGATGCCATGTACACCATCGGGAATCCCACTATACTGGGAAAATAAGGATACACCCGATAGCTCCCTGCTGTGGGAGAAACAATCTATTTACCTCATCCACTATATACATCCTCCATCACCGAATGGTGACATTGATATTGAGATAGTGGCGAATGATGGAAATGTCACCAACTCATGCCTGGAAAGTTCTGGATCATAGATGCTGAATGAAACTGTAACCCTAACAGCCACTGGCAGGACTGTCCTACCCCCTGGTATGAAGCTTCAGGTCGTGTTGAATGAGGTGACACCGCTCTGTGACCAGCTGTTTGTTCAGTCAGGATCCCCTCACACGCTGCTCCTCCCATAAATGGAGCTTGGGAAGCTGTTCCTGGAAAACCCGGGGTGTATACAGTAGTTCTCTTTCCTTACACACACACACTCCGTGGTTTCAGAGCTTCCCCTCTCTGCAGCCTCTGCTCCATTTGTTGTTCATGTTGCAGGCTCAGATGTTGTAACTACTGTCACCATGCTCCATCCAGAGTTGGGTCACCAAATCCTCAGGTCTCCCTGAATGTCTGAGGCAGCTCACAGCACAACCTCCAGCAAACCATCCCAAGCCACTCCACTAAATTTTCCATTACAGGCGTCAGTCACAAACCTCTCGGCTACAAATGTTGTAGACCAGACCAGATCCCACCAAAATGTTTTAAGAAGTCCGTTTAGACCCAAACCTTTCCTTATTTTGAATATAGATAGGAAGTGTGCATTCCAGATACGTTGTGACTGGTCACACCACTCGACATTAAGCAAAGTATGATCTATTAAAATGCTTTAGTTAAAATACACTCAAAGAAAAGAACATTTTGCGGCAGCTTATATGTTGGAACTCTTACACAAACATTAGATACCGTACCTTCTTGGTATACACCGCTTGGCACAAAGATATATTCAAATACAGATCCTTACAGCAGTTTTCCAATCCAGGAGAAAACAACATGAACAGAGATCTCAGAGAGAAAAGCAGCTGGGGATCATGTATTGAAGCTTCCAACCCTTCCCCAGCAGCTTCTGAATGCTGCAGCTAAAAACAAAACGGGGAAACCTGGTCTGGGAGAGCTGGCCATTGCCCTTCAATTGTTACCACCATTTTAATGAAACCTAAAGGCTTTCTCAGTTATTTATTTAAACTGTTTTCTGACAGCAGTTCTGCACCTCTGCCTTGAAAACCTCTCTTTAAAAAAACCCAAGAGAAAATAACCTTTTTACAGTGATAGTATCTTCGCGACTCCACCTTTAATAGAATTATCCATCAATTTACAAAGATAGATTCATTTGAGACCTCCTAATCTTCCTCTATTAGTAGATTGAAATGCATATATATTACACTGACTCTGAGCATACAAATGTTCATAACTAGTTTCGATTTCAGTCATTTTACTCCTGCAACAGAATGCCTTTGTCTTTCTTCATCCAAGTCTCCACAACGTGTCAAAACTGAGGTTTTCTCGCCCTGACACCTGTATAATTTCAAACTGAATGGCAGCAATAATATGCTCAATCGAAACAGACTTGTATTTTTCTCCCTAAACTTCTCCAAAAACTTTAAGGGGACACTATCAGTGATAAACTTTTGTCTCATGTACGTTATTCGCAATTTAAATGCTGAAATGTTGTAACGCCAATGCCAAGTTCAAGGCCTCCTTCCCCATTGTAGAATAAATCTGTTGATGTTTCTATTAGACACTCCAACCACAAGTTACATTATTGAGCACTTCTCATCTCTCCAACAGTCCTTCTGAATGACATAGCTCCTCATGACTCAGCATAAAAGAATTATATACTTCTGTACCTCTTAATGTTCTCACCTCTTTACCTGCTACTCCTGGCCTATGCCAATAAACCTTATTTTCACAGGTAAATGCTTTAAGAAGGTCTCGCACATTCTTCTCAATCTCTCACAGAAAACAAACTTTAATTTCTGAACTTAATCATCATCATCAGCCATTTCAGTTTCCAGTCTTGCCGTTTTAACTCTCTGTTCTTCCACATGAGTTCGCACGACTGCTGGAAGTGAATTGTTGAACTTCTCCAAAGTAAGAATCTCTCTAAGAGTGCCATAGGTTTGCACTGATTTAATACCCTTACCCACCTTTCAAAATTGCTTTGTTTGATCCTTTCTCACAGACAAACCCAACCCCAACTCCAGCTTGTCTATAAATTCCTACAGCTTTGCCTTCAACACCTTGTATAAAACCCCAACTTCACTTCTTCCATACCCAGAGAACTCTTAGTGACTGAAAGAATCCTTATACACTACACACTGTTTAAACCAACCGAATTCAATATCCTGAACCAAAGACACTAACAGCTACCATACGCGTCCTTTGAACCCAATAGCCTCCTGGTGCATACTCTCCAGTGTCTGCATACGCTTATTCTGGATTCTCTGGTTTCTTCCCACAACCCAAAGATGTGCATGTCAGATGTATTGGCCATGCTAAATTGTTTGTAGTTTTCAGGGATGTGCGGGTGAGGGGCCTTGAGGTAAATGTGTAATAATAGGGGAGAGGAATGGGTCTGGGTAGGTTACTCCTCGGAGGGTCGGTGTGGACTTGTTGGGTCGATTGGCCTGTTTGCACACTGTAGGGATTGTAATTCTAAACCCAATTTGGTATTATCGATTTAGAACCAGACAAGAGACCCCAGTTTACTATCGACCAACCAGACTACCTCAAACTAGTTTAAGGAGGTAGCTTGGATGCATAACCTTTCTTATTTCAAAGGCAAATGGGAAGTGGGTGTTCCAAATGTGATTCTACCAGTCACACCACTCAACATTATGCAAAACACAATATATTTAACACTTTAATGAAAATCCATACACAATGAAGAGGAATTTAGAATAACTTAACTATTGGAAACCTTAACTGAATGATGGATACAGTACCTTCTACAAATGAACTGTTCCAATTTATTAACATCACCTAAACACAGGGCGGCAGTGTGGGTGGCACGGTGGCACATTGGTTAGCACTGCTGCCTCACAGCACTAGAGACCTGGGTTCAATTCCCACCTCAGGCGACTGACTGTGTAGAGTTTGCACATTCCCCCATGTCCGTGTTGGCTTCCTCTGGGTCCGCCCACTGTCCAAAACTGTGTAGGTTAGGTGAATTGGCCATGCTAAATTGCTCATAGTGTTAGGTGAAGGGGTAAATGTAGGGGAATGGCTCTGGGTAGGTTGTTATTCGGCGGGTCGGTGTGGACTTTTTGGGCCGAAGGGCCTGTTTCCACGCTGTAAGTAATCCAATTTAACCTGACCCCACCCCCCCCTCCTTGGCAAAAGGAACATTCAGACATATATTCTTGCATACAGTTCTCCAATCCAGGAGGCAACAGTATTAAGTGATGTTTCAGAGAGAATAGCATCGAGCGATAATTTACTAAAACTTCCAACCCTTCTGGGACCCCAAGCACCTGGTAACTGTTACATCTACAAGAAAAAACCTTGTCTGTACAAGTTGGCCATTACTACTACTATATATTAAAAACACTAAAAGCCTCATAAGTTGTACTTGAGCCGTTTTCAGTAGGCAGTTTGGCCTGTAAGATCGCTTTCTAAAATAAATTAGATAATAACTTTTTTTAAAAGAAGTGACAGCATTATCATACAATTTAGGTGCCTGGTCCTTCACTTAAGGGGCTTCCTCGTGTTACTGATAGCAAGGTCACCTGAGATGGACAAATACAGGTACAGACCAAGTTACAAGGATGTATCTCATAACTTCTGAAACAAGCCTGTTCATGGATTATCACATGGGGCATACCAGAAAGGGAACAACAGCTTAACACATCCCATTTCATTATTTCTGAGCTACACAATTCCAGCACTCGATACACTAGGGAGCCAAAACCCAAAGCCAGGGTAAGATACAGAGGGACAGAGAGATTCACAGTAAAGACAGAAACGGTCAGTTAATTAACTGAAAAGATGTTGTGGAAATATGGGGAAAAATACAGGACAGTGGGACTAACTGCAGAAGTGAGATCTTCGAGAGTAAAATTACAAGAATGAGAACATTGAATAAAGGCATTATCAGATTAGTTAAAATGGTTTGTTACATCAAATTCTGAATCTGCTTCAGAGAACACCACAAACAATATAAACTGGGACAAGATGACAGCCCAGCATGGAGAGCTGTGCAGACCCAGCTAGTGTGTTGCTCAGTAAAATGAACTATCTGACCAGCATGGAGAGTATTGCAAACTTTACTGTCATAAGCTAACTATACTCGCATCAGATTACTGCCCACAATGGGGAGGTTTGGTGTGTGTGTGTGTGTGTGTGTGTGTGTGTGTGTGTGTGTGTGTGTGTGTGTGTGTGTGTGTGTGTGTGTGTGTGTGTGTGTGTGTGTGTGTGTGTGTGTGTGTGTGTGTGTGTTCATCAGAGACTGAGAGAGTGTGTGTGCGTGATTGGCGTGTTTGAATGCAAAAATCATTGTTTGAGAAAGAAAGCACATGGAACAAATTATTTTAAATATGAACAACTGGCAGGCTTTTTGTTAATCAACAGAGAGAACGAGAGAGGTTTCATGGGCAGATGAGATGAAGTGTTTGAGAATGTTAAAATAAAATCATTGCCAGACACAACAGCAATATACATCCGCGGGCACATGAATGACAGATCGATGGGAGTTTGGTGTGAGGTCGAATCAGATTTGCTTCGGCAGGTTTGAAGCCGGGAGTGTCAGCAGCAGATTATTGGCTTCATTAAGCCTGTACCTCATAGCTCACGGTTCAAACAGCAGATGGAATAAACCAGTGAGATATATTCTGGAGTGGTGAGTATTTCAAGTTCGAAATGGTCAGGGAATGGTGTCAAGAATCAGCTCATGGTCAAAGGGATCTCCCACAGTTGTGACTTGTCTGCTTCAGCCGCAGATATTGGCCAGGAATGGGATGGAAACAGTGGAAGGAAGTGGAGTTTCTAACCAGAACAGTAGACAGTGACCTCCATGCTCTTAATATTTAAATAACAAATAACAGTGCATTGTGGTTTTCCGCTGAAATTGAGTAGGTCATCATAGAGACCCGTGAGTAACGCTGCCAGAGCAGAGAGGGAGACAGTAATTGAACACCTTCATTAATGTAGTTAGTAGTGGTCTGGAGAGTGAATATCTGGATTCAGAGTTTCAACAGGAACAATAATAGTGGCAAGAAGTGTAGAGTATATGAAAGAACAATAATACAGTCATAATTGGTT
Organism: Chiloscyllium punctatum; assembly: GCF_047496795.1. NCBI lineage: Eukaryota > Metazoa > Chordata > Chondrichthyes > Orectolobiformes > Hemiscylliidae > Chiloscyllium > Chiloscyllium punctatum. Next base: position 21,227 of record NW_027309877.1, read on the forward strand.
TATAGAAAACAACATCTGGACAGTGACACTTAACAGGAACACCAACGATAGGCAGGAAGGGATAATAAATGTATTGAATAATGAGAAGAGCGTAATAGATCTGCGATGATAATGACAACCAATCATATGCAGAAAGATACCAAACATACTTGGATAAGCTCCTGTCTATTGTTGGAATATTCCAGTCTAATATTCTCAGATTCTGATCCATTGTTGAAACATTCCAGTCTAATGTTCGCATATTCTGATCCATTGTTCGAACATTCCAGTCTAATGTTCTCAAATTCTGATCTCTCCTTCCCCTTTCTTTGGAACTACTGATCCCTGTCAGTGCTCTTGGTGATGCTCCGCTCATGTTATGGGATAACACATTGAACGGCTCTCATTTATCATTAAACGATGGAAACTCTCCACTGGGATAATTAGAATCCATTGAGACTGGCATTGATCACAGTCACTTACCAAATAGGCTCAGTTAACCAGTTCCATGCATCACTTTTCATAACACTATAAAATGGAACATTTACTGGGTTTGGATGGAATGGATAAGGGTTGCTGAGGGATGGGCCATAAACCTTTCAATCTTTTAAATCTTGTCTTCCTTGTGTATGAGAGTATTAACAGAACACTGCAGTGGTCTATATATGTTCCAATCTGTTTATGAAAGGAAGCAGTTATAAAATAACAGATCGGCTGTATAAATAGCAGTAGGCTGGGCAAGTTTACAGATACCTCAACACAAAGTAGGGTACTTATTGACCAGTGTGAGGCTACGCCTGGTTTTAATACCCTGTTATGAAATCCTTTCATAACCTTGAGACAGAGCATTGTGACTGCTGCACAGGAACAGGCCGAAGCAATTCTGTCCCGATTGGCCTCTTACAGAGTGATAAGAGAAGACCATTCAAAACATATTAGCCTGTTGCTACTTGGAAAGGTGGTAAGCTGGAATATTGGCACATTTTGTCAACAGAATCATTCAGAAAAAAGAGATTTGTCGCTGCAGCTGTATGAAGTGATACTGAGAGGGCACCTGGAGTACATTGTGTTGTTTGTGTTTCTGTAACTGAGAAGGAATAGTCCTCCATTAGATACAGTTTAATGGCTGCTCATAATCCACGGGTTGCTGTGTCATTTAATGTCTCTGATCTGTTACACAGGGACAGGAGGAGGCCATGAAACCTCTCAAGTGTGTTATATAACAGGAGGAGGCCATTAAGCCTCTTGAGTCTATTACAGAGGGACAGGAGGAGTCCATTCAGCCTCTCGAGCCTGTCACGGAGGGGCGGGAAGTGTCTATTTAACTTTCAAGTCTGTTACACATAAATATTAGTTTTAAACTAGTTGTGGAATAGGAAAGACCTGATGTAAACATTAAAGTTCTAACTTTGACTAAGGCCAATTTTGGCGAGTCCCGTGAAAGGCTGATAGGGATAACCTGTTCACATGAAAAGGGATGGTTGGAAAACGCAAGGCCATCAAAACGTGGTTTCAGAGACTACAGAGCCAACGTGCTCCTATTAGTGATATGGGCAAGGCTGTTGAGTGCAGGGAGTGCTGGATGGCTAGATATATTGTTGCGCTGGTCAAGGTAAGGAAGGAGGCATATGTCAGGAAAACAGAGCTGCGATCAAGTGAATCCCGAGAGGAGTATAGGGCAGTGAGTGCATACTCAATGGGGAAATCAAGCCAGAAAAATGTGGACATGAGTTGACTTGAGAAATAGGGTTAACGAGGCATTGAAGAAATTCTACAAATCCTTTAATGGCAAAATATTAACTCGGGAGAGATTCGGGCCCCTTAAAGATCACTAAGGCTAGCTATGTGTGGAACCACAGGAGATTGGAGGGATACGAAACAAGTATTTCTCCTCAGTATTTAATATCGGGGAGGCTACAAGAGCGAGAGAATGAAGAAATATAGTGATACCTTGAAAAGTTTTTATATTAAAAGGAGATGTAGGCCATTTTAAAATATATAAAGGTGGACAGATTCCTGGGACCTTATCAGTTGTATCCCAGAAGTATGTGGGAAGCTAGGAAAGAGGTTGCTCAGCATTTTGCTGGTATATCTGTTTCATTGATTTCCACAGGTGATGTGTCAAAAGACTTGGAGAGCTGCTAACATAGTGTCATTATTTAAGAAAGTAAGGAATAAAACAGGTAACGATAGATCGGTTAGCATGACGTCAATGGTGACTAAATTGTTGGCGGGGGCTTAGAGGGAAAGGATGTCTATGCATTTGGAAAGTCAACGACTAAAAAGGGCTTTGTACCTTGGAGATCACGTCTCACTGACTCGGTGTAATCTTTTGACGAAGTGATGAAGATGATTGATGAAGGCAGGACAGTGGATGTTGTCTTTATGGAATTCAGTAAGAAAACCAAAATGTTCTACATGGTAGACTGGTTAGCAAGGTTAGAGTGCCTGGGATCCAGGGAGAGCTCGCCATTTAGATCCAAACCTTTCTTGAATATTGGAGGCAGGATGTGACAGTGGGCATTTGTTCATTGAACTGTGACCAGGGGCGTGCCGCAAAGATCAATAGTGAGTCCGCTGCAGTTTGCCACTTATACAAATCATTTCCACTTGAGTATATGAAGTATGGTCAGTAAGTTTGTAGATAATTCCAAATTTGTTGATGTAGTCGACAGTGAAGAATGATCTCTCAGAATATAATGGGGCATTGATTAGATGAGCTGAGGAGTGGCAGATGGAGTTTATTTTAGTTAAATGTGAGGTGTATACTGACAGAGTAAAAGGATATACAGTGGGCAGCACGGTGGCAGTGGTTAGCACTGCTGCCTCACAGCGCCAGAGACCCGCCTCAGGCGACTGACTGTGTGGAGTTTGCACATTCTCCCCGTGTCTGCGTGGGTTTCCTCCGGCTGCTCCGGTTTGCTCCCACAGTCCAAAGATGTGCAGGTCAGATGAATTGGCCATGTTAAATTGCCTGTAGTATTAGGTAAGGGGTAAATGTAGGGGCATGGGTGGGTTGCGCTTCGGCAGGGCGGTGTGGACTTGTTGGGCAGAAGGGCCTGTTTCCACACTGTAAGTAATCTAATCTAATCTAAAACATAACACCCGGAGGAAACTCACGCAGACACGGGGAGAATGCACAAACTCCACACAGCGAGTCATTCAAGGATGGAATTAAACCCAGGTCGCTGCCCTGTGAGGCAGCAAAGCTAGCCTTGTGATGCAGGTTCTCCTTTCCTTGAAAGTGCTGTCACAGATAGACAGCGCAGTGATGAAGGCATTTGGTGATCTTCCCTTTATTGGCGTATGCTTTGAGCCGAAGCATTTGCGTGACATGTTAAATCTGTACAGGTCATTGGTTTGGCCACTTTTGTAATACTGCCTTTAATTCTGGTCACCCTGCTCTCGGAAAGGCGTTGTCAAACTTGACAGGGTGCAGAAGAGATTTAAAGGAATATTGCAGATGTTGGAGGGTCAGAGATACAGGGAGAGTTTGGATAGGCTGGGGCTATTTTCAAGTGTTGAGGCTGAGGGGGGACCTTAAAGGGGTTTATAAAATCATGAGGGGCATAGATAAGGTAAACAGTCAATGTCTTTTCCCAAGATAAACGTGTCCAAAATTAGAAGACAAAGGTTTAAGGTGAGAGGAGAAAGATTTAAAAAAGGGACATGAGGGACAAAATTTTCACACAGAGACCGCTGTGTGTATTGATTTAACAGCCAAAAAAGGTGGTGGGGGCAGGTCCAGTTAAACCATTTAAAAGGCATTTGGATGGATACATGCATGGGAAGGGTTTAGAGGGAGATGGGCCAAGTGCTGGCAAGGGGGACGAAATTTATTTAGGATATTTGGTGGTATGGATGGACAGACCGAACGATCTGTTTCCGTGCTGTACATCTCTGAGAGTCTATTAACTCTTCAGTGTATAACACGGGAACAGGAGGAGGCTATTCAGCATCTGATTTCTGCCAGTCGGCTTGTTTGCTCAATTACTGAGAGTCAAATACAAAAATACATCATTCAGAATTTTATGGTGCTTTACAGAAACAGGAGAAAGGCCTTTAGTCAAGAAAAGCTGTAAAGATTGTGAAGAGGCCATTCAGTCCCTCACCTCCATTCCACAGGAGCAGCAGGTGAGCACAGAGCTATTGGAGCCTGTTACTCACCAGCAGGAAGAGGACATATATTTTCACGAACTTGGGATCAGGAGGCAGTCAGTCAACTGCTTGAAACTGGGGCACAGGGACAGGAGACAGTCACTCAACTGTTCGAGACTGGGACACAGGAACAGGAGCCAGTTATTCAACTGCTCAAAACTGGGGCACAGGGAAATCTGGAGGCTCGTGAGGCCCCAGGATCCTGTTACGCAGGAACAGGAGGAGGTGACTCACTCCCCACCAGTATGAGGCACTGGGAGAGAAGGGGAGTTTGCTTGGAACAAACAGAAATATATGAATAAATTGTATTAGTGGTCCACCATTCACTAAGACCACGGCTGATCTGATTGTGATTCCCTCATTCCATTTTACGGTGACTCCCCTCTCTGCAGCCTCTGCTCCATTTGTTGGTCATGTTGCCGACACAGATGCTGTAACAACAGTCGCCATGACTCATCCAGAGGGATGGGTCTAACTGAATGAGTCAGGATTTGAAGATTCCAATGACAAGAATTAAAACCCAAAATAAAGGCATTGTTTAAGTTCTCTCACATTCGCAATCTAACTCACACAACCAGCCCATCCATTTCATATTCAGGATGGAGCACTGTGTAGATCCGGCTAGTGTCCTGCTGAATGCAACCCAGCTATGCCCATATTGAAACTCTGTGCAGCCCACACCAGTGCTTGATCTATAATCCTGGGATAAATGTCCAGCATGGGGAGGTATGCAGTCTGCACTGGTTCATTCATATGTAAACCCAGGCTGTTGCATTGTTCGGTAACACTGTGTTAGATTGCTGCCCAGTGTGGGGCAACTTGCAGCCAATGTTGGAACTGACAGGATGTGCTGCTCCCATCCATTTACAGCTCCATATCTCCACTGTGCCTTGACAAGGGGTGCCTCAAATGTGAAAGTCACTGCGAGGACGAGATGTAAATGGAAACAATTTAAATATCAAGAGTTCTGATTAAGGCGTGTATCACTCAAGTATTTAAAGATGAAATAACTGAGATAATATCCAGTGAGATTTTATAAATGATGTGAATAAGCAAGAGAGATAGTAATGTTATCGTGGTTGCACTATAAGCCTTCAAATAATCAATGGGAATTAGACGAACAAATATGCAGGGAGACTGGCGAGACTTGCAGGAGCAATAGGATTGTCATAATAGATGATTTTAATTATACCAACATAGACAGGGACTTCCAGAGGGTTAAGAATTTAGATGGAACGTATTTTGTTAAGTGTGTTTAGGAAAGCTTCCCCAAGCAGCATGTAGAGGGTCCTACTCGGGAAGGGACAAACTCGACCTACTGTTGGGAAATAGGTAGGATAGGTGACGGAGGTAAAGTGGGGGAGCATTTTGGGAAAAGTGACCAGAACTGTATTAATGTTAAAATAGATATGGTAGGGACAGAATTGGTCCACAGTTTCAAGTTCTAAATTGGGGCAGGGCGAATTTTGTTGGAATTAGACAGGGGATTGCAGGGCGTGATTGGAGTAGTGTGTTTCCAGGTAAAAGGATCCCGGGAAAGTGGGAGGGCTTCAAAAGTGAGATCGCTCGAGTTCAAGGTAGATACGTTCCTGTGAGAGTGAAGGGAAAGTGAGGTTGGAAGAGAGAACCCTGGATGAAAAGAGATATTGAGGTTCTGACCAGAAAAAAGGAGGCGTCGCTCAAGTACAGGCAGCTGGGACCAAGGGAATCTCTGGAGGTACACAGGGGATACAGGAGTTTACTGAAGAAGGAAATAAGCAGGGCTAAAATGGGGTATGAGATAGCCTTAGCTGAGCTGATTAGGGTGAATCCAAATTCAGTGTAGTAAAGAACAACTAGATAGAGAATAGGACGCCTTAAAATCCAAAATGGGCATGCATGTGTAAAACCTCAAGAGACGGTTGAGGTCCTCAATTTCCCCTCTGTGTTTATCACGAAGAAAGACATGAAGACCTGTGACCTTTGGGAGGTTAGTTGCGATATCTTGGTCCAGTCCATATCACAGTAGAGGTGCTGTTGGACATATTAAAATGCACAAAGTCAGATAAATCTCCTGGTCCTGACCAGATATATCTAACAGCACTACATGAGGCGAGAGAAGATAGTTCAGGGGCCAAGGTCCCGGAAAACTGGGCAGGAGCAAATGTTGTACCCTTATTCAGAAGGGCTGCAGAGAACACCCTGTGAAATATAGACCAGTAAGCTTCACGTCTGTTTCGGAACCAACTTGAGAAAGTTCTGAGATATAAGATATGCATGCATTTGGAAAGACAGAGTTTGACTTGGAGCAGTCAGCATAGCTTTGTGCGTGGCAGATCTTGCATGACAAATTTTGATAGAGTTTTTTGAGGAAGTGACCAGGAAGGTTGACGAGGGCAGGGTGGTGGACATAGTCTATATGGATTTCAGAAAGGCCTTTGATAAGGTTCCACATGGTAGGCTGCTCTAGAAGGTTCGATCGAATGGACTCCAATGTAAACTGACAAATTGGTGACACAATTGGTTTGACGTTATGAAGCAAATGGCTATGGTGGAGGTATGCTTGTCGGACTGGAGGCCTGTGACGAGTGGAGTGCCTCAATGGTCGGTCCTGGGCCCATTGCTGTTTGTTATCTATATCAATGATTCGTGCCACAGTGCACAACGCAACGTTAGTAAGTTTGCAGATGACACTAAATCAGGACACATCATTTACAGTGAGGAACATTATCAGAAATTGCAACAGTACCTTGATCAGCTGTGGAAGTGGGCTGAGAAATAGCAAATGGAGTTTAATATAGATAAGTGTGATGTCTTGCATTTTGGAAAGTCAAATCCAAGTTGGAGTTTAATGAAGAATGATAGTGCCTTAATTTGTGTATTGGATCAAAAGGCCGTTGGAGATCAGGTGCATGGTTATCTGAAATTTGAGTCACAGATACACAGGACAGTGAAGAAGGCTGTTGGCACACTGGCCTTCATCAGGGCATTGAGTATAGAAATTGGGACGTTATGTTGCAGTTATACAGGATGTTGGTAAGGCTGCAGTTAGAGTATTGTGTTCAGTTTTGTTCGCCTTGCTCTAGAAAGGCCATTATTGAACAAGAAAGTACGTAGTACAAATTTTGAAAGATGTTTCCTGGGCTAAAGGCTCTAAGTTATAGGCAGAGGTTGGACAGGTTAAAACCTATTTCTTTACAGGATAGGAAATTGAGAGGGTTCTTAAAGAAGTGTAGCTCTTGTAAAATCATGAGAGGCGTGCGTGGAGTGAATACTTCAGAATTTTTTTCCCACGTTTGGTGAATCGAGGACTAGAGGACATCGATTAATGTTTGGAAAGGATTAAAAAAAGGAAACTGAGGGGCAACCTTTTTACATAGAGTGTGGTACACATATGGACTGAGCTGTCAGTGGAAATGATTGAGGTGGGTACAATAACAACATTGAAAAGGCATTTGGACAAATACACAGATAGGAAAGGATTAGAGGGATACAGAGCAAGGGCACGGAAATGGGGTGAGTCTGGATGGACATTTTATTTGCCATTGACCAGCTGAGCCAAATGGCCAGTCATACTGGCAGTCTCGTGCAATATGACTGTAAATCAGTGTGTTTTGGGGTGGAGAAAGGGTGGCGGGGGGGGGGTGTACACGAGATAAAATGTCATGGAAGGATATGTTCACAGGTTCAGAATGCTGAAATGAATTCATTCCGATAGTATCAGTATTTCGAAGAATTATGAGTGAAAGGGATATTGCTGTGAGTTCAGGCGATGGAGAGTTTTGGATGAGCATTTGTTCTCCAACTTTGTAACTGGGAATGAGGACAGCAGAGTCTTCGCCTCACTGGGCTGAATCTAACAAAAACCTGTCTCAGTGACATTTTCATTGAGTGTGACAGAGGGGTTGTCTGCATGAGGCCGAGCTAGTTTCCTGGTGCTATCTTTCCAAACTGATCTCATTAACTACCCACCCCACCCCATGGTGTCCCTTTCATTCAATGCCTGCACAATTCTCCCAACCATCATGACTAGAGGTACTCACAGTCGCCCGGATGCCCCTGGATATTCCGTGATCCCTGACACTGGTGCCATCTTTAAAAGGCCAATGGGCACACGTTTGCGCTTTCGCTCAGTGTTAAGGAGCTCAGTGGTAAGGAGAGACCACTGCACATTTTCCCCAAGCATGGTAGCGAAGGGGAAATTACACCGCGGTTTGTCGGCAGCAGCACGGAGGTCCTGGTGGATGGGCTAGTACGAAGGGGACCATGCTCTTCTCAGAGGGGGCCACACTACCAGACTCACCAGCATGGTCTGAGCTCACCACCCAGCTCAGTGAAGTTTCTGGGGTCTGACGAAATGACCAGTAAAACAGGACAAGCATCAATAACCTTCCCCATTCTGTCAGGATAAGGGTCACCATATTTTCTCTGCTCCCTCACACTCATTGTATATCTGTTATAGCACCGACCCCCGACAAGGCTCATGCTCCACCACTCACACTACTGCATGAAGCACCTTCCATCTCTTTCTCTCTTGCCTTTCTAATGCCCCCCACATAGTTATAGAATATTCTGGAGAATGTGAATTATGGAATGTTGCAGGCATTGTTCCAACTTATTCCCAGTTGCAGGAAAACGGCTGTGCCCCAGTGTGTAACACGTAAAATGATGGAGTAGAGATGTACGTTTTTCAAATCACACACAATTAAAATCCATCATGAGACCATTCAGTACTTCAAATATGCTCCAACATTCAATACGTTTGGGCGTGATCTGATGGTTTTCTCGGCTCCATGTTACAGGAACTTTCAGTCATTCGACCCCCAGGTTCCTGTTACCGAGCAGACGATTCTCAGACACTTCATACCCCGGGTTTCTTCTAGCATTTGTTCAGAAGGCATTTCACATGGGGACGGACTATCCTAACAATATATTTCATCTGATATATAAATTCATACAACAGTCAGCATGAGTGGTCTCTCTAATCAGAGTTATTTGGGACTCTAATCTATCAATGTTAGCATTTTAATTTTTTAACATTTATTTTAAAGAAAAAGATATTTTATTATTTATATTAAACCAATAACAAAACAACTCAAATAACTGAACAAAATTACACCCATGTGCATGTATATACAAAATAAGTTAAAGTCTCTAAACGGACAGAAGAAAAACAAAAATAAACAATAAATAATAAATAAATAATACGGCTCAGCATAACAAAGTGATAGCTCTCGTTCTTCGAGAGCATGAACTGATACACATTCATACATTCACAATTTCTAATATGTGATTCGTTAGACAATATCGTCATGGCTATACAAAAGCCCTTTTTAGAGTGTCAGATCAGCCTGTATCACGGTAATCCAAAAACGGTTGCCATATCTTATATAAATCTCTGCTTTTCGGTGCACTATACTTGTGAGAATGTCCAAAGGGATATTCTCCCTGATGACCTTACAGTGACACAACAGACCTGGAGGTTTTTCAGGCATCCAACACAACAGAATATTTTTACGAGCACAGGAAGTATGTGGCAGATACTAAAGGAGCATCGTGCATCAGTATTTACTTTGGAAAAGGATATGGAAGATATAAAATGTAGGGAAATAGATGATGACACGTTGCAAAATGTCGATATTACAGAGAAGGAAGTGCTGGATGTCTTGAAACGGGTAAAGGTGGATAAATCCCCAGGACCTGATCAGGTGTACCCTAGAACTCTGTGGGAAGCTAGAGAAGTGATTGCTGGTCCTCTTGCTGAGATATTTGTAGTATGGATAGTCGCCGGTGTGGTGCTGGAAGACTGGATGTTGACTAACGTTGTGCCATTGTATGAGAAGGGTGTTAAGGACAAGCCAGGGAACTACAGACCAGTGACCCTGACGTTGGTGGTGGGCAAGTTGTTGGAGGGAATCCTGAGGGACAGGATGTGCCTGTATTTGGAAAGGCAAGGACTGATTAGGGATGGTCAACATGGCTTTGTGCGTGAGAAATCATGTCTCACAAACTTGGTTGAGTTTTTTTAAGAAAGTAACAAAGAGGATTGAAGAGGGTAGAGGGGTAGATGTGATCTATACGGATTTCAGTTAGGGTTTTGATGAGGTTCCCCAGGGGAGACAGAATGGCATGGTTAGATCTTATGGAATACAGGGAGAACTAGCCATTTGGATACAAAACTGGCTCAAAGGTAGAAGAAGAGGGTGGTGGTGGAGAGTTGTTTTTCAGACTGGAGGCCTGTGACAAGTGTAGCGCCACAAGGATCGGTGTTGGATTCAGTACTTTTTGTCATTGACATAAATGATTCAGATGCGAGCATAAGAGGTACAATTAGTAAGTTTGTAGATGACTCCAAAATTGGAGGTGTAGTGGAGAGCGAAGAGGGTCACCTCAGATTGACCAAATGGCGAATGGGATGAGAAGTGGCAGATGGAGTTTAATTCAGATAAATGTGAGGTGCTGTATATTGGGAAAAAAAATCTTAGCAGGACTTATACACTTAATGGTAAGGTCGCAGGGAGTGTTGCTGAACAAAGAGACCTTGGAGTGCAGGTTCATAGCTCCTTGAAAGTGGAATCACAGGTAGAAAGACTACTGAAGAAGGCGTTTCCTTTATTGGTCAGAGTATTGAGTACAGGAGTTATAAGATCATGTTGCAGCTGTACAGGACACTGGTTAGGCCAGTGTTGAAATATTACGTGCAATTCTGGTCTCCTTCCTATCGGAAATATGTTGTGAAATTTGAAAGGGTTTAGAAAAGATTTCAAGGATGTTGCCAGTGTTGGAGGATTTGAGCTATAAAGAGAGGCTGAACCGGCTGGGGCTGTTTTCCTTGGAGCGTCGGAGGCTGATGGGTGACATTATCGAGGTTTACAAAATTATGAGGGGCATGGATAGGGGAAATAGGTAAAGTCTTTTCCCTGGGGTCAGGGAGTCAGAACGAAAGGGTATAAGTTTAGGGTGAAAGGGGAAAGATATAATCGAGAACTACGAGGCAACTATTTCACACAGAGAGTGGTACGTGCATGGAATGAACGGCCAGGTGATGTCAGGGAGGCTGATACAAGTGCAACATTTAAGAGGCATTTGGATGGGTAAATGAATAAGAAGGGTTTGGAGTGTTATGGGCCAGGGTGCTGGCAGGTGGGACTGGATTGGTTTGGGATATGTGGTCAGCATGGATGGGTTGGACCGAAGGGACTGTTTCCATGCTGTATATCTCCATGACTCGATGATTCTATGACTTATATTAATGTATTTTTTTGGTGCACCATGCTGGCGAGAAAGTTCAAAGGGATACTCTCCATGATCCGGTTACAAAGTCTCAACAGACCCGGGGAGTTTTCAGACATACAACACAACATAGCATAGAAAGTTAGGATATATATTTTTTTCCCATGTGCATCTGTGTAAGATACTCTGGGCAGGTCTAGGAAAAGAGAAACCGGGTCCATCTCCAATTCGGTCCCCAAGACGCACTCTACCACACCTAACACAGTGCTCCAATATATACAAAGCCTGCAGCAGGACCACATGCAATGAGTAAGAGTGCCTGTAGTCATTCTGCGTTTAGGACATGCTGAAGATAATCCCACTTTGAATTTTGAGAGAACATCTGGGGTCAGATAGAACCTATGAAGATTTTTCAACTGCATGGAATTGGTTCTATTACAGATCAAAATCCTTTGAGCATTTTCACACATATCCTCGCATGTCTCCGAAATGATCTAAACCCCCAACTCTCTCGCACAGACGTCACGAAGTTGCACAGTCTTGTCTGCGGGGACACTATCCAACAAATGGTAAAGGGTACTGACAGAGAGTATATTTTCACAATAATCACCTGCTTCTCTGTATCGGATCTATAAGTGGTTCTTAAAATTGTGTTTTTTAATCAAATCTCTAATCTGGAAAAAAAACAGAAGAAGTCTCTACTCGGTAGTTCATACTTACGTGTTATTTGATCAAACGGTATCATTGTTTCTCCTTCAAGTAACACGTGGTGGCTCGGTGGTTTGCACTGCTGACTCACTGCACCAGGGTCACATGTTTGGTTCCAGCCTTGGATGACTCGCAGTGTGGAGTTAGTATATTCTCAACTGTGTCTGCGTAGGTTTCCTCCCACAGTCACAAACATGTGCAGGTTAGATGACTTGGCCATTGCTCAATCGCTCATAGGGTTCCAAGATCTGTAAGTTGGGGCATTAATCAGGGTAAATATAGGATGGTAGGGGAATGGGTGTGGGTGGGTTACTCTTCAGAGGATTGAAGTGGACTTGTTGGGCGAAAGGACCTGTTTCCACACTGTAGGGATACTACTAATTCTAAATCACCCAAGCAAGGTACACCCCTCACTGCCCACAGTTTAAACCTGGAATCCATTATCCCCAGTATACCAATTATAGGAGTAAGAAACATTGTTTTGGCTGTATTGCCTCGATCTGACGCATTGTCCTTGAAGTTTTAACAGTATTGGTAATCATTATTTTATGACAATATTCCAAAATGTTGTCATTTTATCTAAGAACAACAGACTAATAAGGGTTCACTTTGTCTGAGAGGACTCAATGTCTAGCCATATCGATGCCGAGACTTCAGCGGCCCAGGCACTAACATACGATGAAAAAAAAACTTAATTGATTGCTTTTAATCGGGAGATCTAACCTGTACATCCCCGGGTACTATGGGCAATTTAGCATGGCCAATCCGCTCTAAGCTGCATATGTATGGACGATAGGAGGAAACCCACACAGACATGGGGAGAATGTTCAAAATCCATATAGAGGGTTGCCGAGGTTGGAACTGAACGCAGCTACTTGGTGACTGGAGGTATCAGTGCTAACCATAGATCCACCATGCGCATCTGTTAATTCTGTTAGTTACTTGTGGCTAACTGAAGAAACCTGCCTGACTTGTTCCTGTCACTGAACCTGACTCAGTCTGAGAACTTTATCATCGGCAATATCACCAACCTGGTTCCATTTAAAATTTGGTGTCAGCAGTGGAGGAATGGGACGAGAAAAAGAAACAGTGACACCCTCCAACCTTCGTCAGAGCAGGAATTAGGATAAATCCACAAAGTGGGATTTCAGTCAAGTGGGAATTCTCTTTCCCAGAAATTTGGGGTGGCTTGGCCTTTATATTACATCGAAGCTGGCTTTGTCTAATTTTCCATGGACAGGTGAATCAGGGATAATGGTGCATGGAAAGAAACGTGCAGCTGGGATTACAATGAAATGAGCCATGACCTTATTTACTGGTGGAGTAGTGTGAAAGGGCCGAATGGCCCACTTGTGTCCCTCAGCCCTATGTTCTGATGTTCCATTCAGCCCTCGAACATGCTAAACAGGGACAGATCGAGGCGAATCCGATGGTTAGGCATAGTTTTGGAAATGTACTTGGAAAATCCAGGCTGGATCAGGAAGTGACCACTACCCCACCCCCCAGTCCCTGTTTACAGGCTTCCCCTCTCTGTAACTTCTGCTCCAGATTTGGGTCTTGTTGCAGACCCAGATATGCTGGAAATACAGCCACATAACCCACCCAGGGTTAAAACAACAAATCCTCTGCTCTCCCTGAATGCAACATTGTACAACACGATTTCCAGCAAAATAACCTGTTACTTTCCAAAAGCATAACATGTGAAATTAATACATAGGAACAGGAGTAGGTCAATCGGCCCCTCAAGCTAACCCTGTAATTTAATAAGAACTTGGCTGATCTACTCCAGGGCTCAACTCCACTCTCTTGCCGACTCCTTGTATCCCTCCACACCTCTCTGAGTTAGGGAATTCCAGACATTCACTACCTTCGGAGAGAAGACATTATTCTGCATATCAGATTGAAATCGATGTTCCTTATTCAGTATCGATATCATTGAGTTCGACACTTTGTTCAAGAATGGAAACAACTTCTCAACATCTACCTTCTCCAACGCCTTCTGTGTCCTGTAGGTTTCAGCAGTATCACTCCTCATTCATTTAAACCCAAATGAATTATCGCCTCACCATCGTAGAGATTCTCAATAACACAACCTTTTCTTCCCAGGAAACCACCTAATGTACCAACCGAGTTACTTGCTGCATCATCATGCTGACTTTATGTTTCATACACAGGAAGACTCCAATGCCTTTACTGTTCCTTTTCTGGAAGTCCTCTCCATTAAGTAACAGCCTGCCTTTTGATTCTCAGTGTCATCCTCAAACTTGGATATATATTGCACTCAGCTCCCTCCTTCAGGCTGTCAGTATAGATTGTAAATAACTGATGCCATCAGACTGATATTTGTGGTACTCCAGCAAATAAACCTTTACCATAAAGATCCATTAATCCTGACTCTCCGATTTCTGTGTTAAACGATCATCATCCCATGTTAATACAGTATCCGACGTCCTAGAGCTTCTGTTTTGTGTATGAACTTTTGTTTTGTAATACCTTGTGGAAAATCTCTGGAAAGCCTCTTGTCCACCAGATCCCCTTTATCAAGTCCATTGTTACATTTTCAGGCATCTCCAGAAATACTTTGCATGATTTTACAGGGCAAAATATCATTTCCCTTTCAGAAAACCACCCTGACTCTGCATGAAGCTTTTCTAAATGTCCATGCTGGCCAGGTTTTCCAAACTATACTAGCCCCATCTGTTTTCATTAGGTCGACATGCCTCTAAATGTTTCCCATTCATATGTTTGTCCAAATGAGTTTTAAATGTTGTAGCTGTCCTTGCATCTCCCACTCTTCCTCTGAAAGCTCATTTCATACCCACACCGCCCTCTGTGTAAAAAAGCTGCCCCTTAGTCTCTTTTAAATCTACCCTCTTTCACCTTAAACCTATTCCCTCTATGTTTGGATTCCCCTACCCTTTGGAAAAGACCTTGGCTATTCACCCTATCCATACCTCACATGATTTTATATGTTTCTATAATGTCACTCCTCAACATCCTACACTCCATCTGATGCTAACTTCAAGAACAAGCGTTTAAAGATAAGCACTACAAAATTAAACAATATTGAAAACGACAGGTAACCAACACTCAGCCCAAATGTCATGCTGTGATTTGTTTTTCTCCATGTTACAATACTAAGGCAGCATGAAACGCTTACTAGTGCCAACAAGAGGGCAAGCACCTGAATTCTTTTGTCTAAAGGGGGGGTTAATCACGACATGAAAACGTTTCTGTGGCCAGATATATATAATACCACATGGTCAACATTCTCCCTCCTGGCCTCCGGAAAACTTTGTGTGGTTGTGTCTTCTTTATCTTGCATTCAATAGAGAGAACCCCTTTCCCCCATTCACACCTTAAATTCGACCCGTTATACAGAATCTTTCCTTTCACCACTGCTAAAAGCCCGTTTATCTTTTGTCACACCCTCCTTTCCCTGCCACCCATCCTCCACTTCTGGCAAGGGATTAAAAGACCATTTTGCAATTTGAAGAATTGTCACACTGGACTGGAAACGCTAACACTGTTTCTCTTTCTCTGCAGATGGCGACAGACCTGCAGAGTTTCTCCAGAAATGAACAGGCGCAGAACAATTTTTCAATTAAATAAATAAATATGGATACTGGAAATAAAAATAAAAAACTTTTATAGAAGATTAACTGGATCTGAAAGTTTAAGTCTGCATTCACTCCAGAAAAGTCTGCAACATCTTTAGCAATTTCTTCAGCAATTTCTGTTTATGAACAATTTCCAACGACATATTGACAAAGATGTCCAAACATCCTGTCCAACATGGAGCATTGTACACTGGGAACTGAACAGTAACACATGGTGAAAAGTTCCTTGACTCTGAAACTGCATAAGGCTGGCATCACTGATACTGCAGAGCTCTGAATCATGGTCAGGGGGAAAAACAGAGGAAAACACAGTCACTTCAAATACAGAAAATGGTATTACTGAAAGGAAAAGATTCAGATTAGTACATTCAATGGATATTGTTTATGTAACAAATTGGAAGCGTGACACCAAGGAAAGACTTCCAGCAGAATGAGAAAATGAAAATGGAAGTATTTCCGCATCAGAAACCAGAGTAGTTCACTGAGTACAGGGCTGATGGGTGAATGGGTCTCGGTGTGAAATAGGGGGCAGTCAGTAGCATTGAATTGTAGATATTGCAGCTAAAACTTGGTTATCATCTGATGCTGTAGATTTCAATGACAATCTGTAACTTTTCTCCCAGGATAGTCCATCCATCTACCATTTCCATCAAGCTGATCCATGGATCAGTGACGAGTGTGGGTGAATTACGTGCACCTAAACCTGATGACAATCCATTAAAGCTACCGCACTTGACTGGTTACAGTATGAACAGCAGGACTAACATCTGATACAGAGAGAGAGATGATACCAAGACCTACAAATCAGATCTAAGCTCTGTCGTCCTGTCAAATCCATGCATAAAAGTCGATGGACCATTAAACAACTTACTGGAGGAGAGGACTCCACAAATAACCCCATCCTAAATAATGGAACAGCCCTGTACGTCAGTGTAAAAGATGCGTGATCTGCACCATCCTCAGCCAGAAGTGTTGAGTCGATTGCCCACCTCACCCTCACTATGATACCCTCAGAATCACAGATTCCCGTCTTCAACCAATTCAATTAACTGCACATGATATGAAGCAACAGCTGGACACAGTGGATACGACAAAGGCATTTGGCCCTGACACCATTCCTGCAATAGGACTGAGGACTTTTGCAACACAACAAGCCGTGTACGTGAGGAAGCTGTTTCATTCCAGCTCCAACTCTGACCACTCCCTGGCAATGTGGGTAATTACTCAACGGTGTCCCATCCCCTAAGAAGGGAATAATTAAAATCAGACCAATTACCACGCCCTCAGTCCCATCACGATGGTCAAATTGGTTGTGGTTAGTTTTGATTGAGCTGTCAAACAGCACAGAAATAATCGGTTCAGTGTGGTTTCCGATAGACCCCCATGTGGAGATGGTGCTGTTGTGGAATTGTCATTGGATTGCTAATCCAGACCAGGATAATTCTCTGGAAACTGGTGCAAGTTAAAAACAATAAATAAAATATCATGATCTATTATCTGGTGTCAGTAATAGTGATCTTGTGTTCAATGTCGATGAGAGACGTTGATCTCCTTCCCCAGTGACTTTCAGGAAGTGAATCCCCCGTGCTTTCCTGTCTGGCCTAAAAGTGACTCCAGACACACAGACATGTGATACACTCTTCAATGGTCTCTGAAATGGCCAAGCAAGGCACTCAATTGTATCAAACTGCTCCGAGATCTTAAAGGATAAACCCGGAGAGAACAGCCGGCCCCAGCCTCGTTATCAGAAAAGGAAATGGGAAACACAATCCTGTTGATCCTGCAGAGGTCTCCTTCCTAACAGTTCAGAGCTTCTGACAACATTTACAGAGCTTTCCCAAACACTGCACAGAAGCATCAGGAAAGGAATACGTCATACAACTCATTGAGCTTTCCCTATTCTAGTTAATGGCCGAACATCTCCTCATTGCAGTTTTCCCCATACAATATACATATCTCTTAATATGTTTAAACATTGTGAAACATAAAATGAGAACTGTAGTAGTCCATTCAGCCCATCAGTTTTGCTCCTCCATTCTATGTACAGGCAGTTCACCAATAACACGTGTTGATTAAATACATTTCGGCTGCAATGCAATTCATGAACCTTTTTCTATAAAGTGAACTGGCGTTCACTGTGATGCGTTTCCTTGTCGGGCACCAGCTGACCAGCAAATCCTGCCTCAGAAAGCCTCTGTCTACAAAAGGTGCAATCAATGTGTTCAGCAAAAACAGGAATGCAATCCGGTCTGCAGGACTTGAAACTGAGCCTGAAACTGGGAATTGGAGTCTATGTTTCGAAAGAACTTTATTTCAAACTGTGGGGAGAATCTTGGAGAGAACTGGGATTCCCCATCGGCATCACATGGTCACTCAGCCCCCGCGCGCTTTCTGGTGAAGATTGTTGTGAAAGATATCGTGCACCAGTGAGTGACTGTCGTGTGAAAGCGTTACATTTATAGCACTGTTCCATTACAACATGTAATTTAAAGATTTATTTAGACTGTCCTGTTGCTTGTTAGATCAAACTTAATTTTTGATTTTAATGATATTTTTGGGGGTTCGCCAATTACCCTCTTTTTTCCATAGACCCCATTATTAATATTGCATGATTTTGTACAACACAGTGTTGCACAGGAACACAGTTATTGCGGTATTGGAGAACAACCTGGAATGAGAGCTGATTTTCTATCTTCACACCATACTCCTGCTCTCTCCCTATCCCATTAGTTTCCACAAATCCTTATTTATATTCAGACCCTTGACTTCCACAACCTGATCTGGGAAAGAGTATCCCTGGTTCGCCAGTCTCCGAGTGCAGACATTTATTCTCATCTCAATGCAAAGTGGCCTGTCTGTACCTAATACTGTCGCCCCTTGTTTTAGACGTCCCAGCCAGGGGAATTACGATCCCTGCTTCTAATCTGCCTCGCCCTGTCAGAATGTTATATATTTCACTGAGATTTCCATTCATTTTCCTAAACCCCATTGATTACAGGTCCATTTACCCCAAACTCTGCTCCCATAACAAGTCTGTCATCCCAGTGATCAGGCTGGTCATCCTTTGCTGCTCTCCCTCAATGTCAGGTTTGTCATCTGTTAGGAAAAGCGATCAAAACTGCATACAGTACTGCACAATGTTCGAGATGGCGTCTCACCAAGGCCCTGTACAGCTGCAGTAAGATACAATTACTCCTGTACTCAAATCCCCCTGAAATGAAGGTGAATACAGCATTTTTCTTCCTTCCTGCTTTCTGCTCCTGCAATATTGCTTTAAGTGATTGGTGTACAGGGAGATCCAGAATCCTTTCAAAGTTACAGATCCCCACGTGCTGGGCCTACATACAATGGTCAGCATGCCATTGCATTCCCAGTATTGACTTCTGGCTTCAGAACGCACTGTCACACATGGACTCGGAGGGCTACGCAGAAATAAACAAAAATGCAGATTAAGTTCATTTATAGTGCAACATTTTTCAACCACTCCTTTTTCAAATGAGAGGCTGCCAGTCCATTGTTCCCATCAAAGTACACAACATTTCATCTCTCCCATTGCTTTCCATCTGCCACGTATTTGCCCAGTCACTCCACTTGTCTCAGTCACTTGGAGCTTTTTTATATCCTCCTCATCCACTCACAAGCTGACATTGTTTAGTGCTGTCAGCAGACTTGGGAATGTTACATTTGCGCCCCTCAACCAAAGATATGATGTGTATTGGGAATAGCTGGAGCCCAAGACACGATTAGTACAATATCCTCTAAGCCTTCCATTTAAAAATAAAACATGGTTTTATTCCTACTCACTGTTTCCTGCCAGCTCTCCCATTCTAAATCTATGACCATATATTAGCCCGAGTCCCATAGGATTCGAATTTGCGCAATAGGCTTGGGGCTTTATCAAAAATCCTTCTGTTAATCCACTCGTATTGCATTGATATCTCCTACATAAATTTCCGAAAAGCCACTTTCTCAAATATGATTCCCATTTCATAAATCTCTGTTGACTTTGTCTATGCCCATTAATTTCAGTCCAATACTTTCTCTAAACTGTTTAGTTGCTATTTACATTCTATTCCCCTTTTATCACAAGACTGAAATTCCCTAGTAATCCGAGGAAGTTTTCTTTTTTGTTTTGTTTTCTTCTGTGAAGGCATAATTAAAGTATTTGCTCCATAGTTCTGCTATTTCCCGGTTCTCAATTATCTGGTATCAGACTGTAAGAAATCTGCAACTTTTTTCTCTTAATTTTGCCATTGACATATTTCCAGAAAATATTACAAGTTCTCTCTTATCAACTTTGTGAAGATAATCTTCAGAAACCCATCAATTCCTACCTTAAGCCACTCAATGATTGACCTTCCACAGCCATACAATCACATAAGCACAGACTCTGTACTACCAGAAATACAGCACAGTCTACATTCGGCCCACTTTCTGACACAAGACCTTAGCCGTGAATCTTAAAGCATTTGAAGTGCACAACAGTGTCGTTTCTAATGGTTTGAGGTTAGCATGACAACTCCACGCTCAAGAAGTGCATTCCAGACCCCAACACCCTCTGGTTGAAAAACAATTCTCAAATATTCACTAAACCGTAAATCCTTCACTTTTTTAAGTCTGGCCCTTTGAGTAACAGCAACAGCTGCTGTCTATCCATCCTGTCCATGTACCTCGTAATCCTATCCTTCTGAATCACATCCCTCGCAGCCTTCTCTGCTCCAAACTAAAACAACCTGAGGTTATCCAGCCTCTCTCCATTGCTGATATGCTCCATCCCAGGGAACATCTCTGCACCCCCTCTATCACATCCTTCCTGTAATGTTGTTCCCAGACCTACACACAGTATTCCATCTTGCCATCACCAAAGTTCCGCATAGTTCTTATAATCTATGCCTCGATTAAGAAAGGCTATGTTCACATTCTCCTAGCCTTTCCCAGATTGTGTATTAACCTGTGCAGTCACATTCCGCGCTGTCTGGAGAAGCACCCTCTGAGCTTTCTAGTGTGCTGCCTTCATTGAAGACTCCCCTGACTGGTTCCTTCTCCCAAAGTGCATCACTTCATATTTATCAGGGTTACATTCCATCTGACATTGATCCACCCATCTGACGATTCCATCTGTATCGACCCGTAACATAAGGCCTTCCTCCTCACTGCCAACCACCCGGCCAATCTTTGTATCAAATACAAACTTATTTATTACACACCCCACCCCTCGTCCATATTCACAGCTGCATCATTTATGAATACCACAAATAATAAAAGGATAAAAATCTCTCAACATCAGTTACATCACGTCGTTGTGCACGTTGATGAAGAAGCAGTGTTTCGAAAGCTAGTGCTGTCGAATAAACCTGTTAGACTATGGTCTGGTGTTATGCTATTTTTAGATTTGTCCACTGCAGCCCAACACTAGCACCTCCGAATCACAAATAATAAGGGACGCAGCACTGATGCCCGTGGTACAGCATTGGACACTAGCCTCCAGTCACACAAACAGCCTTCTACCACTCCCCTCTTTCTCCTACTACTAAAGTTGATTTAGATGCAACTTGGCAAGTTACTAATGAGTCCTACGAGTTCACTGGTTATTCTTTTCCGCTTGACACACTTGTAGATTATCTGAGGATTCTCTGTAATCTTGTCCATAAGACCATAAGACAAAGGAGCGGAAGTAAGGCCATTCGGCCCATCGAGTCCACTCCGCCATTCAATCATGGCTGATGGGCATTTCAACTCCACTTACCCGCATTCTCCCCGTAGCCCTTAATTCCTTTTGAAATCAAGAATTTATCAATCTCTGCCTTGAAGACATTTAGCGTCCCAGCCTCCACTGCACTGTGTGGCAATGAATTCCATAGGCCCAACACTCTCTGGCTGAAGAAATGTCTCCACATTTCTGTTCTGAATTTACCACTTCTCATTCTAAGGCTGTGTCCACGGGTCCTAGTCTCCTCGTCTAACAGAAACAATTTCCTAGCGTCCACCCATTCCAAGCCATGTATTATCTTGTAAGTTTCTATTAGATCTCCCATTAATCTTCTAGACTCCAATGAATACAATCCCAGAATCCTCAGTCGTTCCTCATATGTTAGACCTACCATTCCAGGGATCATCCGTGTGAATCTCCGCTGGACACGCTCCAGTGCCAGTATGTCCTTCCTGAGGTGTGGGGCCCAAAACTGGACACAGTACTTCAAATGGGGCCTAACCAGAGCTCCATAAAGTCTCAGTAGTACAACGGTGCTTTTATACTCCAACCCTCTTGAGATAAGAGACAACATTGCATTCGCTTTCTTAATCACGGACTCAACCTGCATGTTTACCTTTAGAGAATCCTCAACTAGCACTCCCAGATCGCTTTGTACTTTGGCTTTATGAATTTTCTCACCGTTTAGAAAGTAGTCCATGTTTGTATTCTTTTTTCTTTATTTCTTTTGTCCTGCCTTGCGCCTGTGTTAGTCAGTCCCCTCCACGCGCAGACTTTCCTCCTTATTGCAGTCTTCAATGGTTTGTCCCTTATCCTGTCATTATTTGCCTTGAATGTGGATTAGACAGAGTGATAAATTTCCTGTTAATTTCGAACTTGCCGTATGTTTTGTGAGTTTTATAAGTTCACAGTGACCCACCGCTGATTTGTTGAAACTCTAGAGAACACAGGCCGAGTTTCCTTATCACGCAATCTCGCCATCTGAGGGATTTATCTGGATAATGTCCATTACACTTCCTCTGTGGTTAGTATATTCATTCTTAGATTTGGTCACCAAAACTGTTCTCAATACTCCAGGTACAGTCTTACCAACACTCTGTGAAACTGCTTCAACGTGTCTTTACATCTATATTCTGACTCCCTTAAAGGAAGGCAAACCAAACTTTAAGTTTCCACTTACATATGTTCCTCCAAATACCCTTCACATCATTGCATATTCGAACTCACTGTGTGAGTTCTTATAGAAAGCCTTCTGATAATCTAAAATATGCCAATTCTACTGGATACCCATTATCTATGCTGTAAGAATCAACTTCAAACAATTCCAAAGTTTCTCAAGTATGATTTCCCTTTCAGAAATGCATACTGAGTCTCTCCAATATTGCTGTTAATGTCCAAGTATCCAATATCACATCCTATATAATAGATTCCAACAGTTTCCCGACAAATGTCAAGTTAATTGGTATGCAGTTCTCCACACTATCTCTTCTTCCCTTTGTAGATGCTTGGCTCCCTATCATTCATCTATAGTGCTTGGATCACATTTACTAATGTACAATTATATACACCAGCTTCCAGACTCTGCAGAATGTATAGGAAGATACAACGCAGTCATCGACAATGCAATCAATACTTCTATTTATGATTTATTTCTGAAGATTTTGGTGTGAAGTACATCTGGTTTGTCAAGGTTAGCAATGCTCAATCCAGCTGCATGTTCAATATTGCCTTGTTACTGATATGAATTGACTTTATGTCTTTACTTCCACAAGTCCTATACAATCACTTCGTATTTCTAGGTGATTTTCTGGATCTTACTCCATTAAGACAGATGTAAAGTAATTGCTCATTTGCTTTGCCTTTTCCCTATTATTCACCATAATCTCGTCTCTCCCGATTGCAAATTTCCACATTTGACTATTTGTTTTCTTTTGAAATATAGATCATAGATTTTTGCAGTCTTTGTGCCCCTGTTTGTTTGCATGCATGTTCGCTTTTTGATTTCCTCATCAGTTTCATGGCCCTCCTTTTCTGGATTGCAATTTTCTGAGAATACTTAGGATTCCACAATGTCTGGAATTCTTCTGAAGTCACTTCCTGTGATTAATATATTCTTTAATTTGTTATGTTAGTCATCATTAAGTCACTTACTCACTCTTTGGTGTTTCCACCTGAAATAAGTAGACATATCTTTCAGACTATGCAGTATTTCTATAAATCTCCTGGTCCTGACCAGATATATTCAGGAAGACTGCACGAGGAGAGAGAAGTAATAGTGGGGGCCCTGGTTGGTACGTTTGTATCATTGGTAGCCAACGCGTGTGGTCCTGGAGGACTGGAGGGTAGCGAATGCTGTGCCTTTATTCAAGAAGAGCTACAAAGAAAAACCTGGGACCTATAGACCATTAAACCTGACATCTCTAGAAGGTAGGTTTCTTGAGAAGGTTCTGAGAGAGACGATATACATGCATTTGGAAAGGTAGGGTGTGATTATGAGCAGTCAGCACGTCTTTGTTCATGGGGGATCATGGCTTAAAATTTGTGAGAGTGCTTTGGTGAAATGACCAGTAACTTTGACAAGGGCATGGTGGTATACGTCGTGTATATGGATTTAAGTAAGGCCTTCAGTAAGGTTCCACATGGTAGGCTGCTCTGGAAGTTTAGGTCAAATGGAATTGAGGGGGAGCTGGCAAATCAGATCCAAAATTTGCTTGATGTTAGGAAACATTGAGTAATAGTGGAAGCATGCTTATCGGACTGAAGGCCTGTGATGAGTGGAATGCCTCAGGAGTCGGTTCTGGGACTATTACTGTTTGTTTCATGCATGTATATTGTATATATATTTACAGGTAAGTGTCAGTTCTTGCATTTTAGAAAGTCATATCAAGGTAGGAGTTTCATGGTGAATGACAGGGTCTTAAGGAGTGTATTGAGACAAAGGGACCTTTGAACTCAGGTTCACGGTTCTCTGAATGTGGACTCACAGGTAGATAGGGCAGTGAAAAAAGCATTTGGCACACTGGCCTTCATCAGTCAGAGTAATGAGTATCGAAATTAGGGAGTTGTGTTGGAGTTATACAGGATGCTGGTGAGGCAATACTGGTAGTGTTATGTTCAGTGTTGTTCACTTTGCTATAGGAAGAATGTTATTAAATTGGAAATAGTGCAGAAGAAATTTACAAGGATGTTGCCCGAACTCAATGGTCTGAGATATTGTGAGAGGTTGGGCAAGCTAGGAGTTTTTACTTTAGAGTGTATGAGACTGAGGGGGATCTGATAGAAGTGTATAGGATAATGGGAAGTATAGATAGAGTGAATGCACTCAGTCTTTTTTTCCACAGGATTGAGCAACCTACGGACTAGTGGGCATCAATTTAAGATCCGAGGGGAAAGAGTAAAAGGGAAGCTGAGGGGCAATTTCTTTTACACACAGGGTGGTATGCACATGCAATGAGATGCCAGCAGAAGTGGTTGAGGGAGGTACATTCACAAACTTTGAAATGCATTTGGACAAATACACGGATAGGAAAGAATAAGAAGGATATGCGGCAAGGGCAGGGAAATGGGGTTAATGGGCATTTTGTTCGGAATGGACCAGTTTGGGCTGAAGGGCCTTTCTCCGTGTCGGACTCTTTGACTCTCACAATTGTCTTCTCCCATTGAATGTTATATCATACTTCCCCAATTCACTGGAGCGAACTTGACCCTCTAGCCTCTGGGCTTCCATGATGCCTAACCAGAATGTTCAAACATTCGATATTGTATTCAGACGCCGTGTAAAAATGCAACATATTGATGTCACTATTCCTCCAAAGCTGCTTCAGAGCAAGGTTATTAATTAGTCCTCCTAACAACACAACACCAAATCTGAAATAATGTGCTCTCTAGTTTGGTTCACAACATACTGTTCAACCGACCTGATACACACTTACGAAAGTTATTCTTCACAGTTTCAGTGCAATTTGAGACCATCTATTATTACTGCAGCACACACGATTATTTGTTACTCATTCACAGGATGAGGGGGTGGGCGTCCCTGGATAACCAGCATTTATTGCCCATGCCAGAGGGCAGTTAACAGTCAGTAGTGTTGTCTTGAGTCTGGAGTCACTTGCAGGCCACACCAGGTAAGGACAGCAGTATTCTTCCCTCAAGGATATCAGTGAACCAGATGAGTTTTTCCAACAATCGACAATGGATTCCTGGTCATCATAAACCCTTGATTCCAGATACATATTGAATTCAAATTCCACCATCTGCCTTGTCAGGATTTGAATTCATGTCCCCAGAATATTACCTGGGTCTTTCGGTTCAGACCCCAGCGATAATATCACTGTGTCATTGCTCCACCTTGCATATACTTGCATACCTAATTTCCAGAGCATATGTTGTAAAGTATTTACGTGACAGATTTGGTTTTGATATATTACACAATGATGTTTGCTTCACCTTGCTATTTGTAAGATCCACCCAAACTGATTCTGTGGGAAGTGATGGAAAGGGTCTGAGGCGTTATTAGCGATAGACTTGGACAAGACGTTCAGGGAGACTCACCTCAACGCTGAGATGATCTGAAGAATTGGTCAGCAATACAGGAACAGTATCAATATTCTTTCACCCCACTTTGCCAGGATAAGTGTCACCATATTTTTCTGCTCCCTCACACTCACTGTGTATCTGTTATAACACCTACTCCCGAACAAGGCTCACACTCTATCTCCAAATAAAGCTCAAGCACGACCACACTCACTGTTGAATTCAGCACCTTCCTTCCCCCACTTTTTTCTGTCACTGACGCAATAGCCCCGCACATTAATACCACTGCATGGATACAACACTGTGGTCAGACTCCCTCCGGACATCTCACCCTTCACCCTTCCCCTATACCAGCATTAACAGCAGGGACACCCACTCCCACCCTCACTCCGTCCCTCCTCTTCTCCCATTCCAGGAGAAACATCCTGGAATAGGACATAAAAGGCCAAGCCGGGTTTTAGAGTGCCCGATATTCGTTCCCTCACCCTCTACCTCGACATGTGGGGAGGATCCTGGAAAGAGCCAAAGAGGACCAGGACACCTTGTGTGGAGATTCTGAAACATCGACGTCCCACCAACCAAGTAAGCAGCAATGTTCAGGAAAGAGCAATTCTCAATTTAAACTTGCTGGGAGTTCCAATCTCATCTCTCTACCTTTTCAGGCTTAGTTAAAAGCATTAATGAAAGACTAAAAGTAAAAATAATGTTTAATCTCTTCATTAAAAATGTTAAAAAGAAAAAAATACATGATATAAGTTCATTACAAAAAATCTAAAACATGACGTCCATTCAAAATTATGGACAATCCTCGTAAATACTCGACATCATTTCTCTCAATAAATCTTCTTACCAGTGTTTGTATTCTAGCATCTGCTTCTTTAATTTCAAAGGAATATCGTGCCCTGCTATCAGATGCTCATCGTAAATGGCCCTTCCTCTCTGAACGTTTCGTAAACTCTCAATATATTTCCACATCAAGTTCGCATTGTTATCTCCTGTGGGCAGCTTTTGCATTATTGTCTGTTTTGTCCTCATTGTTTAAAGTTCTTGCATATAAATTCCACATTCCAACTGGAAAAAGCGTAATCATTTCCTCTACGTAATCTTCTACCTCCATAGTTATCCTCGAACCAGTCCAGCAGCGGTTGCAATTCATCTGGAAGCGCATCAGACAAATGTTCAATAGCTTCATGAACGTTTTCAATGTGAATAAATGCAAGACCAATGATCATTTTAGCTATGAAAGAAAACTCTGAGTCAGTGTTATACTTACTCAAGGTGTCTTTTTAACATTTTTACTGAAGCGAATAAACATTATTTTTAGTTTTATTGCTTTGATTAATGCTTTTATCTAAGCCTGAAAAGGAATAAATATGATCTGTGTGAGGTCATCAACAAATTACAATCTATTCTAATGAACTGGATGAAGGAGATGGAGTTTAGTTTGATCATGCACCAGGATAGTCATTCAATAAGATGTCAAATGGAGACAGAGTGTCTGCAATGGGATACAGACAGGAGGAGGGCAGAGCGTCTGCAATGGGATACAGACAGTGGACGGAAGTCTGTCTGCAGTGAGATACAGATGGAGGATGGCAGAGCGTCTGCAATGGGATACAGACAGGGGGAGGGCAGATAATCTGAAATGGGATACAGACAGGGGGAGGGCAGAGAGTCTGCAATGGGACACAGACGAGGAAGGGCAGAGCGTCTGCAGTGGGATGCAGACAGGGGGCGGCAGAGTGTCTGCAATGGGATACAGACAGGGGAGGGCTGCGCGTCTGCAGTGGGATGCAGACAGGGGGTGGCAGAGCGTCTGCAATGGGATACAGACAGGGGAGGGCTGCACGTCTGCAATCGGATACAGACGAGGAAGGGAAGAGCGTCTGCAGTGGGATGCAGACAGGGGGCGGCAGAGCATCTGCAATGGGATACAGACAGGGGGAGGGCAGAGAGTCTGCAGTGGGACACAGACGAGGAAGGGCAGAGCGTCTGCAGTGGGATGCAGACAGGGGGCGGCAGAGCATCTGCAATGGGATACAGACAGGGGGAGGGCAGAGAGTCTGCAGTGGGATGCAGACAGGGGGCGGCAGAGCGTCTGCAATGGGATACAGACAGGGGAGGGCTGCGCGTCTCCAATCGGACACAGACGTGGAAGGGCAGAGCATCTGCAGTGGGATGCAGACAGGGGGCAGCAGAGCATCTGCAATGTGATACAGACAGGGGGAGGGCTGCGCGTCTGCAATCGGACACAGACGAGGAAGGGCTGCGCGTCTGCAGTGGGATGCAGACAGGGGGCGGCAGAGCATCTGCAATGGGATACAGACAGGGGGAGGGCAGAGAGTCTGCAGTGGGATGCAGACGGGGGCGGCAGAGCGTCTGCAATGGGATACAGACAGGGGAGGGCTGCGCATCTACAATCGGACACAGACGAGGGAGCGCAGAGCATCTGCAGTGGGATGCAGACGGGGGCAGCAGAGCATCTGCAATGGGATACAGACAGGGGGAGGGCAGAGAGTCTGCAATGGGATGCAGACGGGGGAGGGAAGACTGTCTGCAATGGGATACAGACAGAGGATGGCAGACCGAGGGCAGTACATCTATAATGGGACACAGACAGGGAAGGGCAGAGCCTCTGCAATGCGATACAGATGGCTGAAGGCAGTACGTCTGTAATGGGATACAGACAGGGAAGGGCAGATCGTCTGTTATGGGACACAGACTGGGGAGGGCAAAGCAACAAGCAATGGCATACAGACAGAGGATGGCTGTGAGCAAAGGTTCAGCAGAAAAAAAAACTGTGCAATATATATGTGATGGAAATGTTCTGTTTTGGGTAAGAAGAAACAGCAGAAATGTAATTAAATGCAAGGAGAATGCAGAACTCAATGGTACAGAGGGATTTGTGTGTCTTAGTACATGAATCACATCAAATTAACCTGAAGATATAGCAAATGATTTGGAAGGTAAATGTCGTGATCCTGTTTCGTGCAAGGGGTGTTTGGGTATGATCTTAGCGATGTTTTCTGCATCAGTACAGGGCATTGCTGAGATTACATCTGTTGTATTATGTGTAGTTATAACTGCCAAAACTGAAAATAAAACAAAATTGCTTTTGAAAGATGATTCTCTTTATGCATTCTGGGGCCGAAGGCATTACGTTATGAAGAATTAACAGGTCGGCCTGAGAATGAGGGTTATTTTATTGACCATATAAGATCTTGAGAAGAGTGTAGTTGGTGAATACCGGATGGATATTTTTTCTTGTGTGGAAGAATAAAACTGGGGAAATACTTTAAGAATAAGTCAGTTCCAAAGGAAAAGTCATTGGACAGAAAAATTGAATTCTGAATTCTCTTCTTACATGCTGACAGACAGGCTGAACTTTTCCAGCAATTACTGTATATGTTTTAGAATATTCATTTTAACACAGATATTGTGAAGACATGAAACGCTTATTTTTACATTATGCAAGCACATATTAATACATCTTCAAAACAAGTATGACCATTTATTGTGAATGAATTGATTCGGCAATAACGCACTGACCTGGAGTCGAGAATGTGATGGAGTCATATAGTTCAGACAATGTTCAAGAAGAGCTCACGGAGTTCAGTGTGGGACTGATAACGTTACTGATTTAACTTACAGATGGAAAATGTAGCCTATCTGTGGAGAAACATTCTATTGCTCCCTTTCTGTTTCTCTATCGCTCATCACAGCAATGTTTGGGATTGAAACAAAGCCCAGTCGTCTTTCCCACTAATGGAGGATTCCTGATGAGGATTCATTGGAATCTCCCCATTGCCTGAAGCAAAACAATTCAGCCAAATTCAACTGTTTCATGAAGAATTCCCATTGTCAGAAGTCTGTGCAAGTAGAATAACTACAGAAGTAATTATCCAACTCGATAGTGAGGGGAACAGACAGGAGATTCTGTGGCAGCAAATGGGAATCCAGAATGGAGTGTAGCGTCCCACATGCCAGGGTCCAGGATGTCTCAGAGCTGCTGCAGAATGTTCTCACCGGGGGTGGGGGGAAGCAGCCAGAAGTCATTGTGCACATTGGTACAAAGGACAGAGTGACACAGGTAGAAATCGTGATGACATCCTGCAGAGTAATTATAGAGAGCTAGGGAAAAGGTGAAAAGTCAGTGGTAATATCCACTTTACTTCCAGTACTCCGTGCTCGTGAGGGTAAGAACAGGAGGATATGGCAGATAAAGGGGTGGCTAAAGAATTGGTACAG
This sequence comes from Chiloscyllium punctatum, assembly GCF_047496795.1. Taxonomy (NCBI): domain Eukaryota; kingdom Metazoa; phylum Chordata; class Chondrichthyes; order Orectolobiformes; family Hemiscylliidae; genus Chiloscyllium; species Chiloscyllium punctatum. The sequence continues at coordinate 51,398 of NW_027309877.1, forward strand.
AGGGCAGAGATTTTTGGATTACTGGGATCTTTTGTGGGGCAAGGTGACGTGTCCAGGAAGGACGGGTTGTACCTGAACTGGAAGGGGACCAATGTCCTGGCAGGCAGGTTTGCAACTGCTGCAAGGGAGGGTTTCAACTAGATTGGCTGGGGTTGGGGAGGGGTGGGATCCTCAACAGCAGGGAGGGAAGTGCGAGGTTGGAAGGAGATACAGTAACCAGAAACAGTAAAATAAAGAGACAGGTCAGGCTAGACAATGACGGGGAGCAAGCAATGCCTGTTGGATTAAATTGCAACTGTTACAATGCAAGATGGCTGACAGGTAAGGCCGATGAACTCAGGGCATGGATCGGTGCATGGGACTGGGATATTATAGCCATTACTGAAACATGGCTAAGGGAGGGACAGCACTGACAGGTAAATGTACCAGGGTACAGGTGTTTGATACGGGACAGAGATGGTGGAAAGAGGGGACGGGGAGTTTCATTTTTGATTAAGGTGAGTAACACAGCAGTAAACAGAGATAAAATAACTGATGGATCATCCTGTGAGGATTTGTCTGGGGAGCTAATAAATAAGAAGGGAATGGTGATAGGGTTTGGATTGTACTATAGGCCCCCAAATAGTAAACGAGGAATTAGGGGAACAAAAATATGCAGACATACTGGGGAGACTTGCAGGGCCAATAGGATTGCATTAGTAGGAGATTTTCATTTTCCTAACATAGACTGGGAATGACAGAGAATTAAGGACTGAGATGGGGTGAATTTATTAAGTGTGTTCAGAATAGTTTCCTCACGCATGAAGTAGAGGGTGCAACTCGGGAAGGGACGAAACTTGACCTACTCTAAGATCTAGGGCAGGACAGGTGACTGAGGTGACAGTGGGGGAGCACTCTGGGACCCGTGACCACAGATGCATTAATTTTTAAAAAGTTACGGAGAAGGACAAAACTGCTCCACATGTACAAGTTCAAACTTGGGGCAAGGCGAAGTTTGATGGAATCAGACAGGAGCTTGTAGGGGTTGGTTGGAGGAGTTTGTTTGCAGGCGAAGGGACCTCCTGCAAGTGGGAGGCCTTTAAAAGTAAAATGTATACAGTTTAAGGTCTATATGTTCCTGTGAGGGTAACAGGCAAGGTTGGTAGGAAGAGGGAACGTCGGATGTGAGGAGATATTGAGGCTTTGACCAGCAAAAAGGAGGCGTGGCTCAGGTCCATGCAGCTGGGGATCGAGGGAATACTTGGAGTTATACAGGGGATACAGGAGTTTACTGAAGAAGGAAATCAGGAGGGCAAAAAGGGGGCACAAGGTAGCTTTGGCTGAGAAGATTAGGGTGAATGCAAAGAGGTTCATTAAGTATATTAAAGTAAAAGGAATAACTAAATGAGAATATGACCCCTCAAGATCCAAAGTGGACATGCACGTCTAGAACCGTAGGAGATTTGTGAGATTCTCAATGGATATTTCTCCTCTGCCTTTACCGTGGAGAAATACATGAAGACTTGGGAGGTTAACAAATGTCGTAAGGTTATCTTGGGGTGAGTCAATATCACAGGAGAAGACGTGTTGGATACATTAGAATGTATGAAGGTGGATCAATCTCCTGGGCGTAAACAGATGCACCAAGAACACTGCAAGAGGCTACAGAGGAACCTACGGGGACCCTGGTTGATATTTTTGCATCAGCGTTAGCTACAGTTTAGGTTCCAGAATATTGGAGAGTAGCAAATGTGGTGCCATTATTCAAGAAGGGAAGCAAAGAAAAATCTGGGATCAAGAGACGAGGAAGTCTAAATCTGTGGTACGTAGGTTACTTGAGAAAACTCTGAGGGATGAGATATACATGCATTTGGAAAAATAAGGGTTGATTAGAAATAGTCTTTTTGACAGATTCCCTACAGTTTGGAAACAGGTGATTTGGCCCAACAAGACCACACTGATCCTCCAAACTAACACACCCAGTCCCATTCTCCTACTCTATATTTACCCCTGACGAATGCACATAACACTGTGGGTAACTTAGCATGGCAAATTCACCTGACCTATAGATCTTTGGATTGTAGAAGGAAAGTGGAGCACGTAGAGGAAACCGGCACAAACACAGTGAGAATGTGCAAACTCCACACAGATAGTCACCCCGAAGCTGGAACCAAACCCGGATCCATGGCACTATGAGCCAGCAGTACTAGCCACTGAACCACCGTGCCACCCTTGCTTTTTTCAACACAGTTCAATGACACAGGGACAAAATTTATTCTGCCCTTCATCCATGATGCACGTTCCAATATCACATACCATGGATAATTTATTATTATTAATAGATGTTTTTAGACTGGAAATATTGCATGGCTTTGTGAGTGGGAGATCATGCCGCTCAAATTTGTTTGAGTTCATTGATGAAGTGACCAGGAATGTTGATGAGGGCAGGGCAGTCGACATAGTCTGTATGGTTTTCACGGAGGCCTTTGACCAGGTTACCATTGATAGGATGGTCTGGAAGGTTAGAATCGCATGGAATCCAGAGGGAGCTGGCGAATTGGACACACAGTTGGCTTCATGGTACTAAGCATAGGGTAATAGTGGAAGGATGCTCTCGGACTGGAGGCCTGTGACACATGAAGTGCCTCAGGGGTCGCTGCTGGGCCCATTGCTGTTTGTTATCTGTATCAATGATATCCTTGTGAATGTACAAGGCATGATTAGGAAACTTGAAGATGACACTAAAATAGGTGGTATCGTGGACAGTGAGGACGTATATCAGAAATTGCACCAGGACCTTGTTCAAACTGGAGAAGTGGGCCGAGGAATATTTTGGCAATGCTAGATCAAGGTCGGAGTTTCATGGTGATTGGGAGGACCTTAAGGAGTGTAGTTGATCAGAGGGACCATGGAGTTTAGGTTCACCGTTCTCTGAAAGTGGGGTCATAGTTAGACATGGTAGTGAAGTAGGCTTTTGCCACACGAGCATGCATCGGTCAGGACATGGAGGAGAGCAGTTGGGAAGTTATGTTACAGTTATACAGGAAGTTGGTGGGGCTGCACTTGTAGTGTTGTGTTCAGTTTTCGTCACATTGCGATCAGAAGGATGTTTTTATTTTGGAATGTGTGCAGACGGAATTTATAAAAATGTTGCCAGGACTCAACAGTATGAATTATAGGGAGAGGTTGGACAAGCGAGGACTTTTTTCATTCGAGAATAGGAGACTGAGAGGGACCTTATAGAAGTTTACACGGTTAGGGTGAATGGATCCAGCCTTTTTTTCCTAGAGTTGGGGAATTGAGGAGGAGAGGGCATCAGTTTAAGGTGAGAGAGGAATGAATATAAGGGAAATTGATGGAAACTGTTTTGCACAGAGAGTGGTACACAAAGGGAATGAGCTGCCAACGGAAGTGGTTGAAGTATTTATATTAACGACATTTAAACGGCATTTGGGCAAGTACATGGACAGGAAAGGACGAGAATGCTATGGGCCAAGTGCTGGGAAATGAGGTTAGTGTGGTTGGATATTTGGGTCAGCATGGACGAGTTTGGACCAAAGGGCCTCTCTGCCTCTCTCCCTGCTGTAGGACTAGATGACTCTGCAAATAGAACAGTATTTGAGTCAAACTGTCATTTTTCCTTTGGTCATGAGTTTGAATCATATTTGGACAATGTTCTTTCAAGTTAACTTTGCAGATATTTTGCTTTTCAGTTTGTTATCAACAATACGTGTGCGTATCCGTGCGTGTGCATCTGTGTGTGTGTGTGTGTGCCTGTGTATGTGTTTGTTTGTGTGTGTGTGTGTGTGTGTGTGTGTGAGAGAGAGAGAGAGAGAGAGAGAGAGTGTCTGCATGTATTTCTCAGTATTTTTCAAAGAAAAATATCAATGTACATATTTGCAATATCCTCTCATCATTCCTCTTTCCATCATAGTTTGAGCAACTTTGTTTTGGTCATAAACGTGTTGTTTTAGCAGATTAAAGAAGTCTGCCTGATTTGTTCCTAGCACTGACCCTGAGAACTGACACTCTGAGAACTATATCATTGGCCATATCACCAACATAGTAATATTTGTTTTTTATATCAGTATCAACCAACGTTAGTTTCGAGGAGTTCGTTGGAGGAGAGTCTGAGGGATAGGATTTACATCTATTTAGAAAGACAAGGACTGATTAGGGATAGTCAATATAGATTTGTGTGATGGAAATCATGTCTAATTAATGTGATTGAGTATTATGAAGAGGTGACAAAGAAGATTGAAGAAGACACTGTGGTGTACAATTTTTACACAAACTTCAGCAAGGCATTAAATAAGGTTCCCCATCGTAGACAGATTACAAAAATTAGGTTATATGTAATCTAGGAAAAACTAATCAATTGGATACAAAATTGGATTGAAGGTAATGGATTGTTTTCCAGACTGAAGACCTGTGGCCAGCGGCGTGCTGAAAGAATCAGTGCTGAGCTCACTGCTTTTCATCACGGATATAAACAACTTTGAAGTGATTATCGGAGGCATGGTCAGTAAGTTTACAGATAACATCACCAAAGTGGTGCAGTGGACAGTAAAGAAGATGATCTCAGAATATAACGGGATCCTTGACCATCAATGAGTCATGAACTGGCAGATGGAGTTTAATTTAGATATTTGTGAGGTTTTGCATTTTGGTAAGTTAAAGCAGGGTAGTGCTCTGGGGAATGTTGCTGAACAAATAGAACTACGGGTGAAGATTCATAGTTCCTTGTAAGTAGAGTTTAGGTCGGTAGAGTGGTGAAGAACGTAGTTGGCATGCTTGCCTTAATCGGCCAGATCATTGAGTATAGGAGTAGGGGTAGGGTGTTGCCCTTGTACAGGACGTAGGTGAGGCCACTTTAAGAATACTGCGTACATGTCAGTTGAGTCTGCTAGAGGATGGATGTTGTTAAGCTTGAAAGGGTGTAGAAAAGATTTACATGGATTTTCTGGAACCTGAGAGTTTGAGCTACAGGGAGATGATGAACAGGTTGAGGCTTTTTCCCCTGGCCTATCAGAGACTGAATGGTGACATGACAGAGGTTTAACAAGTCCTGAGGGGTATGGATAGTCTGAATGGGCAAGATCTTTTTCCCAGTGTAGGTGCATCCAGAACTAGACGGCATAGTGTGAAGGTGACAGGGCAAAGACTTAGAAGGGACCTGAGGGGAAACATTTTCATACAGAGGCGGGTGGGTGTACTGTCAGAGGAAGTGGTGAAAGTGGATACAATTACATGTTTAAAATGTATCTGGAAGGTACATAAATTGAAATGGTTAAGAGGGATGTGGGTCAAATGCTGACAAGTTGGACGAGATCTGATTAAGATGCCTGATTGGCCTGGAAAATTTGGACAAATGGATCTGTTTCCACGCAGTATGACTCTCTTATTCTCACAGCGGGATGAGGGAAAATTCATAAAGGGCCATTCGAATGGGAATTCTCTTCCCCAAAAGTTTGTGGTGTCTCTCTGATTACAAGTATTCACAGCTGAGTTAGCTAATGTTTTGACAGAGAAGTGTTTCATGGATAATGGGACACAGGCAGGGAAATGAGGCTGAGACCAAAGTCTGATCAGCCACAATCTTAATGCCTGGTGGAGAAGGCTCAAATTCTCTAATGACCCACTCCTGCTCCTCAATCCCATATTTCTGCATTCCATTCAACCCCTCAAACCTGCTAGCAGGTAACTTGTGCTTCATTTGTTGATCATGTTGTAGACCCAGATTCACTGTGAATACAGCCCCCAAATCTCACCCAGCGATGGCTCACAAAATCCGCTGGTCTCACTGATTGCAACAGTCCATAAAAGACCTTCCAGGAAAATAACATCAACTAACTTTCCAATAACAGAATGGGAGAACATCAGAAACAGAGGCAGGTCATTCACATCCTAAGCCTGTCTTGCCCTTCACCTAAGATCAATCTGACCGGCTCCAAGTCTCAAATCTTCCTCAATGTCCAAGTCTTCTTGAGCACTTCCATAGAACACAGAACAAAGAACAGTACTGATTTGAAGATGCCGGTGTTGGAATGGAGTGTACACAGTTAAAAATCACACAACACCAGGTAATAGTCCAACAGGTTTCTTTGGAAGCACACTAGCTTCCTCAGCGTCGCCCCTTCATCAGGTGATAGTGGAGGGCTCAATCCTAACACAGAATTTATAGCACAAATATGCAGTGTGATGGACCTGAAATTATACATTGAAAATTTGATTGTAAAGCCTTTCATCTGTTCCAATAACATGATAGTGTCTCTTCTTTCATACGTAAATCACAAAACCTTTTTTTTAAAGTTGCATTCTCAGGTTAACTGTTAACAATGGTGATGCCTAGACAATATGGTGAAAGTGTTGCCTCCCTGTGTTCTCTCCCTATGCCGTGATGTTTACATTGATTCTAATCTAAAAAGTGGAATAACGGTGTTTTACATGAATTCATGCAGTTTTGATCTCAGAGTTCTACATGAATGCATACAGTTCGGACCTTCATCACTCGACGTTGTGCCATTTATCCTACTCTAAGATCAGACTAATCTACATGCTTCCGTTCACTTTGTTCCATGTGCCTATCCAAGAGTTTCTTAAGTTTCCCTCACGTATTTGACTCTACTATCACTGCTGGCAGTGCATTCGACTCACCCACCACTCTCTGTGTAAAGAATCTACCGCTAATATCTCCCCTAAACCTTCCTCCAATTGTCTTAAAATTATGCCCCTCGTCATAGATATTTCTGCCCTGGGAAAATGCTTCTGGCTATTTACTCTCTCTATGACTCTCATCATCTTGTACACCTCCAGTGAGAAAAGCCCTCGCTCCTCATGGTTTCCTCATAAGACCTGCCCTCCAGTTCAGGCAACATCCTGGTAAATCTCCTCCTGGTAAGTCGCACTTAATTAGAATTAATTATGACATCTCCACTTTTTAGAGTCATTCATTGCACGAGGGAAGATGATAATCATTGGTGGGCATCAATCATCTCAGCCGTGGGACACATCTGCAGGAGATCCTCAGCGTGGTTTCCTCAGCCCAGGCATCTCCAGTTTGTCATCATAGAATCCCTACAGTGTGGAAGGAGGCTATTCAACCCATTGAGTCCAAACTGAGCAAATTGGATTCCCGACAGTGTGGATACAGGCACTGCGGCCCAACCAGTCCACAATCACCCTCTGAAGAGTAACCCACCCAGACACATTCCGTCTGACTAATGCACCTAACATAATGGACAATTTAGCATGGCCAATTCACCTGGCCTGAACATCTTCTGACTATGGGAGGAAACCGGAGCATCCAGAGGAGACTTATGCAGACAAGTGAGGAACGTGGAAACTCCACACAAACAGTTGCCCACGGCTGGAATCGAAACTGGGATCCTGGCGCTGTGAATCTGCAGTGTAAGCTACTGAGCCACCGTGCCAGCAGAAGAGAGGGCATTCACTGAAGTTTACAAAGTTTTCAGGACAAGTTGTCCCTCTTCAACTCTTGAAACAGTTTGTGACCATGTGCTGCAAGACCTGGACAACATTCAAGATCGTACTGTTAAAGTCTGGGTAACATTTATGTCACAGCACAGTACATTTCCACAGTAAAACGAGGAGTTTATTCAGCACCTCAATCTGGTTTCACAAGAATATGGGAAAGCCATTCATTCCATCAAAACGACAGCGCAAGAAGAAGGATAGACCATTCAGCCCCACCTGCCTGTTGCACAGGAAGTCAGGGAGTCTACTCTCTCCAACATGTCACATACATGGGAACAGACAGAACCATTTTACACCCGGAGTCACTTACAAAGGAACAGGAAGAGGTTATTCAGCTTGACAAGCCACTAACTCAGGAACAGGAAAGTGTCAGAGATGCTCCAACATCACAAACAAATGGAGTAGGGGCTGCACAGACAGACTGCTCCAAATTGATCCACATGGCTCAATTACTCATGGTACATATGTGTTACTTTAACATGGGTTTGTGGCAGTCGGAATGAAGCCAACATTTTTAGCCGTTCTCCAAGTTTTCTTCCATCTCCAAGAAGGCAGACCCATGGTCTCCGTGGAGATGGGAAACCGTTAGGGAATAACTAACTGTTTCAGAATGAAGGTATTTTGGCTGCTGACAGGATTGTGTACAAAGTGACATTCAATGCAGTGTCACACAGTAACTGTGCATTAAAGTGTTCAGAGTTCATTCAGAGTCTGTACCTCTCTGTCAATCGACAAGGGAGCTCTTCAGATGCATGTAAACTGTCATGAATCAAACATCCAATGAAAAGTATGACATTGCCACCCCATTCAGCTGTTTGGGACATAATGAGTTTCTGTCCATACCCATCAAGCTTCAACTTCTTATTCTCTCACAGCGCAAAAGATTAAACACATAGTTACTGCGCTCTCTCCTCATGGTAACATCATGCCAGTGTTTAGTCTGGTCAAACTCCAGTACACTCTCTCAGTGACAAAGGGATCATTGTTTATAAAGCAGAACAAACCTTTACACAAAGCACCAAATACTTTCTCAACAAAACACGATCATTGGGAAAGATATTCTAACTTTGATACTTCAATCATTTTGCCTGAAGAGCCACATATCATTTACTTCCTGCCCCCGTATGAATTCTGTCAGTATCTTATGACCAAGGACATCCAGGTCCTTTTCAACAAAAGCACTCGCCAACCTCTCTACTGTTTAATAAATATAAATGTACATCATGATATTTGTTGTTCATACCTGAATCATTTTTATACATTGTGAACAGCTATTGCCCAAACACTGATCCTGCTGCCACCCATCAATCCTTCAGTCCAGTGAAAAACAATATTCTTCTCGTATCCCCATTACCCAATGTTTAATCCATGTGGTATATATTCCACCCCTACCTACCCATGGACTCTAACATTCCCCACTCACCTGTATTCAAACATGTCAAACGTCTTCTAAAAATACAAATACTCCACTCCCATTGGTTCTCAACTGTCGATGTCACAACGGACAATCTCCATCAACAGGTTTATCAAAGATCATTTCCCTTTCCTGAATCTAGGCCGAATGTACCAAATTATATAATTATTCTCCAAGTGTCTAGTTGTCACATTCCTTATAAAAGGTTCCAATATTTGTTTTCCCTCAGCTGACATCAAGCTATTTAGTTTTCTGTTTTCCCTCTCCATCCTGTTTTAAACAATGAAGTTTACAATAGTTGTTTTCCACTCTGCAGCATCCGTTCCAGACTCTAACTAGCTTTGAAGAATAATCAGTAATTCTTTCACTAGCTCTGTTCTGATCTCAATCACCCTGGGATGGAGCTCATCAGATGCAGCAACGTATGAAACTTCAATTCAATTAGATTTTCATTAACATACACTTCATTAATTCTGATTTCCAGCAGTTTCCCATTTTTACCAGTCACTCTTTTCCCCAATATTTCTGGAAATTAGTTTCTGTACCTTCCTCTGTGGAAATGGAACCAATGTATTCCTCTCAGCAGGTAGATGGCTTCAGTTAGCTCGTGAATATATTGGAGGACTGCACTTCAGAGATGGTGGATATATTACCCACTGCTGCTTGCAAAGTTCCAGTATCAATCCAGTTTAATTCATCGTGAGTGCCAGCACAGTCCTGTCCCTGGTATGAGACTACAGGTTATAATGAAGGAGGGGTTACAGCTCAGTTACAACCTCAATTTTGAGACAAGCTGGTATTACACTTTACACCTGAATGGGTGCAGCTTAGACAAATGTTCCTGGAAATCCCAGAGAGTATAGTACAGTGCCCTGCTCCTCCCTGTTTACACAGCTTCCCTTCTTTGTAGTCGTAGCTCCATTTGTTTACCATGGGCCCAGACACACTGCAAATGCAGTATTCAGAGTGGGGTCCACAGACTCTCGGGGCTCCCTGAATGAACCCAGTAGCTGACATCACAATCCTGAGAACACCATCCACAGACCCTCCACTGACTTTCTAGATGACAGCAGCAAGTCAATTCCCCACACCCACAGTGCATTCAGTCAGTGTTGAAAATGACTCGGTCTCATCAGTTTCGCTTCCTGGCTGAGAAAGCTCTTACATCTCCACACAGTCGTACAGTAACAATTCCTCTCTCCAAAGAAGCAGTTGACAATGTAACATTATGTTTCTCTATATCTCAGCAACTATACGTATTGCTGATGGAGTTAATCACCACACTCAGAGACGCGAGATAGAGGGAACATAACTCACGGTAAGCAAGGGCATACCATAATAAATATGATATTCAGGAATGTGTGAAAATGGGAAATGTTAGAATAACTTCCCATTCTGTTTTCCTTCTAGTCCATCGTCAGCAATCCTTTTTCTTGCTTTACCTTTCTCTCTCTCTCTCTCTCTCTCTCACACGCACTCTTTCTCTCTCTCTTTCTCTCTCTCTTGCTGGACATCATCCACTCAACACAAACCTCCCGCTCACCCTTCCAACCATCCCTGATATAATAATATTATTTCTCAGTTGCATTCAGTTTTGATAAGTTCACTGAACTTGAAACGCTATTTGTGTTTCTTCCGACAGACTGCCATACCTGCTTATATTCTCCAACATTCTTTCAGACGGTGGAGAATTTTATTTCAGATCGCCAGCATCCACATTTCCTTGGTTATTTCACCTTTAATGCTGCTGTTTCGCGGGATGCAAGCATCACTGGTAAGGGCAACATTTGTTGTTCATCACAACTGCCCTTGACCACGAAGCCATTTGTCAAGGCAATATGGAGGCAACCATATTGTTGTGGGTCTGAGGTGACACTGAGTTCAGAAAGGGCAAACATGTTAGGTTTCTTTACCAAAGGTTATCAATAAAATAAGAAAAGAAATCCTGATGTGTTATGGTTACCATGAGTGAAATTAGGTTTCATTCCAATATTTGCCATTGGAATTTAAATTTAGTCATTGACTGTGGTCGGATTTCAGACAATGCTTCTGGATTCATATCCTGTGTCACTGAATTACACCGTCAGTGACATTATTACTCTATTTAAGAGTCCCTGTTGTGAAGTAACTGTAGAGACAAGAACATGTTTGTGGTCAAACTATTTGGAACTGGAAGAGAGGTCAGAAGAGAACTGGAGCCATAAAATCTGTTGTTAACGAAGGGGTAGATGATAGCGAAGTCAGCAAAATAACTCAGGCAGAGCTGGAAATTGGGGATATTATGAAGGGGGTATCAGCAGGTTTGATGTCAGAGAGAATATGGAGACATAAAACAGTTCACGGTAAAAAGGAGAGTCAAGGTTCCGAACAGTCTTATTCCTTCTCAGATGTTTATGAGTAAGTAGTTTGGAAATGCATGAGAAGGAAGTGGGGTTTGTGACGGAAAGTTTATGTAGTTGTTAAATATAATCAACCAGAATAGCAATAACATTCAGCATCATTTATAGAATTGACAGAGATAGACTTACCAGGAACACCAATAATAGCGAGGATGGGATAGTACCCAGCTTGAATAATGTACAGTACGGATCGTATCCGCAAATATAACCCCGGCCAATCCTGAGAAACATAGTAAAGACCCCAGGATACACTCCTGTTCATTGTTGGAACATTCCAGCCTAATGTTCTCAGATTTTGATCCATTGTTGGAACATTCTAATGTTCTCAGATTCTGATCTCTCTCTCTCTTTCTCTGTAGCTGCTGATCCCAATCTTGTTGAGGTTGACTCTACCCCGAATACTATGGCATAACAAGGTGAAGTAAGTCCCTCATTATGGAAGAGGGAAATCCTCCAGTGACCCAGTCAGGTCCAGGAAGACTGATATTAATCACAGTCACTAAACAAACAGCTCCAGTTAACCCATTTCACGGCAACTCTGATATATCACAATAATACTTGGTGTGGGTGGGATTTAAATATCGCTGATTATTGGGCTCATGGCACATCTCCAGTTGTAAACATAGAGGTGAGGGAGAGAGATAATTCTTTCTCTTCACAAGCTCGATAAGTCTGCCGTGTTTTGGCAGTGTAGGAATTGCTGGGCTCCTGAGGCCGTCTGTGTCTAATCACCAGGCCCGCTGCAGCTTTTCATTTTATTTATTTATGTTTAACTTTGACTTTTGTCTGTCCAGCATTTAACGGCTTAGGTGGGTTTAGGCATTTTTGAGAAACACCTACAGAGCCATAGACGATGTAGATTCAGTCTCTTCCTTGTGTTCTTGCAGCCGCGGCCTGGTCCTGTGGAGTGATGGTCAAACTCTCACAGAACCAGGATTCTTAGTTTTACCTTTTGCCAGTTATTGCTGGGGTCTCAGCAGGGTTGGAAGGCAGGAAATCTCTCCCGAGTGCTACACATTGACTCTGTGATTTCTCTTGGAAATGTCTTTTGATGTTCTTTCCTCCTGGATTGGAGAACTGCTTGTCAGTTTCCTGCATTTGTTTTTTGACATTTGTGTGCTATTGGATGATGACATATTGGAGCAGTTACTGTATAGTAGTTAAATAAACTATTATTCTGCTAAGTTTTCCAACAGAATTATGTTATTGCAAGTTCCTCTTCCTTTTGTTGTTGTCTTTTATCAACAGTTTTCGAATAAATTGTGTTTTGCTTAATGACGAATATTTTGATCAAGTAAATACTATCTCAAACACAGCACCTCATATATACCAGCGGAATGGGCCGAGCTGGAGGAGTGATAGTCATGTCAGGAATTATATCAGATACTCAATCCATCTCTCAGATCCAGCCCGGACATGTATAAGCCCAGATGAGATACCTGCTCAGCATGAAGCACTGCGTAGACCAGGCTAGTGTACTGCTCAGCAATCCGTCGAGGATCGAACATTATTTAGAGCTCACCAGTTCACGACTTATCTGTCCAACAGTGCAATGATCTATAAACTTGTACTAGATGATCTGTTCAGCACAGGGTGCTGTGCAGAACATACAAAGGCATTGTTCTATACACACGGACTGGATATCTGTGCAGTATGGGAAACTGTGCAGTGAATAGCAGTGAATGTATCTATTAATCTGGAGCAGTTACCTTCCCAGCATACACAGCAGTGTACACCAATCACAGCATTGCTGAATAACACTGTGTTAGATCACTGCCCAGCGAGGGGAAACTTGCAGCTCATGCTGGAAGTGACAGGATGTGCAGCAGCTCTCCATTTCCAGGTCCATATCTCCATTGTGGCATGACACATGAGAGCTGTGGGTGTGAAACTCACTGCCAGAGAGAGATGGCGGGGGAATCAGTTTAAATACCAACAAATGGGAGGAGCTTGGTTACAAGACACGGGGAGATTGAGAGAGAATTTCAGCGAATGATCTGATGGGAGGTTTAAAAATTGTGAAAGGAAAACATTTCGATAGCAGCTTGCAATATAGGCCACTGTTTACAGGAATGGTGGGTGAGCAGGATATTGGTGTAAGTTAAGATGATGGAGTGTTTTGGATAAGCATTTGTCCTGCAGCTTTGTAATTGGGAGTAGGGTCAGAAGAGTCTTCGACTGATTGGGCTGAATCTGACAATAATTTGTCTTAATGCCATTTTCATTGAGTGTGACAGAAGGAATGTCTGCACGAGGCAGAGCTAGTTTCCTGGTGTTATCTTATCGAACTCACCTCATTTACTATCCACCTCACTCCATGGTTTCCCTCTCATTCAATGCCAGCCCGATTCTCCCACACATCATGGATGGAGGTACACACCATGTCCCGGATGCCCCTGGATATGCAGTGATCCCTGGTACTGCTGCCATCATTCAAAGGCGAATGGCCACACGGTTGAGCTTTCTCATTTTGGAGCTGCCCTGCATAGTTTACCCCGAGCATGGAAGATTAGGGAAATTACACACAGCTCGTCGACAGGGGCAAGGAAGTCCTGGTGAATGGTCTAGTACAGAGGGGGACAATTCTCTTCCCAGAGGGAGCCACACCACCAGACTCACCGAGCATGGGCTGAGCACACCACCCAGCTCAGTGCAGTATCTACGGTCCGAAGAAAAGTCCAGCAATACCGGAAAAGCACCAAGCACCTTCCCCATTCTGTCAGGATAAGGGTCACCGTATTCTCTCTACTCTCTCACACTCACTGTATATCTGTTAGAGCCTTCCCCAGAATAAGGCTCCATCACTCTCACCACCGCAATACAGCACCTCTCTCTCTCACCTTCGCAATATCCCCACATGTTTATAAAATGTAGTTATGAATACAGTTTCTAGAATTCTCTGAATGATATCATTTGTACAATGTTCCAGATAATTTTAAAAATAATTCAACTTGAGAAAAATATTCATCCCCCAGTATGTAACGCATCAGAGGAAGGAGCAGAGTTTTACTTTTTTTAAAAATCACTCAGGAAGAAAGTGCATCATGAGGCCATTAAGCCTCTCAAATATGCTCCACTATTCAGGCAAAGGGAGCACCTAAACACTTGAAGACTCACTCTCTTCTTGAAGACAGGCGCGACTTTGTAGTTTCGCCAGTTTCACTGCAACACTCCTGTAATCCCGAGAGTTATGGAATATTTCACACAGTGCCACTAGTCACTCTGTAACCACTTCTATAAAAACAAGCTATGAATTACTGATGAGCTGTTTACCCTTGGTCGTTTCTATTTGAGAAAAGCCTTGTTCGTTTTGTTAGAGACAATGCAAAACTTTCATCTGACTACAATTTTGTTTATAATATTGAAACTCTTCGTGCATTCCCCTGTGAGGAACGATGTAAAATACTGTTTTAAATTCTCTGCCTGTTCCCTGAAACCAGTTCCCCAGTCACATCCTACAGGTGTCCCACATATTCTTTACTGCCTTTCTTCTAAGGGTCACACACACATCATGAACGTTTTTTATTCGATATGGGAAAACTCTTGTGGTTAGTTTTTTTTTCATATTTCTTACCAGTTTTGGAATATTTTTCTTGGTATTTTGTTTTGTACAATCTGCTTCTGGTTCCAAAAGCAAAGTTCCTAAATGTGGCCAACGCTAGAACTCACCAATATGAATTCTTTAGTTTGTGATTGATTAGTATCCTTCACAGCCTTTGTGTATCATGGCTGGTTCATCTTCACATCTTCATATCGTCTTCTTTTTGACCAGAGTCAATAATAGCTGAGCGTTAATAAGCAGTACCTGCTTAAATGTTCCCCCACCCCCCAACACATCTGCTGATCTTCACCTGTGTCTATTTCCACACTCCGTATTTGGCCAGATATATTACATAAATCTGCATTTGAAATGCCTGGCTCTTTTCAGTCATTCAGTGGGAACCTACATATGTGGCTGAACACATGGAGAATGACTCCATTCTGTCAGTTTTTCTGGCTCTGTGATTTCTGTTCAATGATGTCACATTCTAGTGGGAAGCTTCCTACATGACATCCTTTACTCTCAAACTAGAAATGCCCTCACTCTGATGGACTGAGCCTTCAGCTGTGACTGTCCCGTCTCCCTCACTTCTGACCTCACTTCTGACCTCACTCCATCCCCTCCTTCCCAGAACAATGATAGATCTCCCCTTGCCCTCACTTCCTACTGCACTCGAAGCTGCATTCACAGAATCATCCTCCACCACTTCCACCACCTCCAGCAGGACAGCACTACCAAACATATTTTCCACTCCCATTCACTTTCAGTCTTTCACAGAGAGTATTCCTTCTGTGGCACGCTCCATCACCCCGAACATTTCCCCACACCCCCATGGCACATTCCCATGTAAATGCAGAAGCTGCAACATTTGCCCATTCACCTCTTCCCTCCTCACTGTCCAAGACCCAAAACACACCTTGAAGGTGAATTAGCATTTCAGTTGTACTCTTTCAATCCAGTCTCCTGTCATTGCTGCTCACAGTGCAGTCTCCTTTACATTAGTAAGCCAAACAGAAACTGCTTTGAGGAACATCTCCACTTTGTCTGTAGGAATGACCATTTCCTTCTGATTGCTCCCCATTTCAATAACCTACATTTCTGTCAGGATAATGAGAATTCTGTGAGGAGGTAACGGCGTGTTGAACCAGAGAAAGTTACCTATCTGAACTTCCAGAAGGCCTCTGATATGGTACAGCACAGGAGGCTGCAGAGTAAGATAAGGACCCATGGTGTCAGAGGCCAGGTACTAGCATGGATAAAAGGTTGGCTGTCTGGTAGGAGGCATAGTGAGGATAAAATTGTCCCTGTCAGGATAGCAGCCGGTGACTACCAGTGTTCCACAAGAGCCAATGTTGGGACCACAACATTTCACCTTATCGGTTAATGATCTGAGTGGGAGGACAGAAGGCATTCTGGCTACGTTTGTAAATGATGCAAAGATAGGTGGACGGGCATATAGTATTGAGGAGGCAGGGAGCCTGCAGAAAGAATTCAACAGTTTAAGAGAGTTGGAAAAGGAGTAGCAGATGGAATACAATGTGGGGCAGTGCGAGGTCATGCACTTTGGTATGAAAATATAGGCATGGACTATTTACTAAATGGGAAAAAAAATCAGAAATCTGAGTAACAAAGTGACTTGGGATTCCAAATCCAGGATTCGCCTTACATACACTTGCAGGTTGAGTCAGTAGTTAAGAAGACAGATACAATGTTGTCATTCATCTCGAGAGGAGTAGGATATAATGGTGGGATTCTGAGGCTTTCTAAGGCTCTGTTCAGACAACCTTTCCAGTATTTTGTGCCTCATACCTCATGAAGGATGCATTAGCCTTGGTGTGTGTCAAGAGAAGGTTCACCAGAAATGAAAAGCTTAACACGTGAGGAACGTTGGAGGACCCTGGGTTTATACTCGATGGAGATTAGAAGGATGAGGGGTGATCCAAATTGAAACTTACAGAATACTGAATTACCTGAATACAGACAGAATTGTGAGGACGTTTGCACAGGAGGACACAGGCTTACAGCAAAGGGAAAACCTATCAGAACAGGGATAAGATGAAACGTCTTTAGCCAGAGAGTGGTGAAGTTGTGGAATTCCTTACCACAGAAGGCTGTGGAAACCAGATCATTTGGCACCAACGATATAGCCAGGAAAGGGACTGAGGGTCTGAAAAGTGACTACAGAGAGTTAGTTTGGAAGCTGAAGAGCAGGACGAGTAGAGTAGTGATCTCTGGTTTGCTCCGTGCCACGAGCTAGTGAGATGAGGAACAGTCAGCGAATGCAACTTTACACGTGGCTGCGAGGCTGGTGCAGGAGGGAGGGCTTCAGATACCTAGACCATCGGGATACCTTCTGGGTAAGGTGGGACCTGTACATGAAGGACGGGTTGCACCTGAACTGGAGGGGCACAAATGGCCTGTTTGGGAGGTTTGCTCTGTTGATTCTGGCCGGTTTAAACGACTTTAGCAGGGGTGTAGGAATAAGACCGCATGCCTGAGAGGGGTGAGTTGCAGACGGGACAGTGAGAGGGTATATTGAATCTATTAGGAAGGTTTCTCACGCGATGAAACAAAGGGATCAGTTAAAGTGCGTCTGTTTTAATGCAAGGAATGTCCGAAATAAGAGTGATGAACTTAGAGCATGGATCAGTACTTGGGGCTACGATGTAGTGGCCATAACGGAGACTTAGGTTTCACAGGGGCAGGGATGGTTGCTTGATGTTCCAGGGTTTAGAACGCTTAAAAATGCTTCGGGGCAGCACGGTGGCACAATGGTTAGCACTGCTGTCTCACCATGCCAGAGACCCGAGTTCAATTCCCACGTCAGGGAGCTAACTGTGTGGAGTTTGCAAATTTCCCCCGTGGGTTTCCTCCCATGATCCAAAGATGTTCAGATTAGGTGAACTGGCCATGCTAAATTGCCCATAGAGTTCTTTGAAGGGATAAATGTAGGGGAATGGTTTTGGGTGGGTTGCTCTATGGAGGGTTGGTGTGGACTTGTTGGGCCGAAGGGCCTGTTTCCACACTGCAAGTAATCTAATCTAATCTAAAAAAGAATAGGGTGGGTGGAAAATGAGGAGGGGGTATAGAGTTGCTAATCAAAGAGTGCGTCACAGCTACAGCAATGAAGGTTGTTGAGGAAGGTTTGTCTACTGAGTCAGTATGGGTGGAAGTTAGGAATAGCAAGGGAACAGTCACCGCATTTGGGGTTTTCTACAAACCACCTAATAGCAGTAGAGAGATTGAAGATCTCATAGACGGGCAGATTCTGGAAAAATGCAAAAGTAGCAGGTTTATTGTTATGAGTGATTTCAAATTTTCCAATATCGACTGGAACCTCCTACGTGCAGATGGAGTGGATGAGGCCGTTTTTGTCAGGTGTGCTCAAGACGGTTTCCTTGCTCTGTATGGAGACAGACCGAAGAGGGGAGAGGCTATTTTGGATTTGATGCTTGGCAACGAGCCAGGACAGGTGTCAGAACTCACGGTGGGAGGGCATTTTGTTGAAAGTGATCACAACTGCCTCAAATGTAGCATCGTCTGTGAGAGTGAAAGGAGCAGTTTCCCAGGGAAGATATTTAATTCTGGAAAAGGAAATTAGGATGCTATCAGACAGGAGTTGGGAAGGACAGACTGGGAGCAATTGTTCCACAGAAAGGGCACAGCAGACATGTGGAGACTGTTTAAGGAGCAGTTGTTGTGAGTGATACACAAAGTTGTCCCTCTGAGACAGGTAAGAAGGGGTAAGATTAAGGAATGACGAGAACAGAGGAACGTCTCGTCAAAAGGAAGCAGGCAGCTTACGTACGATGGAGGAAGCAAGGATCTAGCACAGCTTTAGAGGATTACAGGCTTGCTCGAAACGAGATCAGAAAAGAACTGAGGCGAGCCATGGTGGGTCACGAAAAAGGCTTGGCAAGAAGTATTAGGGAGAACCCAAAGGCATTTTACTCATACGTGATGAATAAGAGAATGATCAGGGAGAAGGTAGGGCCAACCAGGATTAGCATAGCGAACTTATGCGTGGAGTCTGAGCAGATAGGGGAAGCCCTAAGTGAGTTTTTTGCTTCGCTTTTCACCAAAGAAAGGGAACTTGTTGTAAATGAAACTTAGAGGAGCTGGGCCAGATCAGTCTTGACCAGATCAAGATTGATGAAGTTGATGTGCTAGCAATTTTGGAAAACATTAAGATGGATACGTCCCTAGGGCCAGACCAGATTTATCCGAGACTGCTCCAGGAAGCAAGAAAGGAGGTTGCTAAGCCGCTAGTGAGGATATTTGCCTCCTCACTCTTCACAGGAGTCGGACCAGAGGATTGGAAGGAGGCGAATGTTGCTCCTTATTTCAAGAAGGGTAATGGGGAAATCCCTGGCAATTAGAGACCAGTCAGTCTTACATCTGCGGTCAGCAAAGTTTGGAAAAAATTCTGAGGGATAGGACTTATGACTATTTAGCAAAGCATTGTGTGATTAAATGTAATCAGCATGGGTTCATGAGGGACAGGTCATGCCTCACAAATCTTATTGATTTCTTTGAGGAGGTGTCAAGACAGGTCAATGACGGTCGAGCAGTGGATGTGGTGCATGTGGACTTCAGCAAGGTATTTGATAGGGTTCCCCATGGAAGGCTCATTAATAAAGTCAGGAAGTATGGGATACAGGGGAATTTGGCTATCTGAATTCAAAATTGGCTGGTTGGCGGAAGGCAGACAGTGGTTGTAGATGGAAAGTATTCTGCTTGGAGGACAGTGTTGAGAGGGATCTCACAGGGCTGTGTTCTTGGGCCTCTGCTCTTTGTAGTTTTTATAAATTACTTGGATGAGAAGGTTATGGTGTGGGTTAGTAACTTTGCTAATGACAAAAAGGTTGGAGGTGACGTTGATAGTATAGAGGGCTACTGTAGGCTGCAGCGCGACATAGACAGGATGCAGAGCTGGGCTGAGAAACGGCAGATGGAGTTCAACCTGGATAAATGCAAAGTGATGCATTTTGGAAGGTCAAATTCGAATCCTGAATATAGCAATAAATACAGGATTCTTGGCAGTGTGGAGGAACAGAGTTATCTGGGTGCACAAGTGCATAGATCCCTCAAAGTTGCCACCCAAGTGGATATGGTGTCAAGAAAGCATATGGTGTTTTGGATTTCATTAATAGAGGGATCGAGTTTAAGAGCCGTGAGGTTTTGCTGCTGCTCTACAAGTCCTGGTGAGACCACACTTGGAATATTGTGTCCAGTTGTGGACGTCCGACTATAGGAAAGATACAGAGGCTTTGGAGAGACTGCATAGAAGGTTTCCCAGGATGCTGCCTGGATTGGAGGGCTTGCTTTATGAAGAAAGGTTGAACAAGCTTGGAACTTTCTTTCTGGAGACAAGGAGGAGAGAGGAGAGCTGATCGAGGTGTACAAAATAATGAGAGGAATAGATAGAGTCAATACCGGGAGACTTTGCCCCAGGGCAGGATTGACTAGTACGAAAAGTCATTGTTTGAAGATATTAGGAGGAAAGTAAAAGGGAGACGTCAGAGGTAGGTTCTTTATGCATAGATTTGTGAATGCATGGAATGCGTTGCCAGCTCTGGTGGTGGAAGCAGAGTCATTGGGGACATTTAAACGACTGCTGGACATGCACATGGATAGCAGTGAGCTGAGGGGTGCGTAGGTTAAATTACTACATTTTACATTAAGATTAAAGCTCGGGACAACATCGTGGCCCAAAGGGCCTGTTCTGTACTGTACTGTTCTATGTTCTATGTTCCGTTCAGTATACTTAAAACAGACTCAGATAAGTTTTGATTGACAAGGGGATCAAAGATTACTGAGAGGAAGCAGGAAAATGGGGTTGAAAATCTATCATTCGTGATCGAATGGCGAAGCAGACTTGATGGTCTGAATGGCTTCATTTCTGCTCGTATAGACTTGTGGTCTTATAATATTTCGGTCCTGGAAGGCACGGTGGCTCAGTGGTTTGCACTGCTACCTCACAACATCAGGGAACTAGGTTCGCTTTCCTCTGGGTGTTCTAGTTTCCTGTCACACTTCAAAGTTGTGCAGGTTAGGTGAACTGGCCATGCTGAATTGCCGATTATGTTCAGGGATGTTGATGTTAGGTGCAATAGTCAGGGATCTATGTATAGTATTAGGGTAGAGAATGGATAGATTTGCATATTCTTTGGAGGGTCAGTATAAACCTGTTGGGCTGAAGGGCCTGTTTTCACACTGTAGGGATTCTAAGAAAATGCATTTTCTTAGAATCCCTACAGTGTGAAAACAGGCCCTTCAGCCTAACAGGTTTATACTGACCCTCCAAAGAGTATGCGAACCTATCCCATGACCACAACCCAAAGAGTATGCAAACCTATCCCATGAACACAATCGGCAATTCAGCATGGCCAATGAAGCACAACCCAAGCTCGAGTAACACCTCACTTTACACTTTGGTACGTTACAGTCTATAGGAGTTAATATTCAATTCCATAACTTCACATCCTGCACCCACTATGGCTGTTCTCCATTTTCCATACACACTCCCTCCTGTGCTCCCTAAGTTCGTGTCTTGTTTATGTTGCATTCAACAGAGGAAATCAATTTCTAATATTTACACATTCATTTACACCCATTACATAACTGTGTCTCTTTCACCACAATTTAAAGCCCGTTTGTCTTTTACACTGGGCCTCCAAACACTCTTTCCCACCTCTGCCAAGATACTAAAACACTCACTTCCCAATCATTTGCACTTCTGAAGAAGATTTACACTGGACTTGAAACATTAACATTGTTTCTATGTCTCTGAGATGTTGCCAGACCCCTGAGTTCCTTCAAAAATGAAAAGTTACAAAACACATTTTCAATATAGCAAAGATCATTGGATACAGGAAATCTGAAACAAAAACAAAAATTGTTGGACTTACTGGGTGCTTTGAGGAACAGTCACAGAACCCGAAGATTAACTCTGCTTTCACTCCACAGATGCTGTCAGACTGGTCAGTGTCTTCAGCAATTTCTGTTTTTGACCAAGTTTCAAACATGTTTGTCAAAGCTGCTCACACGCCCTGTCCAACATGGAGCACCATACACTGGGAAGTGAATGATCACGCAAGCTATACAAATTCAATTGTTCTGAAACTAGATAAGGCTGTCATCACCGACACTACAGAACTCTTAATCATGGTCATGGAGAGAAACAGAGGGAAACACATTCACATTAAAGAGAAGATGACATTACCAGGGGGGGAAGAGATTCAGGTGAAAACGTTAAATGCTTTTGAGGAATGCGACAAATTGGAGGCATGGCATCATGAAGACACCCTAACAGGATGAGAATTTTTCAAAAAGGAAGTGTTCCCACATCAGAACCCGGGATAGGGCACTATGTACAGGGGAGAAGGGTGACCGTGTCCCCGTGCGAATTGAGGATAGGCAGCAGAATTTTATTGCAGAAATTGCGGCTCAAGCTGGGCATTCATGTGATGCTGCACATCATAGCAGCTGAAGTAGCAGCAGCAGTCGTAGAATTGTATTCAACCACTATATAATCTTTCAGTCTACCATTACAATAAAGCCGATCTCCGGTTCAGTGATGAGTGTGGGTGAACATGCCACGGTCAGAACCATGTGTACCTAAAAATGATGACAATCCATTCGAGCTCCCGCACTTACTGCTTACATTAACAAACAGCAGAACTAACATCTGATAGAGAAGACGCCATGATCCCAAGACTGTGACCATTTCTTTTAAAACCAGATATGAATTAGTGCTGGCCTGTCTACTCTTAGTCTACTCTTAATCTGTTAGAAAAATCCTTGTTCCTTTTGTTCGAGATGTTTCAAGAACTTCCCTCCTATTACCATTTTGTTTACATCATTGATATACTTACTGTGCCTTCCCCTGTGAGGAAAGAAGTAAAACATGGGTGTAAATTATCTGTCTGCTCCCTGTAGCCAATTCTTCAGTCACACCCTCCAATTATCCTCAGTATACTTTCCGATATAATTTCACCGAAAGTCACACACTCATCTTGAACTTTTGTATATGCTCGGAAAAGCTTGTGCTGCTTGTTTTTGTATTTCTTGCCAATTTACTACATCATGTCTTTTCTCCCCTTTTCCTCGCTTTCTAGATTGATACAGCCATATAGCGCACAAACAGACCCTTTGGTCCAACTTGTCCATGCTGACCAGGTTTTCCAAACTAAACTAGTCCCATCTGATTGCATTTTGTCCATATGCATCTAAGCGTTTCCCATTTATATGTTTGTCCTAATGAGTTTTAAATGTTGTAGCTGTACTTGCATCTCCAACTCATCCTCTGACAGCCCATTCCATATACACACATCACCCTCTGTGTGAAAATATTGACCCTTCGTCCATTTCAAATCTTCCCTCTTTCACCTTAAACCTCTGCCTTCTATGGTTGAACTCCCCCATCTCGTGGAAAAGACCTTGACTGGTCACTCAATTCAAACCTCTCATGATTTTATAAACTTCTACAATGTCATCCCTCAACCTCCTACGCACTATGTGACACGAACTTCACGAACAAGCATTTAAAGATAAGCACTGCAAATTTGAGACGGTATTCAAATGACAGATAAATAACACTAAGCCAAAGCTTCATACTGTGATTTGTTTTTCTCCATGTTACAATACTAAGGCAGCAGGAAACTGTTACGAGTTCCAATAAGAGGTCAAACACCTGAATTGCTTTGTCCAAACCGTGTGAAAGCGCCTCTCTGGCCTGAACCATATAAGAAGGGGAATTCTTGTACCACACAATCAGCGTCGACCTTTAGCAGAGTGAGATGAAGGCTGAGTATACGTTTTGAAATTTGGATCACAGTGTGAATTCAGTGCAAAGGGGGAGAGGGGTTTTCAATAATGTTTATTCCAAGAATGAAACTTTCCGGAGTGAGATGTGAGTGGGAGGTGTAAAACAGCTTGAATGGAGAGGCCGAGCCACACTGAGACCAGAGCAAAGTGACAGCACAAAACACAGCTTGATGCGACAGCAGAGTAGGTAGACTTGATCCAAGATTTCAGGTGAAATGGGTTGGGGACCATAATGTGAGAGAATGTACTGTGTAATTTGAGAGGAAGAACCTGGAATCAGGGAGGGGAGAGGAGCAGGGAAGAGGATGGAGCATCAATGGCAGGGTTTTCTGCCAGGTAAATCAGGAAGCACCGCTGAAATTCATGCCTAACATCAGCTTATGGTCCCTGAAATAAATATTATAAATCTGGCCCTCCACTACTGCTCATCAATAGTATCCTTGAGAGCTTTTGTCAACCATGGGTGGTTCCTCTGCTTACTGAGTTCTTCTTTTTGAACAGAAACAATAATTACTGAGCGGTTTGGGATATCTGCTTGAATGTCTGCTCATGTATACTCACTGACCTTCCTTTGGGCCTATTTTCACATTCCGCTTCAGACCAGATGTGAGGCAGAAATCCTCAATTTAGATGCCTGGTTCTTTTCAATCATTCAGGGGGAACTTCCGCATGTGGCTGAACACATCATCAGCGGAGGCTGACTCCAAGTTTCTCCATCTCTGTTATTTCTGTTTGATGATGCCACATTCCTGTGACCTGCGTCTAATGTGACCTCATTTTCCTTCAAACCAGAAATCCCCTAACTCTGGTGGCCAGAGCCTTCATCTGTCACTGTCCCATCCCCCACGGTATTGCCCTCAATCTGTCCCCTCTATCCCAGAACAATGATAGATTCCTTTTTGTCCACACTTCTTCCTGCACTAGAATCCATGTTCACATAATCATCTTACGCCTGTTCCACCATCTCAAGCAGGACAGCACCATCAAACACATCTTCCCCTCCCACCCACTGTCAGTATTTCGCAGGAACCGTTCCCTCTCTGTCCCCTCCATCACCCAGAACACTTCCCCACTCCCCCATTCTACCTTCCCATGCAATTGCAGAAGCTGCAACACTTGTTCATTCACCTCTTCCCTCCTCACTGTCCAAGGAACCAAACATACCTTCCAGGTGAAGCAGCATTTCATTTGTAAACTTTCAATCTGATCTCCTATCATTGCTGCTCACAATGCAGTCTCTCTATATTGGCGAGACCAAACAGAGATTGCTTTGAGGAACACTCCCACTCTGTCTGTGGAAATAATCTTGACCTTCTCATTGCTTCCCATTGCTTCCCATTTCAATAACCTACCTTGCTCTCATGCTAACATTTCGACTCTGGGCTGCTGCAATGTTCCAAGGAAGCACAACCCAAGCTCGAGTAACAACTCACTTTACACTTTCGTACGTTACATCCTGTAGGAGCAAATGTACAATTTCATAACTTCACAGTCTGACCCCATTATAACTGTTCTGCAGTTTCCATACATTCTCCCTCCTGGCCTCCCCATGACCTTGTGTGGTTGAATCTTCTTTATCGTTCACTCAATACAGAGAACCCCTTTTCCCCATTCACATTTTAATTATTAGGCTACTTCACATGATCTTCTCGTTCTTCACGACTAAAAGCATGTTTGTCTTTTGCCACACCCTCTTTTACCCGTCAACCCACTCCCCACATCTGTCAATGGATTATAAAGCTCATTTTTCAATCCTTTTCAGTTCTGAAGAAGTGTCATACTGGACTTGAAACGCTAACTCTGTTTCCCTGTCTCTGCAGATGATACCAGACCTGTTGAGTTTCTCTAGAAATGAATAGACTCAGAACAAATTTTCAATTAAACAAATAACTATGGATTCTGGAAATGAAAATGCAAAAATGGCTGGAGAAGGTGGGAGCTTTGTGGGCGGCACGGTGGCACAGTGGTTAGCACTGCTGCCTCACAGCACCAGAGACCTGGGTTCAATTCCCGCCTCAGGCGACTGACTGTGTGGAGGTTGCACATTCTTCCCGTGTCTGCGTGGGTTTCCTCCGGGTGCTCCGGGTTCCTCCCACAGTCCAAAAATGTGCAAGTTAGGTGAATTGGCCGAGCTAAAGTGCCCGCAGTGTTAGGTGTAGGGTAAATGTAAGAGAATGGGGTCTGGGTGGGTTGTTCTTCGGTGGGTCAGTGTGGACTTGTTGGGCCGAAGGGCCTGTTTCCACATTGTAAGTAATCTAACCTAATGTAGAAGGTTCACTGGCCCCTGAAAGATTAACTCTGCTTTCATTGCACAAGATGCTGACAGACTTGCTGAGTTTCGTCAGCAGTATCTGTTTTTGAACAAGTTCCACAGACGTGTGTTAAAGCTGCTCAAACGCCCTGTCCAACACGGAGCGCCGTGCACTGGGAAGAGACTGACAATGCAAGATGCACAAATTTCTTGGTCTGAAACTACAGAAGGCTGGCGTCTCTGACACTGCAGAGCTCTTAATCTTGGTCAGGGAGAGAAACAGAGGGGAACACATTCACATCAAACACAGAAGATGGCATTGGGCGAATGAAAAAGATTCAGATGCAAACGTTAAGGGGTTTGACTAAAGTAACAAATTGGAGGCGTGACACCAGGGAGAGCAGAATGAGAATAGGAAAATGGAAGTGTTACCACATCAGAAACCAGGTTAAGACACTGAGTACAGGGCTGATGGATGAATGGGTCTTGGTGTGAACTGGGGGATAGTCAGTAGAATTGAATTGAACATATTGGAGCTCAAAGTGGGCATTTATGTGGTGCAGTAGAATCACAACAGCAGCAGAGTTATAATCAACTACAATCCGTAACATTTTCCCCAGGATAATCCCTCAGCCTACCATTAACATCAAGTTGATCTATGGTTCAGTGATGAGTGCGGGTGAACATGATAGAGTCGGAACCATGTGTACCCAAACCTGATGTTAATCCATTAAAGCTCCCGCACTTGAATGGTTACATTCAAAACAGCAGGACTAACATCTGATACAGAGGGCAAAATGATCCCAAGACTAACAGATCAGATCGAAGTTCTGCAGTGCTGTCACATCCAGACATAAATGTCTATGGACTTTTAAACAACTTACTGGAGGAGAGGACTCCATAAATATCGCCATCCTATTTCACGGGACAGCCCTGTACATTAGTGTAAAATACATGGTTGTATTATCTGCACCGTCCTCAGCCAGAAGTGTTGAGTTGATGATCCACCTCACCCTCGCCATGCTGCCCACAGAATCACAGATGCCAGTCTTTAATCGATCTGATTCACTGTATGTGACATGAAGAAACAGCTGAACACAGTAAATACGACAAAGGCAATGGACCCTGACCCCATTCCTGCAATAGGACTGAAGACTTGTGCTGCACAACAATCCGTGTCCCTGGAGAAGCTGTTTCATTCCAGCTCCAACTCTGACATCTCCCTGGAAATGTGGAAAATTACTCAGCTATGTCCAATTCCATAACAAGGGAATAACTACAGTCTGACCATTTACCACGCCCTGAGTCCCGTCACGATAGTCACGTTGGTGGGAGTTCTTTATGACAGAGCTGTCAAGCAACACAGAAATAACCAGCTCAGTGTGGTCCCCATGTGGAGATTGTGTTGTTGTGGAAAAGTCACTGGATTACTAATCCAGACCAGGCTAACGCTCTTGCAGCTGGTGGATGTTATAATTAATTAAATATCGAGAAGTAAAACCTGGATTCATTAACATTGAAGCCAATGTCGATTGTAACCACCAATTTCCTTCCTCAATGTCCTTTCAGGAAGTGAATCTCCCATGCTTTCCTGGTCTGGCCTAAACGTGACTCCAGACAAACAGACATGTGATAAACTCTTCAATGGTCCCGGAAACGGACAAGCAAGACACTCTATTGTATCAAACTGTTCCAGGGTCTTAAAGGATAAAACTGTACAGATCACCTGGCACCAGCGTCAGTATTGGAACAGGAAATACTACTGTTGACCCTGCAGAGATTTCTTTCCTAACATCTGAGAGCAGGTGGCAGGATTTACAGAGCTTTCCCACAGACTGCTCAGAAACATCGGGAAAGGAATAGGTCATTCAACACACTGAGCATCCTCCATTCTAGTTCATGGTGAAAATCTCCTCAATTCAGTTTTCCCCACACAGTGTTCGTATCCTTTAGTATGGTTAAACATCGGAATATATAAAATAGGAACTACTGTATTCGCTTTGCTCCATCAATTTTGATCCTTCATTCAATATACAGGCAGTTATCCAGTAAAGGTGTGTTTATTAAACGCAATTTCGCTGCAACACAATTAGTGAATTGAGCCCCTTCCTTTATAAAGCGACCTCCCGTTCACTGTTATGGGAGACCGTCTCTGGCACCAGCTGAACAGTAAATCCCAGCCTCAGGATTCCTCTGTCTGCCAAATGCACCCTCATTGTGTTCAGATAAAGCAGGAATGTAATCCGCTCTGCAAGCCTTGAAACTGTGCCTGAATGTGGGATTTGTAGTCTACATTTAGAAGGAAATTAATCTCAAACCGGGAGGCGAATATCTTGGAGAGAACTGGAATCCAGGATCGGCATCACGTGGTCAGTCAGCCCGCGCACTTTCTGAAGATCTTGGTGAGAGGTGCAGGGCTGTCTTCAGTGACTGCAGTGTTAAAGTGTGATATTTACTCTACAAATTCATTGCAATATACGGTTTAAAGATTTATGCATCCTCGGTTTGGATGGAATGGATGAGGGTCGCTGAG
This sequence comes from Chiloscyllium punctatum, assembly GCF_047496795.1. NCBI lineage: Eukaryota > Metazoa > Chordata > Chondrichthyes > Orectolobiformes > Hemiscylliidae > Chiloscyllium > Chiloscyllium punctatum. The sequence goes on from NW_027309877.1 coordinate 79,841, forward strand.
GGATAGACGATAAATCTTTTAATCTTTTTAATCTGTCTTCCCTGTATGTGGGAGTATTGTCGGAACACTGCACTGTTGTATATGTTTCACCCTCTTTATAAAAGGAGGCAGGAATAAAATAACCGACGGGCTGCATAAAATGTTTGGTGGAGAAGTTTCTAGATACCTTTGTGTAATGCTGCTCCAAGTTTGAAATTCCCTGTTATCAAGTCCTTTCTTAACCTTGTGACATCATTCACAACATTCAAACTGCTGCTCAGGAACAGGAAGACACAGGAGGTAGTCACTCAACTTCTCGATTCTGAGACACAGGGACAGGAGACAGTCTTTCAACTGTTCGAGATTGGGACACAGGAACAGGAGGTAGTCACTCAACTGCACGAGACTGGGATACAGTGAAATCTGAACACTAGTGAGGCCCCAGATTTCTGTTTCCCAGGAAGAGGAGGAGGTGACTCACTACCCACACGTCTGGGGAGAAAAGAGAAATCGGCTTGTTACTAAAAGAAATATCTGAATAAGTTGCATGAGCGAGCCATTGAATCCTGCTCCAACATTCTTCAAAATCATGACTGATCTGATTGCAATTCCCTCATTCCATTTTACAGAGATTCCCCTCTCTGCAGCCTCTGCTCCATTTGTTGGTCATGTTGCAGATCCAGATACTGTAACTACAGTCACCATGTTTCATCCAGAGTTGGGTCACCAAAGCCTCTGGTCTTCCTTAATTTCCACAGCAGTTTAAACCTTGGCCTCCAGGAAACCATCCCCAGCACTTTCACGCATGTACTAGAGTTAAGTCAAACGTCAGTGAAATGCAAGTGAGAAGCCTGGTCTGAATCCCTAACAGTTGTGGGGATTCCTCGTGTTACTGAGCACATGAGCAGCAGAGAATGATTAACACAGGCGTTCAATGGATAGGCACAGACCAAGTTACAAAGATGTGCCTCAAAACTGCTAAAACCCCACTCTCTAACATGGAGCGCAGGGCAGGACACTGGGTAACACACAGAGACAACACATGCACACAGACCCACACGGACACACAGACACATTAGCATCTTTAGGATATAACTAGATAAGTTATACTTAATGATGGGATCAAGGCTTGTTGTGAGAAGGCAGGAGAATTGGCTTGAAAAGCATGTCAGCCATGATCAGTAGCTCAGTAGACTGGATGGGCCAAATGGCCTTTTATTCTGCTCTAATTATTTACGGTCATAAATAATTACGGTCCATCATAATTATATACGGTCTATGGTACATGCATTTGTCTGTGTTTGTGCGCATACTTCTGTGTGTGACCATGTTTTTGTGTCTGTGTTTTTGTGTGTTTGAGTGTGTCTGTGTGTACATGTCTCTGTGTGTGTGTGTTTGAGTGTGCTTGTCTGTGTATGTATCTGTGTGTGTGTGTGTCTGTGCATGTTTGTGCTCCTCAGTATTTTCAGAAACGGAAATATCAATGTACATTTTTTAAAAATTTCTATTCAGTTTGACATTCATCTTTCCATCATAATTTGAGGAACTTTGTTTTCATCATGAATTTGTTACTTTAACAAATGAAGGAAACCAACCTGACCTCTTCCAAGGATGACCCTGACCCAATGTGAGACCTATAACATCGGCCATATCATCAACCTGGTTACACCGATAATTTGCTGTGACCAATGGAACAGTGGCAGTAGAAAATAAAACAGTTACCCAACAACCCAAGGAACTCTGACTAGTGAGCCTGACATCAGTGGCGGGTGAGTTGTTGGAGGGGATTCTCAGGGATAGCCAATTGCATGCATTTTCAAAGGCAAGAATTGATTGGGGATAGTCACCATGGCTTTTTGCATGAGAAATCGTGTTGTACGAATTTGACTGAGTTTGTTAAAGAGATGACAAAGCAGATTGATGAAGGCAGTATTGTAGATGTTTTCCATACAGACTGGAACAAGTTGTTCGACAAGATTCTGCATATTAGGCAAGTTAGTAAGGTTAGGTTACATGGGAACCAGCGCACCCAAGCCAATTAAATACAAAATTAAATTGAAGGGAGGAGACAGAGGTTGGTAGAGGATTGCTTTTCAGACTGGAGTCCCGTTTTAAGGTACAAGGGGAAATATTTTAGAGGGAGCTTAGACGCAATGTTTTCATACAGAGGGCGGTGTCCATATGGAATTACCTCCCAAAGGAAGTGGTGGAGTCTTGCATCTTGATGGGTATTTGAATAAGGAGGTTTAGAGGAATATGTGCCAAATACTCTCAAATCAGACTCGATCATAATGGGATATCTGGTCAGCACTTACATATTTACATGCTTTATGACTCGATAAGAGGGATGAGCAAAAATTCTAAACAGGCATTTCAAGTGGGAATTCTCTTCCTGACAAGTTTGACATGTCTCTTTTTTTATACTTATTCAACACTGAGTTAGTTAAATATTGGACAGATAAGTGATTCTTGGATAATAGCACACAGACAGGAAAGTGGAGCTGAGACCACAACTTGATCAGCCACAATCTTAGTCCCTGGTAGAGAAGGCTCGAAGTGTCCAATGACCCACTCCTGCTCCTCAGTCCCATGTTTATGTGTTCCATTCAGCCCATCAAGCCTGCTATACAGGAGCAATTAGAGGCTACATACTCCTTTCACAGAAACAGAGGAGACCATTCAGCCCCTCAAAACTGTCAAACTCAGTTTGGGATGGTTTGGAAAGTGTAATTGGAAATCTCCGACAGGGTCCTCATCACTTCTAACTGAGCTTCCCCTTTCTGCATCCTGTGCTTCGTTTGTTGGTCAAGTTGTAGACCAATTTCACTGTGAATACAGCCCCCATTCCTCACCCAGAGATGAGATTGTTCTTTGACAATAATACTCGAGAGGTTTCCTTGTGTTACTGACTACACAATCATCTGAGAGGGACAAACACAAGTGTTCAGTGGACACATACAGACCAAGTTTCAAAGGCGTGTCTAAAGCTGCCAGAACCCCGGTCCAACATGGAGCACCACGTGGTGGGCACCGGGAAGTGAAAAATAGCCCAGCACACACACACCCCTGTCCATGGATCACCACATGGGGCACACCGGGAAGTGAACAACAGACAAACACATATACCCCTGTCCATGGAGTACCGTATGGAGGGCACCGGGAAGTGAACAACAGCCCATCACACACACACCCCTGTCCATGGATCACCACATGGGGCACACCGGGAAGTGAACAACAGACAAACACATATACCCCTGTCCATGGAGTACCGTATGGAGGACACCAGGAAGTGAACAACAGCCCAGCACAAACACACCCCTGTCCATGGAGTATCATATGGAACACACCTGGAAGTGAACAACAGCCTAGCACACATGCCGTTGTCTATGGAGCACCACATGGGACACGCCGGGAAATGAACAGAAGTCTGACACCTACCATTTCATTGCTTCTGAGCTTCACAATGCCAGCTCTCGATACACTCGGGAGCCAAATGGGACACACAGCCGGGACGTCCAGAGGAGCACGTGCCACACATTTTGCGCATTATTTCTGAGCTTCATAATGATTTCCCAGGATTCCAGGGATATGAGCACCAACGGCCAGGTTAAGGTACAGAAAGACGGATATTCGTGTTATAATTGGGTGATTACTTGATCGACAAGTTCAGGAAACAGGCAAACGGGTTAAACTGGATGAGTAGTACTTTCATAGGTCCAATAACAAAAATAAGAATATAAATTAAATATGCTGACAAATCAGCTGAAAAAAAAGTCACAGAATCAGATACCATAATCCAGATGATATATCTGTGCAGCATGTAGCAGTGTTCAGACCAGGCTAGTGTACTGCTCAATACAACCCAGAAATCTGTGCAGACCACACCAGTCCATGAACTACCTCTCCAGCACTGGGAGTTATACAGTGAACAGAAGTGAATTGCTGTGTAAACCAGGAGCATTTACCCTCCCAATGTATAGAGCAATGTACGCCACCGCAGGGCATCGATCTGTAAACCAGGAGTAGTTACCCTCCCAGCATGTAGAGCAGTGTACATCACCCCAGTGCATTGACTGTAAACCAGGAGCTGTTACCCTCCTAGCATGTAGAGCTGTGTACACCATCCCAGGGCATTGATCAGTGACACTTTGTTAAATCACTACCCAGCGTGGCAAAACTTGCAGCCCATGCTGGAAGTGACAGAATGTGCAGCTCGATCCATTTGCAGCTCCATAATCTCCATTGTGTCAATGAATGGAGAATATCTCAAGAGGAAGGAGGAAGATGACTTTAGGTTAAGTAGGCAAGGATCAGACAGGGCTCGAGAGGGTTACAAGGTAGTCAGGAAGGAAGTGAAGAATAATCTCAGGAGAGCGAGATGCTGGCATGAAAAAGACTTGGTGAGTAGGATTAAAGTAGAACTTTAAAACGTTCTACACTTTTGTGAGGAACAAGATGATGGCCTGTGTGAGGATAGGGCTCATCAGGATAGTGGAGGGAACTTACACCAGGAGCTTGAGGAGGTCGGGGAACATAGAACATAGAACATAGAGCAGTACAGCACTGTACAGGTCCTATGGCCCTCGATGTTGCGCCGACCTGTAATACCAATCTGAAGCCCATCTCACCTACACTATTCCATTTACGTCCATATGTTTGACCAATGATGACTTACACGTACTTAAAGTTGGTGAGTCTAATACCGTTGCAGGCAAAGCATTCCATACCCTTACTACTCTCTGAGGAAAGAAACTACCTCTGACATCTGTCCTGTGTCCATCACCCCTCAATTTAAAGCTATGCCCCCTCATGCTCGCCGTCACCATTCTTGGATAAAGGCTCGCCCTGTCCGCCCTATCCAACCCTCTAATTATCTTATATGTCTCTATTAAGTCACGTCTCAACCTTTTTCACCTTAACGAAAACAGCCTCAATCCTTCAGCCGTTCCTCGTCAGACCTTCCCTCCATACCAAGCAGCATCCTAGTAAATGTCCTCTGCACCCTTTCCAAAGCTTCCACAACCTACTTATAATGCAGTGACCAGAACTGTTCACAATATTCCAAGTGCGGTCGCACCAGAGTTTTGTACAGCTGCAGCATAACTTCATGGTTCTGGAACTCGATCCCTGTATTAATAAAAGCTCGAACACTGTATGCCTTCAGTTGCCTGTCAACCTTGGTGGCAACTTTCAAGGATCTGTGTACCTGGACACTGAGATCTCTCTGCTCATCTACACTACCAAGAGTCATACCATTAGCCCAGTACTTTGCATTCTGGTTACTTCGACCAAAGTGAATCACCTCACACTAGTTCGCATTTAACTCCATTTGCCAACTCTCACCCAGCTCTGCATCTTATCTGTGTCTCCCTGTAACCTACAACATTCTTTATCACTATCCACAAATTCACCAACCTTCGTATCGTCTGCAAATGTACTAACCAACCTTCTATGCCCTCATCCAGGTCGTTTATAAAAATGATGAACAGCAGTGGACACAACACCGACGCTTGCGGTACACCACTGGTAATCGACTCCAGGATGAACATTTCCCATCAACCGGCATCCTCTGTTTTCTTTCAGCAAGCTAATTACTGATCCAAACTGCTATATCTCCCACAATCACATTCCACCGCATTTTGTTCAATAGTCTACTGTGGGGAAGATTATCGAAAGCCTGGCTGAAATCCATATACACCACATCAACCAGTTTACTCTCATCTACCTTTTTGGTCACTTTTTCAAAGAACTCAATAAGTTTTGTGAGGCACGACCTACCCTTCACAAAACCGTGCTGAATAAATCTAATCAAGTTATTCTTTTCTAGATGATTATAAATCCTATCTCTTATAACGTTTTCCAACACTTTACCAACAAGTGGAGTAAGGCTCACTGGTCTATAAACACCAGGGTCGTCTCTACTCTCCCTCTTGAACAGGGGAACCACATTTGCTATCCTCCAGTCTTCTGGCACTATTCCTGTAGACGATGACAATTTAAAGATATATGCCAAAGGCTCGGTAATCTCCTCCCTGGCTTCCAAGAGGATCCTAGGATAAATCCATTCTGGCCCAAGGGACGTATCTATTTTCACACGCTGCAGGATTTTTAATACCTCTGCCTTGTGAACCCCAATCACACCTAGTCTAGTAGCCTCTATCTCAGTAATCTCCTCGAAAACATTGTCGTTTTCTCGAGTGAATACTGTTGAAAATATTCATTTAGTGCTTCCCCTATCTCCTCTGACTCCACACACAACTTCATATTGCTCTCCTTGATTGGCACTAATCTTCCTATCGTTCTTCTTACATTCTTAAATAGCTATAGAAAGCATTAGGGTTGACCCTCATCCTAACTGCCAAAAACTTCTCATGTCCTCTCTTGGCTCTTCTGAGCTCTCTCTTTAGGTCTTTCCTGACTACCTTGTAACTCTCAAGCGCCCTAACTGAGCTTACACATCTCATCCTAACATAAGCCGCATTCTTCCTCTTGACCAGAGATGCCACTTCATTTGTAAATCACAGCTCCTGCGCTCTACAGCTTCCTCCCTGCCTGACAGGTACATACTTATATCGGACATACAGTAGCTTTGCCTCGAATAAGCTCCACATTTATAATGTACTCATCCCCTGCAGTTTGCTTCCCCATCATTTGCTTCCTAAACCTTGCCGAATCGCATCGTACTTGCCTTTCCCCAGCTGTAAATCTTGCCCAGTGTTATACACCTATCCTTTTCTATCACTAAAGTAAACATAACAGAATTGTGATCGCTATCACCGAAGTGCTCACCTATTTCCAAGTCGAACAACTGACTGGGCTCATTACCCAGTACCAAATCTAATGTGGCTTCGACTCTTGTTGGCCTATCGACATACTGTGTCAGGAAGCCCTCCTGCACACACTGGACAAAAACTGACCCATCTATCGTACTCGTACTAAAGGGTTTCCGTTCAATATTTCGAAAGTTGAAGTTCCCCATTAAAACTACCCTGTCTCTGTCACTCCTATCAAGAATCATCTTTGCTATCCTTTCCCCTACATCTCTGGAACTATTCGGAGACCGATAGAAAGTTCCCAACAGTCTGACCTCCCCTTTCCTGTTTCTAACTTCAGCCCATACTACCTTAGTTGACGAGTCCCCAAACATCCTTTTTGCAACTGTAATACTGTCCTTGACCAACAATGCCACACCTCCCCCTCTTTCACCATCTTCTTTGTTCTTCCTGAAAAATCTAAATTCTAAAATGTGCATAAACAATTCCTGTCCCTGCTCTAACCATGTCTCCAAAATGCCCACAACATTGAAGTCCCAGGTACCAACCCATGCTGCAAGTTCACCAACCTTATTCCGGTGTGCTCCTGGCATTGAAGTGGACACACTTCAAACCAACCTCTTGCTTGCCGATGCCATTTTGCATCTTTGAAACTTGATTTTAGACCTCCCTAATCTCAACCTTTTCTATGCTCGAACTACAATTTTGGTTCCAATCCCCCTGCTGGATTAGTTTAAACCCAGCACAATAGCCTTAGTGAATGTCCCACCCCAGGACATTGGTACCTCTCCGGTTCAGATGAGGACCACCCTGCTTGTAGAAGTCTCACCTACCCCAGAAAGAGCCCCAATTATCCAAAAATCCAAAACACTCACTCCTGCACCATCCCTGTAGCCACGTGTTCACCTTCTCTCTCTCCCTGTCCCTTGCCTCACTAACACCTGGCATGGGCAATAAACCACAGCTAACAACTCTGTCCTAGCTCTAAACTTCCAACCTAGCTCCCTGAATTTCTGCCCTAAACCCCCAGCTCTCTTCCTACTTATGTCATTGGTGCCTATGTGGACCATGACTTGGGTTGCTCCCCATCCCGCTTAACGATTCCAGAAACTTGATCAGGGACATCACGAACTCTGTCCCCTGGGAGACAACACACCAACCGTGAGTCTCTCTCATCCCCACAGAACTTCCCATCTGTTCCCCTATATATGGAGTCCCCAATGACTGCTACTCTGCTCCTCTTCCCATTTGCTTTCTGAGCAGCAGGGACAGACTCTGTGCCAGAGCCCTCTATCCCACTGCTTTCCCCTGGTATGTCATTCCCCTTACAGTATCCAAAACGGTATTCTTATTGTTGAGGGGAATGGTCACAGGGGATCTCTGCACTGCCTGTCAGTTCCCTTTCGGTCCCGTGACTGTAACCCATTTGTCTTTATCTTGTACCTTAGGAGTGACTACCTCCCAGTAACTCCTCTCAATAAGCCCCTCTGCCTCCTGAATGAACTGAAGTTAGTCCAGCTCCAGCTCCAGTTCCCTAACGCGGTTTTCAAAAAGCTGGAGTTGGGTGCACTTTCCCCCGAATGTCGTTAGGAGGGACACTGGTGGTGGCCCTTACCTCACACATTCTACAGGAGGAACATTCAACTGCCCTCACCTCCATTCTCACTATTCTACATTCCCAAAGATACTGTTGCAAATAAAAAAAAAATACTCATTACCTTACCGATCTGAGGCACAGGTCTTTTGTTTTTGGTTAGATACCACCCGTGTCGTTTTGTGGGTAACACATCCACACAAATATATGCCTTCCCAGAAGCCCTTCGCTCCTCCCTCGTACCTCTTGGCAAATGGAGGCCCGACTCCCGAGGTAAGTCCCTTTTAATGCGGAAAACCTCACCCTTCTCTGCAGCTCTCGATTCACCTCCCCTTCTCTCCTCGCAGCTCTGGCAAAATTCATTTAGGACCTCTGGGAGGTCCCTAATCAATGCCATGCTTCAGTATTCAGTACTGAGAGGAACCTTCACGTTTTTGGATACAACGTGAAACATATGCTAGAACAGGAGGATGTGCTAAAAATTTTGAGAATCACCAGGAAAGACAAATCTTCTTGGCCAGATGGGAAAAAAACTAGGATACTATAGGAAGCGAGAGAAGAGATTGCATGTGTTTTGTGATGTTTTTGTGTCATCACTGCCCACTGGATTCGTGAATGATGATAGGAGGTTGGCAAATGTTATTCCCTTGTTCAAGAAAGGAAATAGTGATAATCCTGGGAATTAGAAGCCAATCATTCTTTCGCCAGTGATGGGCAAAGTATTGGAGAGGATTTGAGAGACATGATTTATGATTACTTAGAAAACCATACTATATTTAGAGGCAAACATATGATACTGAAAAAACACAGCAGGTCAGGCAGCATCCGAGGAGCAGGAGAATCGACGTTTCGGGCATAAACCCTTCTTCAGGATTTAGAGGCAGTCAGCATGCCTTTGTGAGAAGCAGGTCATGCTTCATAAGTCTTACTGAACTTTTTGTGGATGTGAAAAAAACATTGATGAAGGTAGAGCAGTGGATGTGGTGTATTTGGATTTTAGCAACTATTTGACAAAGTTACCAATTGTGGGTTCATTCAGAAAGTAAGGAGATATGGGACACAGGGAAATCTGGCTGTCAGGATACAGAATTGGCTGGAACATAAAAGACAGAGGGTAGTGGTAGATAGAAAGTACTCAGCCTGGAGCTCGGTGACCAGGGGTGTTCTGCAGGGATCAGTTCTGGGAACCCTGCTCTTTGTGATTTTTAGGAGAGTTGAATTGGAAATTGGGAGGGGGGTTAGTAAGCTTGCCGATGGAGGGTGGGTGGAGTTGTGGATAGTGTGGAAGGTTGTTGTACGTTGCAACAAGTCATTGACAGAACTGAGCTGATGAGTGGCAGATCGAGTTAAACCTGGAAAAGTGTGAAGTCATTCACTTTGGAAGGTAAAATTTGCATGCAGAGTACAGGGTTAAAGGCAGGATACTTGGTAGTATAGAGGAATAGAAGGATCTTGAGTTCCATGTCCACAGATCCACTAAGTTGCCACCCAAGTTGACGTGGTTGTTGAGAAGGCACAAGGTATGTTGGCTTTCACAAGCCGGGAAACTGGGTTTCAGAGTTGTGAGGTTATGTTGCAGCTCTATGAAATTGAGTGCTGTTCTGCATTGACAGCTCGTAACCACCTGTCATATGAGTATCTAGCAGACCCAGAATGTACTGGAAAATTGAAAATGTGTAACATTTGGCTGTTAAAACAGATACCTTGAGTTTCAGTTGTTCTTTGGGCAACTTTTCATATTTAATGAACCTGTTTAAATTATGCCTCAGGATAGAACATAGAACATAGAACAATACAGCACAGAACAGGCCATTTGGCCCACGATGCTGTGCCGAACATTTGTCCCAGCTTAAGCACCTATCCATGTACCTATCCAATTGCCGCTTACAGGTCACCAATGACTCTGACTCTGCCACTCCCACAGGCAGCGCATTCCATGCCCCCACTACACTCTGGATAAAGAACATACCTCTGACATCCCCCCTATACCTTCCACCCTTGACCTTAAATTCATGCCCCCTTGTAATACACTGTTGTACTCGGGGAAAAAGTTTCTGACTGTCTACTGTATCTATTCCCCTGATCATCATATAAACCTCTATCAAGTCACCCCTCATCCTTTGTCTTTCCAATGAGAAAAGACCGAGCGCTCTCAACCTATCCTCGTACGACCTATTCTCCATTCCAGGCAACATTCTGGTAAATCTCCTCTGCACCCTCTCCAAAGCTTCCACATCTTTCCTAAAGTGAGGCGAATAGAACTGCACACAGTACTCCAAATGTGGCCTTACCAAGGTCCTCTGCAGCTGCAACATTACTTCATGACTCTTGAATTCAATCCCTCTGCTAATGAACGCTAATACACCAATGGCCTTCTTACAATCTATCCACCTGAGTGGCAACTTTCAAAGAGCTATGAACAGAGACCCCAAGATCCCTCTGCTCCTCCACCTTACTAAGAACCCTGTATTCCACATTTTTATTTGTGCTTCCAAAATGGACAACCTCACACTTGACAGGGTTAAACTCCATCTGCCACTCCTCAGCCCAGCTCTCCATCATATCTAAGTCCCTTTGCAGCCGACAACAGCCCTCCTCACTATCCACAATTCCACCAATCTTTGTGGATAACAAACCCAAAAGATTTTGAATTTATTGTTTTGCCAACATTGAACCAGAGATGATTTGATGTTGAGGGGATAAAGGGGTAGGCATAATGAAACTTAGAGAGTAAACTGCCATCTGCAGAGACTGCCGTGCCAAACAATCTCTATTAAATTTATGGGTTTTTTGCATGAAACATTCGTGCAGTAAAACACAGAAGACGACCCAGGGAGATCCATAGATGAAAGAAGTAGGACACTAGAGATGACAGCCACTGTCAAGATTTGAAATTAAGTGATGCAATTTTAATTTAGTTTTTTTTTTAAAGGGAACAGTATGTTGTTATAAAGGTGGAGGCAGATAACAAACAGTTCAGAGAAAGGGAGCTTAGAGCTGTGAATAGTTGTTGTTCAATGTTCACTTTTAGAGTTAAGGAATACATTGATATTATTTTCCTTTAAATTGTGGACTTTTTGAGTTCTCTGTCACTCGTGCTTTAACAGATTATAAGGTAAGGTGAGCTTTTCTGGATGTTTGGTTAAGTAACAAATGAGTTCATTGCTGTGTCGTACAGCACACTTGGAACATTGTGTTCAGTTCTGGTCGCCTTGTTATAGGAAAGTTGTAGAAGCTATAGTGAGCGTGCAGAGGAACCCCTACGGATCAACGGAAATATTGGCACACACCACACAATCGAGTGAAATATTGAGGAAGTCACCACGCGAAAAATAAATACTGGCAGATTCTCTATGTCTGTATAAACGTCAGTGTGTCAGTGTTTGTGGTGTGTCTGTACTGATGCTTGTATATCTGCGTGACCACGTGCATTAGTGTATCGGCATTTGTCTCTGTATGTCTGCTTTAGTATCTGTGTTTACCGCACCAGTCTCTATGTGTACCTGTGTATCTATATTCATATCTGGGTGTATCTGCGTGTCTATGTGGGTATCCATGTGCCGTGTGCGGTTCTGCCAGCCTCTCTGGTGTTTCAAGTGATGCAATGTCCGCCTCTGTTGGCCTTCACACTCTACTGCATTGATGGCAGTGGAGGGAGAAAACCAGAAGAGATTCAGTCTAGGAGGTCGGGAGAGGGAGATGGATCATAGCACCATCCAAACTGACAGAACCATCTGCACTTCTACACACGCAAACACACAATTGGGTGTGAATTGGGTGTAGGAGGATCGTAATTGTACTGAGGACACTCAGAGTGGCGAATGCTTCTGAGGAGTAATATCTGCGCTGGCTCTGCAATGTGGAAGCGATTTGTCTTTGAAGATTATTCGTTACACAGAGTGTACACCTTAAAGAGTATCTCCACTGCAACTGCAACCAAGCATTTCTAACCAAACCATTTGTACGGTGATGCAATGAATTTATTACATGTTCTTTAAATTGAAATATTTTATCATTCAGCCCTACAAGGTGTAAGTGAGAAAGTATTGAAAAGTCCTGAAACTGACCCAGTGGTGGTGGTAATATATCTAGGTATCAGACAAAACTGTTCTAAGCCTCCAGAGATATTTGCAAAACCAAACAGCCGTGCAGTGTGAGAGATTAATAGTATTTGATGTCCACTGATAGAGAGAAAAAAAAGCTGACACTTGTTCAGTGGCATGGGGAGACCAGCAGAAGATGGCATTGTATGACTATAACCTTAACAGGGACAGACGCAGAGGGAGAGGAGGGGAGTAGGGGTTTATCTCAATTTGAATGAATTTACCCACAAACCTACAGAGACATCGTTTCACAGAGATGTACACAAACATACACAGACACATTAAACATACAACGCACATACATACAGATATGGACACTTACACACAAACACATCCACATGCCCGCACACACACACAGCGATTTCTTTCAGATAGAGATAAGTATGTTTTTCTTGAATAAGGGAATCTATGGTCAGTTGGTGAAGCAGGAGAATGTGGTTGAGAAATATTTTAACCGTGATCAAACGGCCCACCAGATCCAAGGGGCTAAATGGCCTGATTCTGTTCCAAGTTCCTATTTTGTGAAGGGATTTACTTTGGAAGTCGAATTTGAATGCAGATTACTGGGTCAAATGTCGGATTCGTAGCAGTGTGGAGGAACAAACGGAATTTGGGGTCCATGTCTGTAGGTCTCTCAGTTGCCACCTAGGTTGATAAGGTTGTTAAGAAGGCGTATGGTGTGTTGGTTTTCCTTCGCAGCAGGACTGAGTTTAAGAGCCGGGAGATTATGCTGCAGGTCTATAAAGCTCTGGTGAGACCACATTTGAAATGTTCTGCTCGCCTCATTATACAAAGGATGTGGACGTTTTCGAGCGAGTGCAGCGGAGATTTTCCAGGATGCTAACTGGACTAGAGGGCTTGTCTTGTGAAGAAAGTTTGAGGGAGCTATGGCTTTTCTCATTGGATTAAAGAAGGATGAGAGGTAACTTGATGGAGGTAAATTAGATGGTGAGAGTTACAGACACAGTAAATAGCCAGAAACTTCTTCCCAGGGCGGAAATGATTGTCACGAGGTGAGCACAATTCTAAGATGTTTGGAGAAAGGTTTTGGGAGATGTCAAAGGCAGTTTTTTTTTACACAGAGAGTGGTGGTTGGGTGGAATGCACTGCCAGAGGTGGTCGTCGAACACATACATTAGGGACAGTCAAGTGACTTGGATAGGCAGATTGAAGAACGTAAAATTAACGTATGTCGGTTAGTTTTATCTTAAAGTCGGCTAAAACAATGGTCAACGTTTGTCAGAAGATTTGTAGCTCGGGTGCTTGTTGTTGTGGTTCTGTTCGCAGAGCTGGAAATATGCATTGCAGACGTTTCGTCCCCTGTTTGGGTGACATCCTCAGTGCTTGGGAGCCTCCTGTGAAGCGCTTCTGTGATGTTTCCTCCGGCATTTATAGTGATTTGGACCTGCCACTTCCGTTTGTCAGTTCCAGCTGTCAGTTGCAGTGGCCGGTGTATTGGGTCCAGGTCGAAGTGCTTATTGATTGAATCTGTGGATTAGTGCCATGCCTCGAGGAATCCCCTGGCTGTTCTCCGTTTGGCTTGTCCTATAATAGTAGTGTTGTCCAATCGAACTCATTTTGCTTGTTTTCTGCGTGTGTGGCTACGAAAGAATAGCTGGTTATGTCATTTAGTGGCTAGTTGGTGTTCATGGATGCGGATCGAAAGCTGTCTTCCTGTTTGTCCGATGTAGTGTTTTAAGCATTCCTTGCAAGTCCTGAACTATGAAAGCAACCACCCCAACACACACAAAACAATTTGCATCAAGACACTGTTCAAAAGGGCCACAACACACTGTAGTACACCAGAACTGCAAAAAGAGGAAGAAGAACACCTATGCAATGTTTTCGCCAAAAACGGATACCCCCGCAATTTCATCAACAGATGCCTAAGGGAAAGACAACGGACTGAGGACATGCCGCAACCCAAAGGACAAGCCACAGTACCATACATCAAAAACATTGCTGAACTGACAGCCAGACTACTCCGACCACTCGGACTCATAACAGCACACAAACCAACACCCACTCTCAGACGACAACTCACCAGCACGAAGGACCCGATACCCAGCATGAGCAAAACCAATGTAGTGTACACAAACCCATGCAATTCCAATCTCCCTGCCATAAGGATGTTGTGAAACTTGAAAGGGCTCAGAAAAAGATTTACAAGATGTTGCCGGGGTTGTTACTGAATAAGGGCTGGGGTTATTTTCCCTGGAGCATCGGAGACTGAGGGGTGACCGTATAGAGGTTTATATAAACAAGAGGGGTATGGATAGGGTAAACATTCAAAGTCTTTTCCCAGGGATTGGGGAGTCCAAATCTAGAGTGCACAGGTTTAAGTTTAAAGGGGAAATGTTTAAAAGGGACTGGAGGGACAGCTTTTTTATGCACACGGTTATGTGTGTGTGGATTGAGCTGAGAGAGAAAGTAACAGATACTGATACTATGACAACATTTAAGAGATATCTGGATAGGTTTATGAATAATAAGGGTTTAGAGGTACATGGGCCAAACGCTAGTAAATAGGATGGATTTATTTACGTCTTCTGGTCAGCATGGACGAGTTGGACCGAAGGGTCTGTTTCCATGCTGTACATCTCTATGACTTGAACAGAGTGCATGTTATAGAAGAGGTGTTGCTGGACATTTTAAAACACAAAGGTATGGAAAGCCCCAGTACCTGATTAAGTGTATCACAGGACATTGTGCGATGCTAGGAAAGAAATTGTGGAGCCGCGAGCAAAGGTATTTGTACCATTGACAGCCATGTGTGATGTGCTGGAAGATGGAGGGTAGCATAGTGGACAGTGAAGGAGGTTTGTTGAGATTACAAAGGGATCTTGATAATATGGGTGAATGGGCTGAAAAACCGTAGATGGAATTCAATCTGAAGAAATGCAATCTAGTGCACTTGGTAAAACACACAATGGTAGAGCTTATACAATTAATGTTCTGGCCTCGGTTAGTGTTTTAGAGCAGAGCGACCTCCGGGTTCAGGTACATAATTCTTGAAGTTTGCATCACAGGATGGATAAGACAGTGCTTGGCATGTCTGACTATTGCTCAGTCCATTGAGTGGAGGATTTGCGACGTCATGTTGAGATTGCAAAGACATTTGTAAGGCCTGTTCTGCAATACTCTGTCCAGTTCTGGTCGCCCAGTTATGTGGAGGATATTATTAAGCTGCAGGGGGTTCAGAAGTGATTTACCAGGACGTTGCTGGACAGAGAAGGCTTCAGTTCTGAAAAATGGCTGGATCGGCTGATTCTTTTTTCACTGGAGTCTGGAGGTTGAGCCATGATGTTATAAATGTTTATTTTAAAAATGAGGTATATAGATCGATTTAATGGTAGTTGCCTTTTCCCCAGAATGAGGGATACCTGGGGATGGACCACATTTTTAAGGTTAGAAGAGAGAGATGTTAAAAAAAAAGACATGGGGGGTAATTGTTACCGAGAGGGTGTTTTGATTGTGGAATGAACTTCCTGAGGAAGGGTGGGCGTGGCTACAATTACAACGTTTAAAAGACAGAGACACGGAACAAGTAGCTTGCATCAGTTTTTACTGTGGAAAGGAGATGGAAGATATAGAATGTAGAGAAATAGATGGCGACACCTTGCAAAATGCCCATATTTAAGAGGAGCAAGTGTTGGATGCCTTGAAATGCATAAAGATGAATAAATTCCCAGGATCTGATGAGGTCTACCCTCAAACTCTGTGGGAAGCTAGAGGAATGATTACTGGGCATCTTGCTGAGATACTTGTATCTTGAATTGTCACAGGTGAGATGTCGGAAGACTGGAGTCGGCAAACGTGGTGCCACTGTTTAAGTAGGGTGGTAAGGACAAGCCAGAAAAGGATGGACCAATGAGCCTGACGTCGGCGGTGTGCAAGTTGTTGAAGGGAATCCTGAGGGACAGGATGTACATGTGTTTGGAAAGGCAAGGACTGATTAGGGATAGTCAACATGGCTTTGCACGTTGGAGACCATGTCTCACAAACTTGATTGAGGTTTTAGAAGAAGTAACAAAGAGGATTGATGAGGGCTGAGCGGTAGATGTGATCTATATGGACTTCAGTAAGGCATTCAACAGGTTTCCCCATGGGAGACTTATTAGCAAGCTTCAATCTCCCGGAATACAGGGAGAGCTAGCCATTTGAATACAGAGTTGGCTCAAAACTAGAAGACAGAAGGTGGTGGTAGAGGGTTGCTTATCAGACTGGAGGCCTGTGACCAGTGGAGTGCCACAAGGATTTGGCTTAAGAGTGGTGAATAGCCAAGGGTAAGGGAGTCCAAAACTCGAGGGTACAAGCTAGAGGTGAGAGTGCAAAAGATTTAAAGAGGGAGCTGAGGGGCAACATTATCCGCAGAGGATGGTGCACAGACAGAACAAACTGCCAGGGGCACATGGGAGAAACAAGAACAATGACAACATGGAAAAGACATTTGGGCAGGAATATGGAGGGGAGAAGGTTTGAAGATCTAAGGGCCAAACGCAGGCAAATGAGACTCATTCAGTTTAGGAAACATGGGCAGCATTGAGGAGTTGGACCACAGGTTCTGTTTCCGTGCTGTATCACTCTGTATCCAGTTAAAGCGGATTACAGTAGCGAGGTAAAGCATGTTGTAGACACTGAAACAAGTTACAGCGATAGGGATGGTCATCTGGAATGCAGTATGTTTTTAATATGTGGAGGGACTACAGGGAAGGGAGGAGGTTACAGGGACAGGAACTCTTACAGGAGTTAACAATGACTGAAGGCACTGGTGCACAAGCCATGCCATAGGTACATTGTTGCACAGTAGTGAGTCTTAGTACAGTGTTGGACGGAGAACACAGAACAGAAAGATCCCAGGCAGCATTCACAACCTCTCGTCGTAGGCCTGCTTTCCCCTCTGTTGTCCTGATGCTCACTAAGACAGCACAGGCCTGGTTTGATTACTATGAACTCGCCATGCTGCCTCAGTGCAACGTAAGTTAATGTAGACGTGGTGATTGAGTGAGGGGTGTGTCTGTACTGTACTGTGCTCCCCCTCCAGCACTGTATCTATGTCATGTCTTGTTAGCGATGTTAGGATCCCTTTCATTGCTCTCAGCTCTGTGCACTGTGAGTGATCTTACCTCACTGCAGGATTTATTGAAGGCTCCAGATTTCACTGCCCTTTGTCTCTCTGGCTGACTAACCATCTTCAATGAGGTGTTGAACGAGACACCCAGCAATTGGGAAGTCTATTAAGTCAGGAACTTCCTGATTACTTACAGGAAACAGAGAAATAGACAGAATGGAAAATTAGACTGATGCAGTGAGGGTTATACATGGAGAATGGGAATAAGCCCCGCAGATACCTGGAAAATTCCACTCCATTCCTGGCCTATGCTGTTGCTTCTCTCTGGAGTGGAGAATTCTGTTAGCTCAGGATCTGGAGTAACTGCAAGAGCGGGAGGCACTGACAGAGGCAGCAATAATACCCACACAGGGAGGGATACCACATGGAGAGAGACTGAGTGATATCACCGGAGTGCTGGAAGACTTCAGAATCACACAGTCATGTTAGAAGAATGGGTTTAGCTTCATGATGCCCTGGTATCAGTGCTCAGGGATGAGCAACCAGTGAGCAGGCGAAGTGATTGCCGAGTGGTATTATTGCGAGAGCATGAATCCAAAACATCAGCTAATGTTCAGGGAAAGTGGGTTTGAATCCCACTATCAATAATTTTAAAAATAGTAATTAACAATCCATAAATAAATATGAGACCATTGCTGATGTACAAAAGACCCAAACACTTGTCCTTTAGATAAGGACATCTGCTCACCCTCACGTAATCTGCACGATGTACCCACAGCAAAGTGTTAGCCTCTCAATTACTCTCTGAAATGGTCGAGCAAGTTACTCAGCTCGAAGCAGCTAGGGCTGGGCAAGAAAGGCTGGTAAGCCAGAGATACCCACATCTCATAACTGATTTAATA
Source organism: Chiloscyllium punctatum (assembly GCF_047496795.1). Taxonomy (NCBI): domain Eukaryota; kingdom Metazoa; phylum Chordata; class Chondrichthyes; order Orectolobiformes; family Hemiscylliidae; genus Chiloscyllium; species Chiloscyllium punctatum. The sequence goes on from NW_027309877.1 coordinate 98,263, forward strand.
AATAATCCATTTGGATGGCCCCACTGGAACTGTGCTGGGATCAGTTTCCTGGCCAATCATGTTGGTAGATTTGTGGACGGAGATTTAAACTGACAGAGAGGATGCAGGGACAGGGTTCAGTTGAAATGAGCTTTCCAAATGCAAAGGGAAAAGGTGAAGTACAGGAGCAGCATGGGAATGTGATTGAAGACAAGCAGAAAGGAACAGGATGGGACAGAGTTTAACTAAAACTGTACATCAGGGAATCGGTTTGTGATAGAAAATTGTGGGAAAGAGTAAATTATGTTTTTTTTAGGAATGGATAATGGCTCATCAATAACGTAGATTGATTTGTGACCCAGGGATAAAAGAGATTTAGACACCACGGAGACGTGGTTACAGGGCGAACAAAAATACTCAGTGGTTCACAACCTTGCGGAAACTCAGGCAAAATGGGTAACGCTAACAATAATGGATAACAAAAGCATTACAGAGAAAACATTTGACCTCACATCACGAAATAGAGTCAGACTGAATGTAAATTCTGGCTACTACTTGCCAAGGACACAAAGAGCAGAAAAGTTTTATCCACCGAACAGTATTCCATTGCTCATCACTGCATTACACAGGAACTTATTGGTATTATTTAACAAACACATTGTGCTAATTTTGGGAAACTTCAATATTCCCATAATCTGGACAGTCACGCTGACAACAGTGATATTGGAAGAGGAGTTCAGAAATTTTTCTTTATTGTTTCTTTGAATAACAAGTTGGACAACTGGCAAGGTACATAACTATCTCAGATATATCATTGTGTGATCAAACGTAGTGAATGAGTTATGTCACCTGGGGAGATCCTCAGGGAAATTGTGATAAAGTGCAGTTTAAAGAAATATAAAGTTTTAAAGTGAAAGGACAAGCTACAACTAGAAACAAAAACAGCCAATTACATGAGTTTGAGATGCGAACTGACCAAGGTAAATAGGCTAAACAGACTGAAACATGTGCCTGTAAATGAACAGTGGAAATTATTTGAAGGAACAGTGTAAATCACTCAACAAAAGGACACTCCATTGAAACAGACAGCAAGAAATTCCCACCGGCCCCTCAATCAGGACAAAATGTATCATATTAGATTATGAGGCTGAGAAGATCACCAAAAAGTACTTAAAATCCTGAAGTGAGAGAGTGTTTTAGGAGTAAGTTTTAAAGGGATTGCAAAGGGTCTGCTAGCAGGAGTTGGGCAGTGGGAGGGGAATCAGTGTCAGGGTTTAATGTCGCAAAAGGAACAGGGAGAGGTGAAGGTGCTGGAGGTGGTGAGAGTGTCACAGAGAGTGGTCAGGGCCTGAACGATGTTACAAAGCCAGTACGGATTGCTGCAGCTGGAGGGGTTTGCAGAGGTAGGGAGGGACATAGGTAATTTCACTTATTCATTAATGGGATGTGGGTGTTACTGCTAATTATCCAGAGGACAGCTCAGAGTCAGCCATATTGCAGTGTGTCTTGAGTCATATGTTATCCAGCACAGGTTAGAATGTCAGATGTTCTTCACAAAAGGAGTCAGTGAACCAGATGAGTTCTTCCCACTGATCAGCAATTCTTTTATGATGGCCTGATGAATGTCTTGTACAGATACAAGATGCTGTATCAACTCCTACGCTTAATGCTCTCCCCAATGAAGGTAACCATCCTAAACACCTGCTTCACCAGCCTGTCTACCTGTGACACCACTTTCAAAGAACTGTGTACCTGCATCCCTGGGTCACTGACTGACAACATTACCCAGAGCCCGAACATTAACTGTACAAGTCCCACCCTGGTTTGTTTCACCAAAATGGCACACTTCACGTTTATTTCATTAAACTCAATTCCTGTTCTTCAGCCCACTATCCCAGCAGTACAGTTCATCCTGTTGTATCACAGATAACCTTCAACACTGACCAGTTTACCAACAACTTCAGTGTCACACAAAAAAACTTAACTTACTTTAACAATATTTCCATTCAAACTATTTATCCAAATGACAAACAACAGGGGACCCACTGCACCACAGGTCACATGCCTCGAGTCAGAAAAACAACATGTCCCCCAGAACCCTCTGTCTCCTAACATCAAGCCCAATTTTCTGTCCAGTTGACTAACTCCTCCTGAACGCCATAACGTTTTACACTGATCTGAGGTTATTACCCAGTTTACCACACAACATATATAAAACACAGAACAGTACAGAACAAGACCCTTCGGCCGTGATGATATGCCAATCTTTTGTCCGACTGTAAGATCAAAACAAAAGTGGCAGATAGAGTTTAATTCAGATAAATGCAAGGTGCTGCAATTTGGGAAAGCAAATCTTAGCAGGACTTATACACTGAATGGTAAGGTCCTAGGGAGTGTTGCTGAACAAAGAGACCTTGGGTCCAGGTTCATAGCTCCTTGAAAGTGGAGTCGCAGGTAGATAGGATAGTGAAGAAGGCGTTTGGTATGCTTTCCTTTATTGGTCAGAGTACAGAGTACAGGAGTTAGGAGGTCATGTTGCGACTGTACAGCACATTGGTTAGGCCACTGTTGAAATATTGCGTGCAATGTTGGTCTCCTTACTATTGGAAAGATGTTGGGAAACTTGAAAGGGTTCAGAAAAGATTTACAAGGATATGAACCAGGGTTGGAGGATTTGAGCCACAGGGAGAGACTGAACTGGCTGGGGCTTTTCTCATTGGAGCGTCAGAGGCTGAGGGGAAACCTTATAGAGGTTTACAAAATTATGAGGGGCATGGATAGGGTAAATAGACAAAGTATCTTTCCTGTTGTTGGGAAGTCCATAGGTTTAGGATGAGAGGGGAAAGATTTAATAGAGACCTAAGGGGCAACTTTTTCACGCAGAGGGTGGTACGTGTATGGAATGAGCTGCCAGAGGAAGTGGTGGAGGCAGGTACAATTCAACATTTAAGAGGTATTTGGACAGGTATATGAATATGAGGGTTTTGGAGGGATATGGACCGGGTGCTGGCAGGTGGGACCAGATTGGGTTGGATATTTGGTCAGCATGGATGGGTTATACTGAAGTGTCTGTTTCTATGTTGTCCATCTCTATGACTCTAACTTCCAGACCCTTCATTTTATTGTCATCCATGTGCCTATCCAGAAGTATATTAAATGTCCCGAATGCATCTAATTTTACTGCCACCGCTGACAGTGCAGTCCACTCAGCCACCACTCTGTCTGTAACAAACCTACCTCTGAAATCTCCCCTTTACCATCCGCTAATCACCAGAAAATTATAACCCCTTGTAATAGCTATTTATGTCAGGGTAAAAAAATCTCTATCTATTCACTCTATCTCTGACTCTCATCACCTTGTTCACCTCTACCAAGTCACCCCTCACCCTTCTTCACTCCAATGAGAAAAGCCTTAGCTCCCACAACCTTTCTTCATAAGACATGTTCTCCAGTACTTGCAGCATCCTGAGAAATCTCCGTTATTCCCTCTCCAATGGGGTCTAACCAGGGCTCTGTACAACTGCAATATAACCTCATGGCTTTAAAACTCAATCCCCAAACTAATGAAATCTAACACAATATATTCCTTCTTAACAAGCCTATCAGCTTGGGTGGCTACTTTGAGGGATCAATAAACTTGGAACCCAAGATCCCTCTGTTCCTCCACACTGCAAAGGATCCTACCTTCAACCCTGAATTCTGCATTCAAATTCAATCTTCCAAAATGAATTACTTCACACTTTTCCAGATTGAACTCCATCTGCTACATCTCAGCATCTTGTCAATGTCCCGTTGCAACCAACAACAGCCCTCCACACTGTCAACCACTCCACCAAACTTTGTGTCATTGGCAAAATTATTAACCAACTCTTCCACTCACACATCCAACTTATACATAAAATCACAAAGACGGGAGGTCCTGTAACCACTCTCTGCAGAAAACCACTGGTCACTGAGCTCCAGGATGAATGCTTTCCATCTATCATCACCCTCTGTCTTCTGTGGGCCAGTAATCCCGTATCCAGACAGACAGGTTTCCCTGTACCCCATGCCTCCGTACTTTCTGAATGAGCCATAAAGATGTTTTGTCACATTCTCAAAAGATTCAATAAGACTTGTAAGGCATGACCTGCCCCTTACAAAACCATGCTGACTATCTCTGATCAAACTATGGTTTTCCAAGGAATAATAAATCCTGTCTCCCAGAGTCCTCTCCAATAGTCTGCAAACCACAGACAAAAGGCTGACAGGTGTGCAATTCCCAGGATTATCCCTATTCCCTTTCCTGAACAAGGGAATAATATTTTCCAGCCTGCAATCATCTGGTCCGACTCCAGGGGACAGTGATGGAGCAAAGGTCATCACCAGGTGCGCAGCAGTCCATTCACTCGCTTCGTGTAGTAACTTTGGACGCATCTAGTCTGGTTCAGTGACTTATCTGTCCTTATATTTTACAAAATTCTCAGCACATCCTCCTTCTTAACATCCACCTGTTCACATACATCAGCTTGTTTCACGCTGTCCTCACAAACGACAAGACCCTTCTCAGCAGTGAATACTGAGGCATATTATTCATTAAGGACCTCCACTACTTCTGACTCCAGGCACAAGTTCCTTCCACTATCCCAGATTGGCCTTATCCTCACTCTGACCACCCTCTTGTTCATCGCATAAGTGGAGAATGCCTCACGGTTTTCCTTAATCCTTCCCAACAATGCTTTTTCATGCCTCCTTCTAGTTGACCTAAGTCAATTTCTCGGTTCCTTCCTGGTACCTTATGAGAATCCCAACAGTGTGGAATTGGGCCATTTGGCCCAACAACTCCACATCAACCCTCCAAACAGTACCCAACCCAGCCCAATTCCCCCACCCTATTACTCTCCATTTGCCTTGACTAATGCACCAAACCTACACATCCCTGAACAGTATGGGTAATTTAGCATGGATGAGTCACAGAATCTGCACATCTTTGGGCTGTGGGGGGAACCCAGAGCACCTGGAGGAAACCACAGGGAGAATGCGCAAACACCCCACAGATAGTCGTTTGAGGCTGTAATCGAAATGGAGTCCGTGGTGCTATAAGATAGCAGTGGTAATCACTGACACACCGTGCCACCCAATGTAACTCTCTGGAGCCCTGTCTGATCCTTGCTTCCTCAACCTTAAGTAAGCTTCCTTCTTCCTCTTGAATAGATGCTAAAGTCCATGTGGAAACGTTGACTGCTCTGCCTTTACGTATTTTTGGCCTTCTCCCCGAAGTCAATCCGGATTGTGAAACGTGGGTTTCCATTCACAAAGCCATGCTGACCATCCCGAATCAGCCCTTGCCTTTGTAAATGTAAGGAGCTCCTTTCTCTCAGAATCTCATCTAACAACTTCCCCATCACTGGGCTCTCTGGCCTGTAATTTCCTGGCTTTTCCCTGCAGCCCTTAAGTGATGGAACAGCATTAGCCAACATCCAGTCTTCCGACACCTCACTGTGTCTGTTGAGAATATAAATATCTGTGTAAGGGACACTGCAACCTTTTCCCAAGCTTCCCACAATTTTCTAGGATCGATATAATGAGCCAATGAGAATTGATCTACCTTTATTTGTTTTAAGATTCCAGCACTTTCTCTTCTTTGGTGAGGATTCTTTCCAAGACATCACTATTTATTTCCCCAAGTTCCCACGCTTCCATGTCCTTCGCCACAGTAAATACTGACAAGACTATTTTGTCTAATATCTCACCCATCTCCTGTGGTTCGACACATGGGTGACCTTATTGATCTTTATGGGGCCCTATTCTATACGAAGTTACTCTTTAGCCCTTATTGAAACTTGTGTAAAGGCTTCTGATAATTCAAATACACTATATCCCCTATACCAGTACTCCCCTCCTGCAAACTTACAATTCTGCTATTCATATTCACACCAACAAATTAAATCCAACAGGCTCAAAAACAAATTCTCTTTTATTAAATGTGTTTCTAAGTGGCCAGTTATTGTATATTGACATATCCTTTCTAACAATTTCAGTATGCTCCCGACGTACTGTTAGGCTAACACTATTTGGTTTCAGACTGACAGCAGAAAGGGTTGAGGGAGATCTTGTTTATCAATCTGAAAAAGGTAGCTTACAGGGTCAGCAGGTAATAGAGAAGGCAAATCAAATTTATTACAGAGGGAATGGAGTCTAAAAACATGGAGGTCTAGCTAAAACTGTGCAAGGTACAAGTCCGACCACACCTCGAATATTATGAACAGTGTGAGTGCCCGCAGGAAAGTTATTGTCGCTTTGGAGACAGTCCACAGAAGGTTCACTCGGATGATCCTGGGAACGGAGGGATGTTGTCATGAGAAGAGGTGGAGTCGGTTGAGGTTGAACCCATTGAAGTTTAGATAATGAGAGAGAAATGGAATGAAACATCCAAGATTCTGAGGGGCTCTGATCAGACAGATGCTGGGAAGTTATAAAACTGAACAGTACAGCACAGTAACAGGCCATTCAGCCCACCATGGCTGTGCTGACCATGGTGGTATTCTCAACTCATACCATCTGCCTGCACATGGTCCATATCTCTCTATTCTCTGCTTGTTCATGTTTCTGTCTAAACGCCACTTCTAAATTTGACTCACATTTCTACTTTTCTGACCTCCCTCGATCACTTCCACTCTCTCGGTAAAAAAAACAACTTGCCTCACACATCTCATTAAAACTTTCTCTTTCTCACCTGAAACCTATGTGCTTTAGTATTTGAAACTTACGCATTGGAAAGGAGATTCCGACTACCCACATTATCTAATCTTGTCCTAACGTTATATTCCTGTACCTGGTCACCTGTCAGCCTCTGAAACGCTCGCAAAACAATCCAACTTAGTTGAATTTGCTCTCACACCTAACACACCTTTCAAAAATCTAACGCCGGCAACGTGCTGACAAACCCCTTTCGTACCCTCTCCAAAGCCTCCCCATCCTTCCTATTATGTGGAGATGAGACCTGCACACAGTGCTCCAAATGTGGCCAAACAATTGTTTTATATAAATACAACATCAGATGCAAACCACTGTACCCAACATTGTGACTGATGGAGTCTAGTACTCCATTTGCTTTCTTTCCCATCTGAAACCCTTCTGTTGCCATTTTCAGGGAGTTACTGACTTGCACCAAGATCCTTCTGTATATCAATATCCCTCAGTATCCTAAATTTCTTCTTGAATTTGACAACATAAACTCCATGATCTCACACTAGTTCAGATTCAACTCAATTTGCCATTTATCTGCACATCTTTCCAACTGATCAGTAAGCTCCTGCAACATTAGTTATCCTTGCTCAGTAGCATCAACTCGAACAATTTTCATGTCATCTGCAATAATGATCTTTGTCACTTCAGTTCTTTTCATTTGTGTGAGAATCTGTAACCAGAGGGGATAAAATCCCAGCAAGGGCTCACCCATTTAAGATGGAGATGCGGTGGAATGTCTTCATTCAAAGGGTAGTGACTCAGTGGGAATTCCTGACTGTAGTGGGGTGTCTAGGCTGTGTCATTAAAAATATTTACAGCAGAGATGGTCAAGTTTTAATTAATCAGGGAAACATTTGTGGAAAAGGCAGGAACGTAGTGTGGAGGATCATCAGAGCAGCCATGATCTGATTGAAGGGCAGAGCATATTGAATGAGCCAAAAGGCCTCATTCTGCTCCCAAACCTCATGGCCTGAACTCAAACCCCAGATCTACATTATAACATTATGGGTCTCTGCTCACAAAACTTCTTTATAATGGGATTATTAGATATTGATTATTACACAGCATTTGATCTGCAACAGACAATTCTGTTGATGGCTCCTTGATATGATGTTAGAGAAAACCATCTCGTATACAATCCAGGATTCCATCCATTAAGCCCTGATACTCAGTAGTTATCCAGTCGGCATGGAGACCACTGGCACACACAGTTACTGTACTGCCCTTGCTACAACTACATTCAGTGTCCTGACTGTAAACATATTGACATTATCATCACTGTCTGGTGCCTATAAAACAATTCTTGCTTACAGTTGCTGCTGCTTGGTTATTCTCAACTCCACTCAAATAAGACTACAAAATTTGATCTTCAGGTCAACATGACTGTCTTATTAATGCATTAACCTCATCCTTTTTTCACAATATGTTGGCTTTTTGTCCATCCTGTGTTGCCCTACCAACCCTTCCATATTCCCTTCCCAGCGATGGTCATTCTGCAGCAACATCTCTGGAATGACAGTTCCATCATATCTTTTCACTGTCATTTCATTTGCCTTATGGCGAATGCAGGGAGTCATTCCTCAGTCGTGGGGGGATGAACACATGGATAGAGGTTCCAGAAATAGGGAGGCTTATAGGGGCTCGAGGATATTCGAGTTAAACAGAGTTACATCTGGTCAAGAATGTCAGCGGGACAATGGTGTTTGGAGATTGGAAGAATTTGCAGAGACAGAGGGAACTGCGTTAGATTCTGGAGCGAACAATAGGGATGAATGTAGGGAGTGGCAGGCAGACGGAGAGGCGTAATCAGTGGGTGTTTCAGGGAGAAGAGTATTGTACATGCTGAGAGAGATATGGAAGGTTGTAGTGACTGAAGATGTTTACAGATAGAAGGCATCTTCCAAGTTCTGGAGGCTACATTGTTAGGAAGGCAATGGAGAATACCAGGTTGCTGGGTTGGAGACAGTTACTCAGATGTGGAGGGTTGCACAAACTGAAAGAGGTTCCTATGGTCAGGCAGGATGACTGGGGGAGGGTTAGTTAGGGGAGAGGGTGAAGTTTAAATAGATTAAGATAAAAGAATTGGAGAACGATAAGGAAATTACGATTTTTTTCACAAATAACGAAGGGTTGTAGGAACTAGAGAAGTTTACCCAGGTGGGGACGGATGGAGAGGTTCGAGAAAAATACATTGACATGTAGGGTGGTATTGGTAGGAGGAGCTTACATTGATAGACAGGACAGTCGGGGTTTACAGGTATGACGGAATTTAGTATCTCCTGGAGAAGTTAGGGATTAGGGTGTTGGGGATTGGAGAACCTGACAGATACAGAGAGCATTGTGTGGACTAAATGAGATTCCAAACAGAGGAAGGATTATTGGGACTGGAGGATATTACAGAGATCACTGATATAGCATGGGCCAGGATTGATGCCTGGGATCCCCTGTGCAGTCTCAGTGAGGACCAGTACAGCAGAGGTGAGAGCAGGACCCTCACAAGATGGTGGGAATGAAGCCTAGAAAGTTGCTGTTCCTTGCCTAGCATTGTATCTATGTCCTGTCTTCCAGGTCTGAATATAGAAGACCACTAAGCCCCTCTGTGCTGTTTACTGTGAGTGATCTTACCGGCTGCACGATTTACTGAAGGTTCCAGGCGTCCCTCTCCATCTCTCTCTGGCTTACCAACTGGCCTCAATGAGTTGATGGATGAGACAGGGGTCAGGAACATCCTGATTACCTGTATGCGACAGGAAGAGTCCAAATGGGAAATGAGACTGATGCAGTGAGAATAACTCATGTATAGTAGCACTGTGTCCAGCAGGGATCATGAAAATCCAAGTCTCCGTCCCTGGCCTGTGCTGTTGCATCTCTGCGTATTGCAGGATTCTGTTGGTTCAGGATTTGGAGAGCGAGAGTCGCTGACAGTGGCAGATATTACACCCACACATTGAGGGATACCACATGGAGAGATACTGGGCTATAGAACCAGTGTGCAGGAAGATTTCAGCATGAAACCATGGTGGCAGAAGTGGTTCTGATGTAGTGGGCACTGTTACCAGTACTCAGGGAGGAGTCAGCTATTGTAATGGGATGGTAGAAGTGCTGGGACAAGTGCCCTGGTCAATCAGATGATCAGCTTTATGCAGATTGCTTTACATTGATTCAGACGAGCAGGGCCAGGGCTCAGCTGAAAGGAAATTCCCAATTCCATAGAGAAGGTTTGAAATATTGAAACATGGGACTGTGGCTGAGGATAAACAGGAAGAGACTGAGTTTAACTAAAATTGTACATCAGCAGAGAGGTTTGTGACAGGAAATTGCTATTTAAAAAGTAAATTACTGTTTCTTAATTTGAATGCACAAAACATTTTCAAATAAGTGATATGTACGTGTGCCCGTGACTTCTATGTAATCGCCATCAGGGAGACATCATCACAGAGTGAACAAAAAGATATGGCATCAATATTCACGGCTACACAACATTGTGGAATGCAAGGAAGAATGGGAAGCAGGATGGGGAACTCTCATCTTTCGGAATAACTGTTGGGATTACCAAGAAAATATGTGACGTCAGATTATGAAGGAGTATGAATCCAAATTCTGGGTAATAAGGGTCAGAGTACAGAAGTGGAAGGACAGTGTAAAGGCACCTTTGCAGCATCAAATTGTTAGACACTGCATTAACAGGGAATTTTTGGAATTTGCAGCAAAGACACCGGGATATTTGTGAGGGGATTCAATTCTCCTATCTCACCATCTCATTGGTGATGGGTCACAGACGAGGTTGACTCTCTCCCATTCTCAGGGGGGATTCTGTCGGTGGCTGTACAGACTGATGTGACCTTGTTGGGACAGAAGGTGGCCGCGGGAAGGGGGTGGGTGGGGCGTTGGTGTGTCAGTGTGCTCCATGTGTTATTTTCTCCTGGATTCCCCTTTTTCCCCACAGCAAGTCTCGATGTGTTCAACACCTTCCCAATGCTCCTCCCCCACTTTGGACGGTCTTGGCCCAGTAATTCCCAGGATTTACCAGATTTGATTAAGCGATGCTTAGAAGATAAAATAAAGCCTAACAATGCTTTAGAAATATTGAAGTATTTGTTAAAGGGATCGCTAGGGGTCTACTAGCAGGAGGAGTGGAGTACGAAGAGGTAACATTGTCAGGGTTTAATCAGATGATAGGAACAGGGAGAACTGATGGTGCTGAAGGTGGTGAGAGTATTCCAGAGACGGGCAAGGGCCTGAACAATGTTACACACCCAGTACGAATTGCTACAGCTGGAGGGGTTTGCAGCGGTAGCAATTGAAGTATGTATTTTTATTAATTCATTCATGAGCTGAGGATGTCAGCGGTTAGACCAGCATACATTACCCCACTGCTAATTGCTCCGAGAGTAGCTCAGGGTCAGCCATATTGTGGGTCCGGAGTCAGATGTGAGCCAGACCAGGTAAGAATATCAGATATCTTTCCCTCAAGGACATACATGAACAAGTTGAGTTTTTCCACATAATCAACAATGCGTTTATAATGGCTTCATTAATGCCCTGCACAGACACAACATGACATCCCAACTCCTACTCTCAATGCTCTGACCAATGAAGGTAGCCATCCCAAACGCCTGTTTTACCAGCCTGTCTACCTGTAACACCACGTTCAAAGAATTGTGTACCTGCATCCCTGGGTCACTGATTGACAACAGTACCCAGGGCCCAAACATTAACTGTACAAGTCCCACCCTGGTTTGACTTGGCAAAATGCAACATCATGCTTTTCTTGACCTGTTATCCCTAACCTCACTGGCCCAGCAGTACTGTTGACCCCATTGTACTCTTTGGTAACCTTCTTCATTGTCCACTTTACCACCAATTTCAATGTCACTCACCAACTTGCTAACCATGGCTCCTGTATTATCATCCAAACCGTTTATATAAATGATGCACAACAGTGACCCAGCACCAAACCCCATGGCACACCGTTGGTCACAGGTCTGCAGTTTGAGCAGTAACCCTCAATGAACACATTCTGTCACCCACCCTCAATCCTATTTTGTATCCAGTTGGTGAGTGGTCCCTGGTTGTGTATGATCTAAACTTATTAACCATTCTGCCATGCAATGTATCGTAAAAGGCCTTGCTAAAGTCCATGGAGACATCATTCACTGCTCTTACTTGATCTATGATTTGTCTACCTGCACAAACATTCAGGTTTGTGAGACATCATCGTCCACACACAAAGCCACGCTGAATATCGCTAATCATTCCTTGCCTTTCCTACAAGGTCCTGGGAATTTATCCATCTTTAAGCGTTTCAAGACATCCAATACCTCTTCCTCTGTAATATGGAGATTTTTCAAGATGTCACCATCTGCTTCCCAACATTCTATATCTCCCATGTCCTTCTCTACAGTAAACACTGAGGGCTGGCACGGTGGATCAGTGGTTAGCGCTGCTGACTCATAGCGCCAGGGACTAAAGTTCGATTCCTGCGTCGGGCAACTGTCTGTGTGGAGTTTGCATGTTCTCAGCGTTGGTGTGCTCCGGTCTCCTCCCACAGTCCGAAGATGTGCAGGTCAGGTGAAGCGGCTATGCTAAATTGCCTGTAATGTTAGGTGAAGAGGTAAATGTAAGGAGAATGGGTCTGGGTGGGTAGCTCTGAGTGTCAGAGTGGACTTGTTGGACCGAAGGGCATGTTCCCACACTGTAAGTAATCTAATCTAAAAACAAACTTATTTAGTATCTCCTGCAGCTCCACATGCAAGCTGCCTTGCTGATCTCCCGAGTTACCCTATTGTCATTTATGTATCTGTGAAAACCCTTTGGAATTTCCTTAGCCCTATTTGCCAAAGCTGTCTCATGTCACCTGCTCGCCCTCATTATTTCACACTTTAGTCGACACTGAATGTCTTTCTAAGGATTCACACTATCCTTCCTGTCGATACCGACAAATGCTTACTTCTTTTTCTTAACTGAAATCTCGATTTCTCTCATCATCCAGCAAACAATACACTTACTGGCCTTTCCTTTCACCCTGACAGGAAAATGTCTCCTGTATCTGGGCTGCTGTTCACATTGTTGAAGGCTTCCCAATTCCCAGTGATAAATGTTTCATTCTCTCAAAATGGAAACTCCCCAATTCCTGCATCTCCAGAAAATGTCACTTGAAAGTAAAGACAAAATAAAGAACTTTCCAAAGGTGAGCTCTGGTCAGTAATGTAGAACTGGAGGTCACCAGATGCATGGAGAGTGCTTTGTACCAGAGCAGCACCAGGTCAGTGTCAGGCACACAGACAGAATGGGCAAATAGATTCACATCGGAACTCCCATCGCCCAGCCTGGGAACCTGAAGGGTGCACAGCCTTTCTGTAGAGTTGTGCAGATATCAGGAGTATTGCTGTGGCAAAAAGAGGCTTCAGTAATTTGGAGGGATAGATACTAATAAAGGAGGTTACAGAGCTGAGGAGGATTGTTGGGTCTTGAAGAGGTTTCCCAGTTTACGAGTGTTGTCGGCATTGGAGGAAGTTACCAAGGTAACGAGAGTTTAAGATTGAAGGATTCCACAGACAACCTTTACACGGATAAAGGCAGGATTCGTGTCAGTGTGGAGGAGCAGAACAATCTTGGTGTCCATGCCCACTGATCCCTCAAAGCTGTCATTGAAGTTGATAGCCTTGCTCAGAAGGTGTATGGTGTGTTGGCTTTCATTAGCAGCCCTGTTAGATAACACGTGGTATATTGTATTCAGCCCTGGTTGACGCATTATGAGAATGATGTGGAAGCTTTACGGAGGGTGCAGAAGAGATTTATGAAGATGCTGCCTGGACTGGAGGGGAGGCCATGTGAAGAAAGATTGAGGGAGTTAGGGCTTTTCTCATTGGAATGAAAAAGGATGAGAGGTGACTTGATAGAGGTAACGAGATGAAAAAGTGGAAATTGTGAGGGAGCATAAATTGAAGGTGTTTGGAGGAAGGTTTACAGGAGATGTCAGAGGTGGGTTCTTTACACCGTGCAGGAGGTGCGTAGAATGCACTGCCAACAGTGGTAGTAGATTCCGATACATTAGGGATATTTAAGCAACTCTTAAGATAACCAAATGGATGAGGGTAAAGTGTAGGGTCTGTAGGATAAAAGGTCAGCACACAACATTGAGGCCCGAAGTGTCTGTACTGCACTGTACTATACTGTTCTACGTTCTTAATGGGAGGGTTACAATGGCACAAAAAGGTTTCAGAAAGCTGGAGAGGATAGGATCTGAGTGAAGAGACACAAATAGGAAGGTTAGCTCGGATTGTCAGAAGTAACAGAGACAGCGATGGTCTGATCGGGAGCAGACAACCCAGACTGAGAGGGGTGAGAGGACGGGATGTTGTTTCACAGGGAGGGAGGACCATGGAGTCACAAGGTGTTACAAAAATGTGGAGAATAATAGGGTCTGCTGGGGTTCATGGAGATGGGGAGGTTGTGAGGGATGGAGCAGTTGGCAGGGATAAGGATGTTGATAGGATAGGGTGGTTTACACAGACAGGACTGTTTTAGGTGAATGGAGCAGATTGTGGGAATCAAGACGGTTTTATAGATTAGAAGAACACACAGATATATGGAGGGTAGTCGTGACCGAAGATGTTTATAGCTATAGAAAGGCATTGGTTCTGCAGGTTATTTAGATATAGAGGGTGTGGAATCTGACATCTTTACCAGGAGATAATGATGGCAATTTTAGTTGGAGACAGTTTCACAGGTAAGGGAGCATTGGTAACTTCCTCCAGTTCAGTCAAAGTGGGAAGGTTTGTAGGGGAGGGTGACATTTACACAGATAGGGCTGTAAGAGCTGGAGAAGGTTATGGAGATGAGTGGATGGACGGAGAGACTGCAGGAGCTTACACTGACAGGGTGGAAGATAGCCACGGGCGGAGGTTACACAGAGAGTGAATCTTTCCGGAATTGGATCAGGAGAGTAACAGGCATTGCAGTGAGTTGTACAGATCGGGAATGCTGCAGGGACCTGAAATGATTATAGGGTCCCTACAGATTCATCGTGTCTTTTGGACTCCAGAAAAAGATACGGACAGCTTCAACCCAATGTATGCTGTTTTCATTTTCCTGACCAGAGCCTCAATATCCCCCATCAGCCAGGGATCCTTTAACTTGCCAGCATGTCCCTTTACTCCAGCAGGGACACATTGGCCCTGGATTCTAGAGATCACAATTTTAAAAGCCCATTTGCCAGTAATTCATTTTCCCTCAAACAGACTCACTGAGTTGATGTTAACATGATGTGGAGGAGCCTGTGTTGGACTGGGATGGACAATGTTAAAAATCACACAACACCAGCTTACAGCAGGTTTATTTGGAGGCACTAGGTTTCAGAGCGCTGCTTCTTCATCAGGTGGTTGCGGAGCACAGTCATTAGGCACAGATTTTATAGCAACAAGATTGCAGTGTCATGGAATGGAATACCAAAGAAATTTAGTTTATGTTTTCATATTTTAGAATGATCACCTGTGCTTTGAAAGCAGGTGCTTTGAAATAAACCTGTTGGACTATAACCCGGTGTTCTGTGATTTTTAATTCTCCCAAACGACCTCTGCTCGATCCTGCCTCATGGCCCCAAACGTGGCCCGACTCCAGTTTAAGACCTTAATCTGTGGACTTGTCTGATCTATTTCCATAACTATGTTAAAACGAAGACAGTTTATTTCTACAGGGACCTGCAATCTCTCTTCACATCAGCTCATCTCGTACCCGCTGGCTATTTGGGGGTCCAGAACACCATCCCAGCAGACTGACCATTCCCTTTTTGTTTCTAACTTTTCACCATATGACCTCATTAGATCACCCAGAAAGAGTATCCTCTCTAAGCACTGTTGTTCTGCCCTCCCCTATCAAAAGGACAACTCCCCCTCCTCACTTACTTGTCCTTCTGTCCCGCCTGTAGCTTATGTATCCTGGAACACTGAGCTGCCATTCCTGCCCTTCTCTCAGCCATGTTTCTTTTATGGCTATACTATCCCAGTCCTCCAGAGACAATCCATGCTTTAAGCACATCTGCTTTCCCAGTCAGGCCTCCTACTTTGAAATAAATGGACTTTTAACCAGAAGGCTTTTCCCTCCCTTGACTGTGCCCCTGGATATCCTGGATAGAAAAATGCTCTCGATGGCTGATGCATTTTTCCCTTGACTGGTCAATGGGCCCTTTCTTACTCAGAGTCCAAGGCCCTGCCAAACTAGTCTGCTGCCTCACAGCGCCAGAGATCAGGGTTCAATTCCCGCCTCAGGCGACTCTCTGTGTGGAGTTTGCACGTTCTCCCCGTGTCTGCGTGGGTTTCCTCCGGTTGCTCCGGTTTCCTCCCACACTCCAAAGATTTGCAGGTCAGGAGAATTGGCCATGCTAAATTGCCCGTAGTGTTAGGTAAGGGGTAGATGTAGGGGTATGGGTGGATTGCGCTTCGGCGTGTGCGGTGTGGACTTGTTGGGCTGAAGGGCCTGTTTCCACACTGTAAGTAATCTAATCGAATCTAATATAATCTAGTTTAAACCCTCCAGGGTAAGACAAACAAATCTACCCCCAGGGATACTGTTGCCCCTCTGGTTCAAGTCAAACCCACCCCACCCCCCCCAACTTTTTCAGGTCACCTCCACCCCAGAAGAGATCCCAATGATCCAAGAACTAAAAACCCTGCCCCCTCCACCAGCTCCTCAGCCATGTATCCATCTGGCGGATCTTTCTATTTCTATCCTCATTTGCATGTGGCACTGGGAGTATTGTGAACATCACAACCCTTGAGGTAATGCTTTTTAACTTCTTTTCACACTCCCTGTGCGTATTTCACAGGATCCCATCCATTTGTCTAACTATATCACGTGTACCGTTGTGAACAATGACCTCTGGGTATTTACCCGGTCACTTCATAATGTTCAGTAACCGATCAGAGACACCCATTACCTGGTACCTGGAGGGCAGCACACCATCCTGGGGTCTCTTCTCCTGTCTGTCCCGTCACAACTGAATCTCCTATCAGTATCACGATCAAAAGAGAGGATCTGACAAACAGAGACTGGGAGGACTATCTGCAGTTGGGTCTATATTTGGAAAGTGGGAGCCAGGGAAATCAACACCAATTAGCTCGATGTCAGTGATGTATATGTTGTTGGAAGCGATTCCGTGGGAGAGGATTTATATGCATTTCCAAAGGCAAGGATAGATTAGGGATAGTCAGCACAGCTTTGGAATGCTGTGTAGAATTCTGATCATCCTGATTTAGGATGCATTTCCTGAAACTGTAAATGGTGAAAGGATTGACCAAGATGTCAAATTTCAATGTTCAATGAGGCCATCCATGTGTGGAACCACAGGAGATGGGCAAATGTCGAAATGAATATTTCATGTCAGAACGTACTGTGGACAAAGACTAGGAAACAAGGGTAAGAAATAGTGATGGCTTGTAAAGAGTCCCCATTGCAGAAGAGGTGGTGCTGGAGGTCTTAGAACACAAAGGTAGAGAAAGCCCTAGATCCTGAACAAGTGTATCCCAGAACATTGCGACAAAGTTGTGGCAGGGACCCAAGCAGGGATATTTGTGTCATTATCTTTCACATTTCCATTGGGCACAGGTGGCTGAGGGGTGACCTTATAAAGGTTTAGAAAACCATGAGTTGTACAGGTAAGTTGATTAACCAACGTTTTTACTCCAGGGTAGTAGAGTCCATAACTAGATGGGATTGAACTGTAGAAGGAGAAGGCATTAGCAATTCTGGAAAGTGTGAAAATAGGTAAATCCCCTGCGCTGGATCGGAATTATCCTTGGATTCTCTTGTAAGCCAGGAAGGAGATTGCCGAGACTTTGGATTTCATCTTTATGACATCACTGTCTACAGGAATAGTACGAGAAGGTTGGAGGACAGCAAATGTTGTCCCCTTGACCAAGAAGGGAAGTAGAGACAACCCTGGGTAATTATAGAGCTGTGAGCCTTACTCTGATTGTGGGTAAAGTGTTGGAAAGGCTTGTAAAAGCTAGCATTTATAATCATCTGGAGATGAATACGTTGATGAGGGATAGTCAGCACAGTTTTGTGAAGGGTAGGTCATGCCTCACAAACCTTATTGACGTAGTTGAGAAGGTGACCGTGGGTAAAGCAGATCTTGGTAGTGCAGATGAACAGAGAGATCACTGTCCATGTACATGGATTGGAGAAAGTTGCCACACAGGTTGATAGAGTTGTTAAGAAGGCATTCACCATGTGAGCTTTTATTGGTTCAGGGATTGAGTTTTGGAACCATGAGATAATGCTGCAGCTGTACAAAACTCTGGTGCAGCCGCATTTGGAGTGTTGCCTCTGGCCCAGGTCACCGCAATACTGGAAGGATGTGAAAGATTTGGATAGAGTTCAGAGGAGACTTACTAAGATTTTATCGAGTCTGGAGTGAAGGTCTTATAAGGAAGGCTCAGGGACTTGAATCTGTTTCTGTTCGTGAGAGGACGTTTAATTGAGACACATAAGATAATTTTAGAGTTAGATGGGTTGGCAGTGAGAGCCTTTTGCCGCGGATGGCAATGCCAAGAATGAGGGCAGACGGCTTTAAATTGAGGTAGATATTAATATTAATAAAGAGATATGGAACTGATGCCAGAGGTAGGTTCTTTACTCAGAATATTCAGGGCATGGAATGCATTGTCTGCAACAGTAGTAGACTCGCCAACTTTAAGGGCATTTAAATGGTCATTAGATAGGCATATGGACGAGAATGGACCAGTGTTGGCTACTTGGGCTTCAGATTGGTTCCACAGGTCGGCGCAACATCGAGAGCCGAAAGGCCAGTACCGCACTGTCATGTTCTGTGTTCTAGAGGGCATAAATATGAGATGGACTTAGATGGGATTGGAGGAGAACATTTTTCAGACAGAGGATGGTGCAGGCATGGAATGAGCTTCCAGGGGAAGTAGCTGAGAAAAGTACAATAACAACATGTAAAAGACATTGGGGCAGGTACATGGAGAGGAGAAGGTTTGAAGGGATATTGGTCAAGTGCAGGGAAACATGACTCGGTCAGGTACTCTGGTCAGCACAGACTAGTTGGATCGAAGGAACCGTGTCCGTGCTGCATGGCTCTGTCTCCAGTTAATGGAGGAGGAGACAACCGAGATGAGGCATGTGATAGACACTGAAGCAAGTGACAGCGATAGGGATGGTAGTCTGGAATGCAGTACGTTTCAAACATGTAGAGGGACTATCGGGGAGGGAGGAGGTTACAGAGATAGGAACTGTTAGAGGAGCTACAACTTTTTGAAGACACTGGACCACAAGACATGCCACAGATACAGTGTTGCAGAGTAGTGAGTGTTAGTACAACAGAACTTACAGTAGGGGTGGGGATAGAGCCTGAGGGGTGTGTGTACTGTGCTCCCCCTCCAGCACTGTATCTGTGTCATGTCTTGTTAGCCCATGTTTGGAGCTCTCTCATTTCTCTCTGCTCTGTGCATTGAGTGATCCTACCTCACTGCAGGATTTATTGAATGCTCCAGATCTCCCTTCCCTTTGCCTCTCTGGCTGACCAAACATCTTCAATGTGGTGATAGACAAGACACCCAGCAGTTGGGAAGCCTACTGAGTCAGAAATTTCCTGAGTATCTACAGGAGATAGAGAAATAGACAGAATGGAAAATTCAATAGATGCACTGAAGGGTACACATGGAGAATGTGTGAGTAAGTCACACAGAGATCTGGAAAATCCCAGGTTCCATCCCTGGCCTGTGCTGCTGCTTCTTTCTGGAGTGGAGAATTCTGTTGGCTCAGGATCTGGAGGAGCTGCAAGAGTGAGAGACACTAACAGAGACTGCAGTTAGACCCGCACAGTGAGGGATACCACATGGAGAGATACTGAGTGATATCACCAGACTGCTGGAAGATGTCAGTATCAAACAATTGTGTCGGAAGAACGGGTTTTGCTTCATTATGCACTGGTATAACCGGTCAGGAATGAGCAATCTGTGAGCAAGTGACGTGATGGCAGAGTGGTATTATTGCTCGAGCATGTATCCAAACCTCAGCTAATGTTCAGGGGAGACAGGTTTGAATCACACCATCAGAAATGGGGGAATTTTAAATCAATATTTAAAACAAACATGCAATTAACAATTCATGAATAAGTATGAAGCCATTTCGTTTGTCCAAAATAATCTTTGCTCATCAAAATACACTGGCAGAAGGATATCTGCCCATCCTCATGTGGTCTGCACGACATACCCACAGCAAAGTGTTTGCCTCTCAATTACCCTCTGAAATGGCAGAGCAAATTACTCAGCTCAAGGGCAGCTAGGGCTGGGCAAGAAAGGCTGGTCAGCCAGAGACACCCACATCCCACGAATAAATAAAAACAATCCCATTGCACTGGGCCCCAATGGAATCATGATGGGACCAGTGTTCTGGCCAGCCATGTCGGTAGGTTGATGGGCAGAGCTTTAAGCTGACATAGAGGATACAGGGACAGGGTTCAGGTGAAAGGAGCATTCCAAATCCAAAGAGAAAAAAGTGAAGCATCAGAACAGCGTAAGGATGTAACTGAAGACAAGCAGAAAGGAACAGGAAGGGACAGAGTTTAACTAAAACCGTAGATCAGTGAATAGTTTGTGACAGGCGATTGTGGGAAAGAGTGAGTTATGTTTTTCTTTGGAATGGACAAAGAGTCTTCAATAAGATAGATGGAATTGTGACACAGAGATAAATGGGATTTAGACACCAGAAAGACATGGTTTCAGGATGAATAAAAGGTGGAACATAAATATTTAACAATCTTGCAGGATCTAAGGCAGAATGGGAAAGGATGGTTGGGTAACACTGACAGAAATGGGTAATAAAGGTGTTACAGAGGAAGCATTTGACTGCAGATCATGAAGTAGAGTCAGTCTGAATGTAAATTCTGGCTACTACTTGCTGAGGGCACAAGCAGCAGAGCAGCATTTAGCCACCAAACAGCATTTCATTGCTCATCACTGCATTAAACAGGAACTCATTGGAATTTTTAACAAAGGCATTGTGATAATTTTGGGAAACTTCAATATTCACATAATCGGGGGTAAGCTCACTGACAGCAGTGATATTCGAAGAGGAGTTGGGAGAACTTTTTTCCTCAGTGTTTCTTGAAATGACACATTGTGCAACTGGCGACGGACGTAACTATCCCAAAGCGACCGTGTTCTGGTGAAGCTGAGTGAATGAGTAATGTCACACTGAGAGATCCTCCGGGAAATTGGGATAAAGTGAAATTTAATTAATTATAAAGGTTTAACGTGAATCACAAAATGGACAAGATACAACTAGAAACAAAATAACCAATTTTCACACGTTTGAGAGGAGAACAGACCAAGGGTTAACAGGATGAAGAGACTCAAATGTGAGTCTGTAAACCAACAGTTGAAAACACTTGACGAACTGTGTAAAACATTCAATAAAAGGACATTCCATTGAAACAGTCAAAACCTCAGCAAGAAATTCCCACCTGTCCCTCACTCAGGACAACTTGGACCATATTAGATGATCAGGCTCAGAAGATCACCAAAAGGTACTAACAATTCTAAAGTGAGAGTGCGTATATGCAGTAAGTGTTAGAGGGAACTGTCTGCTAGCAGGAGGGGGGCAGTGGGAAGGGGAATCATTGTCAGGGTTTGATGACACGATACGAACAGGGAGAGGTCAAGGTGCTGGAGGTGGTGAGAGTGTTACAGAGCGTGGTCAGGGTCTGAACGGTGTTACAAAGCCAGTACGGATTGCTGCAGCTGGAGGGGTTCACAGAGGTAGGGAGGGACATATGTATTTTTATTTATTCATTCATGGGATGTGGGTGTCACTGCCTGGACCAGCATTCTTTGCCCTCACTGCTAATTACCCAGAGGGGAGCTCAGAGTCAGCCATATTGCTGTGAGTCTGGAGTCACGTGCAGGCCAGATCAGGTTAGAATGTCAGATGTCCTTCCCTAAAGGACGTAAGTGAACCAGATGAGTGTTTCCTACTGATCAACAATGCTTTTATGGTGGCCTCACCAATGTCCAACATGACATGACATCCCAACTTCTACTCTCAATGCTCTGGTCAGTGAAGGTAAGCTTCCCAAACGCCTGCTTCACCAGCCTGTCTACCTGTGACACCACTTTCAAAGAACTGTGTACCTGCATCCCTGGGTCTCTGACTGACAACACTACCCAGGGCCCGAACATTAAGTGTACAAGTCCCACCCTGGATTGTTTTACCAAAATGGAACATCTTGCATGTATCTAATTCAACTCCATCTGCTATTCTTCCAGGAGTATACTATCCCAGGAGTACTGTTCATCCTGTTTTATCATAGTTAACCTTCGTCACTGTCCAATATATCACCAATGTTAGTGCCAACCACAAATGTACTCACAAGGACATCAATATTTTCAGCCAAATCAATTATCCAAATTACAAACAACAGTAGACTGACTACACCTTCAGTCAGAAGAACAAAATGTCTCCCATCTCCCTCTATCTCCTACCATGAAGTAGATTCTATATCCAGTTGATTTGCTCCTTGTGGATGCCGTATCCATTTACCTTGATTGGAATGTATTACCCAGTTTACCACAAGGAACGTCGAACACAGAACAGTTCAGCACAAGGCCCGTCAGTCCTCAATGTTATGCCAACCTTTTATCCTCCTCTAAGATCAAACTAACCTAGATATATCTCATTTTACTATCATCAATGCACCTTTCCAAGAGTCCATTAAATGTCCCTCATGTATCTAACTCTACGACCACCACTGCAGTGCATTCGACGCACCCACCACTCTATGTGGAGAACCAAACTCTGAAATCTCCCCTTAACCTTCTTCCAATCATCTTAACATTATACACCCTCGCGATAGCCATTTCTGCCATGGGGAAAAAAAAATCTTTCACTGTTCACTCTCTCTGTGCCTCTCATTATCTTTTTCACCTTAACCATGTCGCCCCTCACCTTTCTTCACTCCAATGAGAAATGCCTTTGCTCCCTCAAACTTTCTTCATATGAAATCGCCTTCAGACCAGGTAAATCTCCTCTTTATCCTCTCTGTAATGAGTGGACCAGAACTGAACACAATATCTCAGTGTGGTCTAAGCAGAGCTCTATAGAGCTACAGCATAGTCTCACGGCTCTGAAACTCAATCCCCCAGCTAATGAAAGCCAACACAACGTATTACTTGTTAACAACCCCATCAGCCTGGGTGGCAACTTTGAGGGATCTATGGACATGAAACCAAACATCCCACTTTTACTCGACACTGCGAAGAATCCGACTTTTATCCCAGTGTATTCAGAATCCAAGTTCGACCATCCAAAATGAATCACTGCACACTTCTCCAGATTGAACTCTATCTGCCACTTATCAACCCAGCTCTTCATCATGTCAATGCTCCATTGCAACCAGCAACAGACCCCCATGCTATCCACCATTCCACCAACCTTTATATCATTGGCAAACTTACTAACCCATTTTTCCACTCCCACATCCAAGTCATTTATAAAAATCATAAAGAGCATGGTTCCAGGAACTGATCCCTGCAGAACACGACTGGTCACCAAGCTCCATGCTGAATGATTTCCATCTATCATCACCCTCTGTCTTCTATGGGCCAGGAATTCGGTATCCAGACAGATAGTTTTCCCTGTATCCCAGCCTCCGTACTTTCTGAATGCTAAGAGGTAATGAGGTGTTGTATGGTAGGATGGAGGAGTGCTGTGGGGATTGCAGAATGTTACAGTGATGTCATGTGATGGAGAGGCTGAAAGGTAGGTCAGTAAGGACTGGATGTTACAGGCAGAGTGGACTGTAGGTGCTGGACAAGATGACAGACGTAAGGACTTTGTGGCGCTGTGGGGATAGTGGGTATAACACTAAGTTTCAAAGTCATTTTGGAAAGAGATAAGGATTGTGCAGAAGTGTAGGTCCCAAATTTGGGGAAGCCACCTAATCATTAGAATATTACTGTCACTGGGTATTATCATTATCACGAGACAGGATCTGGCAAACACAGACACGGAGGAACTATTTGCAGTTGGGTTCATATTTGAAAAGAGGAAGTATATTAAAGTGATACAGTGAGAATTCAGGGCCAGTGTGTTCCCTTAAGAATGAATGACAAAGGTAGTAACTCCAGCGAATACTGCTAAAGCAATATCGTGAGCTGGAGAAAGGAAGTGCAGTGCAATAAAATCAGGCGAAGCCCTTTAATAGGATAGAAAGTGCAAGGGGTCCTTAAAAATGAGGGTCAAAGAATGGGCATGAAATATCCTTGGCAGATATTGTTAAGGAAAGGCCATAAGGTATTTTATCAATACAATTAGAGCAAGAAGATTACCAGTTCAAGAGTGGGGCCTGTTAGACCCCTAATGGACAATCTGCGCATAGAGCCAGACCAAGCAGGTGAGGTCTTCAATGAATACTTCCCACCCGTATTCACTCAGGAGAAAGGCATTATAGCCAGGGATTTGAATTGGGATGCTGAGGTTCTCGACCATGCTAAGATCAATAAGGAGGCGGTATTAATTTTTTTCACACGCATAAAGGCGGAGAAATCCCCAAAGCCCAATGGAATATATCCCAGGCTGCTATGGGAGGTAAGGGAGGAGATTGCTGGAGTCTTGGTGGATATATTTAATACTTTGCTGACCACAGGTGAAGTGCCCATTGACTGGAGAATCGCTAATGTGGTTCCTTTGTTCAAGAAGGGCAGCAGGGATAGGCCAGGTAATCATATAGATTACATAGATAGTCTGACAGCAGTGGGAGGGAAATTTCTGGAAACAATTCTGAGGATGAATCAACACTTGAAAAGACGGGGATCAACTCGGCTGAGTCATCACGGATTTGGCAGAGGAAGATACTGTCTGAGGAATTCAGTTGCGTTTTTTTTAAATGGTCTCTCAAAATGTTGATGAGGGCAGTGCAGATGATGTGGTTTACATGGAATTCATTAAGGTCTTTGACAAGGTCTCACATGGAAGGCTTGCCCAAAAGGGAAGAGCCACTGGGATTCAAGGCAAGTTGGTAAATTGGATACACAATTGGTGGATAAACCTTTTCGTGTTTGATTTCCTTTCACCAGCGGATGTACCACAAGGATCTGTGCAGAAATCATTGGTAATTATTCTATCGAATATCGTCGATGTGCAAGCAGAAGGAATCATGAGTCAGTTTGCAGATGACATGAAAGGTTGTTCACAGTGAGGAGGATGGTCTCTAGCTCCAGTCTGATGATGATTAGATGATAATCTGAGCACACTTTAGTTCTGATCAATGTTGGGAGGTATGATAAGCAATAAGACAAAATGAATGGTTGGTCCATGCGGAGCACCGAGGAACACAGGGACATTAATGGACAAGTCCCAAGACCCTGTAGTTGTCATGTCAGGGAGACAGGGTGGGAAAGGCACCGGAATTGGGAGCAGGAGATGGGGGGACCCATATTCTGGTGTGGCGAATTGTTAGAGCTGATTGAGAGGATATAAACTAGTCTGGCAGGGTGTTGGACCTTAAACAGTCATAAGGCAAGAAAGAATCTTGCGACTGGTGCACACGTTAAAGAGAGCAAATTCAACAGATAAGGCAGGCAAGAACATAGCAGGGAATGGGGGAAAACCGATGATTAAACTACATTTATTTCAATGAAAGAGGCCTGAGAGATGAACTCAGGACAGGGATTTGAACATGGGACTGGGAGATAAGAGTTATTACAGAAACACAGCTGAGTGAGGGGCAGGACTGATAGCTCATTGTTTCAAGTTAGAGAGACTGCAGGAAGCATGGAAGGGAGGCAAGAGAGGACGCTTGGTGGTGGATTTTGATTGCATGTGTCACCACATCAGCACTTAGCGAGAATATTCTGTGGGATTATCCAGTGAAGCCATGTTAGTAGAAATGAGAAATAAGAATTGGTCATCACTCTGACACGATTGTCCTGCTGATCCCCAATAGTCAGAGGCAGACTAAGGAACAAATATGTAGGGAGGTCTCAAATATCAATCATAATAATAGGCCTGTTATGGTAGAGGTTTTTTGAACTTTCCAAACCTAGACTGAGACTGCCAGTGTTCAGCATTTGCAAGGGAGGAATTTGGTAATTGCGTTCCAGCAAACTCCCAGTCAATATGTAAATGGCCCGAAAACAGAAATAGGCAAAACCTGACCTCCCCTTGGGAAACAAGGTAGGGAGAGGGACTGAGGTGTTAGTGGGAAAGCATTTTGCCAAAGTGACAGCAGTTCTACTAGTTTGAAAACAGCGATGGAAAAGGACAGGGCTGGTCCACAGGTTCAAGTTATAAAATGGGGCCAGACTAATCTTGATCGTATTGGGCAGGAACTTTCAAAGGGTGAGTAGGGAGGCTATTTGCAGGGAAAGGGAAGTCTAGCAAGTGAGAATATTTTAAAAGTGAGATAAACTGATCGATCAGCACCAGCATGTACCTGTTTGTGCACAGCTCATTGCTGACAGCATTCGGAAACACTGGCTGTATACTGAAGGTCTGGTCTAGGAAAAGAGGGCACGTCAGGTATAGCCAGCTGGATCAAGGGAATCCCTAAGGATCACAGGGGCTGTAGGAATACACTTTGGGTAGAAATCAGGAATGCAGAAAGGGGACATGAAATAGCGTCGGCAGAGGAGAATAAGGAGAATCCAAAAGTGATTGTATAAAATATTATAAGGAAACGAGTACCTCAGAACAAAATAGAGGCCCTTAAAAATCAATGAGGAAATTCATGTGTGGAACTGCAGGATATTTACTAAGACCCTAAACAATTTTTTTCACTCCAGAACTTACTGTGGAGAACGACTGGGGAACTCAGGGAACAAGAGTAATATGTTAGACCACAATTAGAGTTCTCTGTAATTCCAGTCACCCTGCTATAGGAAAGATGCTGTGAAACTTGAAAGTGCTCAGAAAAGATTCACAAGATGTTGCCAGGATTGTTGCTGAATAAGCTAGGGTTATTTTCCCTGGAGCATCGGAGACTGAGGGGTGACCTGACAGAGGTTTATATGAACATGAGGTGTATGGATTGGGTAAACATTCAAGGTCTTTTCCAAGGGGTTGGGGAGCCCAAACCTAGAGGGCATAGGTCTAATGTTAGAGGGGAAAGGTTTAAAAGGGACTGACGGGACAGCTTTTTCATGCACATGGTGATGCGCGTGTATGGAATGAGCTGAGAGAGAAAGTAACAGACACTGATACAATTACAACATTTCGAAGGTATCTGGATGGGTATATGAATAACAAGGGTTTTGAGGTACGTGGGCCAAATGTTGGGAAACGTGATAGATGAATTTAGATCTTCTGGTCAGCATGGATGGGTTAGACCGAAGGCTCTGTTTCCATGCTGTCCATCTCTATGACTTGAAAAGAGTGCATGTTATAGAAGAGGAGGTGCTGGAGGTTTTACAACACAAAGGTATGGAAAGCCCTCGGACCTCATTAAGTGTATCACTGCACATTGTGTGATGCTAGGCAAGAAATTGTGGGACCCCGAGCAAAGTTATTTGTACAAGTGACAGCCATGTGTGATGGGCTGGAAGGCTGGAGGGTGGAATCGTGGACAGTGAAGGAGGTTTGCTACGATTACAAAGGGATCTTGATGATATGGATGAATGGGCTGAAAAACTGTGGTAAAACAAACAAGGGTAGAGCTTATACAATTCATGTTCGGGCCTCGGTTAGTGTTTTAGAGCAGAGGGACCTCCGGGTTCAGGTACATAATTCTTGAAGTTTGCATCACACGGTGGACAAGACAGTGCTAGGCATGCCTGACTATTGCTCAGTCCATTGAGTGGAGGATTTGCGATGTCACGTTGAGATTGCACGGACATTGGTGAGGCCTCTTCTACAATCCTCTCTCCAGTTGTGGTCACCCAGTTATAGGGAGGATATTATTCAGCTGCAGGGGGTTCAGAAGAGATTTACCAGAATGTTGCTGCGTATGGAAGGCTAGAGTTCTTGGAAAATGCCTATCCAGCCAGAGTCTTTTTTCACTGGAGCCCGGAGGATGAGAGATGACCTGATGGAAGTTTATGAAAAAGATGAGGGATATAGATAGAGTTAATGGCAGTTGCCTTTTCCGCAGGATGTGCGAGTCTCAAGTGGAGGGGCCAAATTTTTAAGTTGAGAGGAGGGATATGTTAAAAAAAAAGACATTGGGGCAAATTGTTACACAGAGGGTGGTTTGAGTATGGAAAATACTTCCTGACGAAGGGGTGGATGTGGGTACAATTACAATGTTTAAAAGACATTTGGTGAAGTACGGGAATAGGGAAGGGTTAGAGGGTTATGGGTCAGCAACAGGCAGCTGGGATGAATCTAGTTTGAAATCATGTTTGGTACCAACTGAAGGGTCAGTTTCCATGCTGTTCAACAATGACAAGAATACGGTTTTGTTCCATTATTTAAGAAAGGCTGCGATGGAAAGCCATGGAAGTAAACACCAATTAGCCACATGTCGGTGGTGGACATGATTCTGCCAGACAGGAGTTACATGCATCTGGAAAGGCAAGGATTGATGAAAGATAGTCAGCACAGCTTTGTGTATACAAAGTCAGGTCTCACTAACTTGATTGTTTTTTTTTGAAGTGGAAACCATACATTGTCTGCAATAAAGTCAGCAGGGCCTTTGACATGGTTTAGCATGATATACTGGTTCAGAAGGTTAGATCACATGGGATCAGGGATAGCTCACCAACTGGATACAAAATTGGCTTGACAGGAGAATACAGAGGGTGGTGGGAGAGAGTTGTTGTTCAGACTGGTGGCCTGTGACCAGCGGTGTGTTATAATGATCGGGGCTGGGTCCACTGATGTACATCATCTACATAAACGATTTGGTTGAGAATATAGGAGCCATTGTTTGTAATTTTATGGATGGTCAAATTAATGGTGTAGTGGGCAGTGAATACAGTTATCAAAGGGGATCTTGACCAACTGGGCCAGTGGGCCAAGGAATGAAAGATGGTGTTGAATTCAGATGTTGGATTTTGTTAAGACAAATCAGGATGACCAACACAGTTAATGGCAGGGCCCTGGGCAGTGTTGTCGAACAGAGAGAGACCAAGGGCTGCAGTTACATTGTTCCTTGGAAGTGGCAATCACAGGTGGACAGCTTAGAAAAAGCAGCATTTGGTACACTTGCCCTCATTGGCCAGCACTTTATATATGAGTTGGAGATATTTGTAACATTGTCCTAAATATTTCCCTTGGGCAGAGGAAGCTCTTGGCTGAACTTTGCAAGGTTTATAAAATCTTGCGGACCCTGAGTAAGGTGAAAATCCGAGGGGAGGTGAGTCCAAAACTAGAGGGTATCGACGGGAGGTGAGAGAACAAGGATTTAAAGGGGGAGCTGAGAGGCAACATTATCCACAGAGGATGGTGCATAGACGGAACAAACTGCCAGAGCCACATGGAGAAACAAGAACAATTACAACATGGAAAAGACACTTGGACAGGTACATGGAGAGGAGTAGGTTTGAACGGATATGGGTCACACAGGCTGAAGCAATTCGTTCCGTTTGGTAAACCTGGTCAGCACGGACTAGTCGGAGTAAAGGTTCTGTTTCCATGCTGCATGCCTCTGTCTCCGGTTACTGGAGGAGGAGACTACCGAAATAAGGCATGTTGGAGACACTAAAGCAAGTTACAGCGATAGGGATGGTAGACTGGAATACAGTACGTTTCAAATACGTGGAGGGACGAATGAAAGGGAAGGGAGGAGGTTACAGGGGCTGGAACTGATGTAGGAATTACACATTTTTGAAGACACTGGTCAATGAGACTTGACGTAGATACAGGTTTGGAGAGGGAAGCGCAGAACAGAAAGGTCCCAGGCAGCAGTCCCACCCTCTCGTGGGAGGCCTGCTTTCCCCTCGGTTATACTGATGCTCATTAAGACAGGACAGACCTGGATCGATAACGGTGACAATCCCGATGCTGACTCAGTACAAAGTAAGTTAAAGTATTGGCGGAGATTGAGCCTGGGGTGTGTCTGTACTGTGCTCCCCCTCCAGCGATGTATCTGTGTCATGTATTGTTAGCCAATGTTTGGAGCCCTCTCATTGCCCGCTGCTCTGTGTATGTGAGTGATCTTACCTCACTGCAGGATTTGTTGAAGGCTCCAGATCTCCCTGCACTTTGAAAATGGTTGGTCAGCAAGAGACACAATGATGTGATGGACGAAACACCCAGCAGCTGGGAAGGCTACTGAGTCAGGAACTTCCTGAGTACCTACAGGAGACTGAGAGCAAGATAGAATGGGAAATTAGACATATGCAGTAAGGGTTACACATCGAGAATGATACTGTATCCCACAGAGATCTGTAAAAATCCCTGGCCTGTGCTGCTGTGTCCCTCTGGAGTGGAGAATTCTGTTGGCTCTGGATGTGGAGAAGCTGCAAGAGTGATAGACGCTGACAGAGGTAGCAATCAGACCCTCACAGTGAGGAAGTCCACATGGAGAGATAAAGAGTGATATCACCAGAGTTCAGGATGATTTCAAGATCAAACAAATATGTAGGAAAAACGGGTTTAGCTTCATGACGCACTTCATGATGTATCAATGCTCAGGGATGAGCAACCGGTGAGCAGGTGAATTGCTGGCCTAATCGTATTATTGCTAGAGCATGCATACCAACCCTCAGCAAATGTTCTGTGGAGGCAGGTGTCAATCCCACCATCCGAATTGCAGAAATTTGAAATCAATAACTAAAAGAAAAGGTCATTTACGGTCGATAAATACATATGAGACCATTGCTGGTGTACGGAAAAAAAAGCCCAAACACTTGTCATTTCAAGAAGGACATCTGCCCATCCTCACATGGTCTGCACCACATTCCCACAGCAAAGTGTTTGCCTCTCAATGACCCTCTGAAATGGCCAAGCACGTTACTCAGTTCAAGGGCAGCTAGGGCTGGGCAAGAAAGGCTGGTCAGCCAGGGACACCCACATCCCATACCTGATTTACAACAATAATCCATTGGCATGGCCCCACTGGAACTGTACTGTGGCCAGTGTCCTGACCAGTCATGTCAGTAGGTTTATGGACAGGACTTCAAACTGACAGAGAGGATGCAGGGTCTGGATTCAGGTGAAAGGAGCTTTCCAAATCCACAGAGGAAAGGTGAAGTATGGGAGAAGCATGGGAATGTGACTGAAGACAAGCAGAAAGGAACAGGATAGGACAGAGTTTAATGAAAATTGTACATCAGGAAATCGGCTTGTGACAGGAAATTGTGGGAAAGAGTAAATTATGTTTTTTTTGGAATGGGTAATGTCTCTTCAATAAGGTAGAATGATTTGTGACACAGAGATAAAAGATTTAGACACCATTGTGACGTGGTTACAGGGTGAACAAAAGTTGGACATAAGTATTCAATGGGTCACAACCTTGCGGAAACTCAGGCAAAATGTGTAATGGTAACAATAATGGATAACAAAGGCATTACAGAGAAAGCATTTGGCATCAGATCATGAAATCGAGTCAGTCTGAATGTAAATTCTAGCAACATCTTGCCAAGGACACAAGCAGCAGAACAATTTTGGCCACCAAACTGCATTCCATTGCTCATCACTGCATTAAACAGGAACTCCCTGGAAATTTTTAACAAACACATTGTGATAATTTTGGGAAACTTCAATATTCCCATAATCTGGGACAGTCACACTGACAACAGTGATATTGAAAGAGGAGTTCAAAGAATTTTTTTTTCAGTGTTTCTTTGAATAACAAATTGTGCAACTGGCTAGGGACGAAACTATCTCAGAGCGATCGTTGCGTGATGAAACTTAGAGAATGAGTAATGTCACCTGGAGAGATCCTCTGGGATATTGTGATAAAGTGCAGTTTAAAGAAATACAAAGTTTTAAAGTGAATCACAGAAAGGACAAGCTACAACTAGAAACAAAAACAGCCAATTACATGAGTTTGAGTGGAGAACTGACAAAGATAAAGAGGCGAAACAGACTGAAATATGTGCCTGTATAAGAACAGTGGAAAACTTTTGCAGCAACAGTGTAAAACACTCAATAAAGGGACATTCCATTGAAACAGACAAAACCTCAGCAAGAAATTCCCACCGGCCCCTCATTCAGGACAAAGTGGATCATATTAGAGTATGAGGCTGAAAAGATTAACAAAAAGTACTTAAAATCCTGAAGTGAGAGTGTGTTTTAGGAGTAAGTTTTAAAGGGATTGCAAAGGGTCTGCTAGCAGAAGGAGGGCAGTGGGAAGGGGAATCAGTGTCAGGGTTTAAATGTCACAAAAGGAACAGGGAGAAGTGAAGGTGCTGGAGATGGTAAGAATGTTATAGAGAGTGGTCAGGGCCTGAACAGTGTTACAAAGCCAGTGTGGATTGCTGCAGCTGGAGGTATTTGCAGAGATAGGGAGGGACAGATGTATTTTTATTTATTCATTCATAGGATGTGGGTGTCTTGCTAACTACCCAGAGGACTGGTCAGGGTCAGCCATACTGCAGTGGGTGTGGAGTCACATGTTAGCCAGACCAGGTTAGAACGTCATATGTTCTACACAAGGGGAGGTCAGTGAACCAGATGAGTTCTTCCCACTGATCAACAGTGCTTTTATGGTGGCCTGACCAATGTCTTGTACAGATACAAGATGATGTCCCAACTCCTACTTTTAATGCTCTCCCCAATGAAGGTAACCATCCCAAACACCTGCTTCACCATTCTGTCTATCTGTCACAACCACTTTCAAAGAACTATGTACCTGTATCACTGGGTCACTGACTGACAACACTACCCAGGGCCAGAACATTAACTGTATAAGTCCCACCCTGGTTTGTTTCACCAAAATGGCACACTTCACGTTTATTTAATTAAACTCCATCTGCTATTCTTCAGCCCACTATCCCAGCAGTACTGTTCATCCTGTTGTATCATAGATAACCTTCTTCACTGTCCACTTTACCACCAATTTCAGTGTCACTCAAAAACTTACTTTACCAGGAAACCAATATTCCCATCCAAACCATTTATCCAAATGACAAACAACAGTGGACCCACTCCACCGCTGGTCACATGCCTCCAGTCAGAAAAAGAACATGTCCCCCATCACCCTCAGTCTCCTACCATCAAGCCCAATTTTCTGTCCAGTTGACTAGCTCTTCCTGAATGCCATATCCTTTTACACTGATCTGAGCTTATTACCCAGTTTACCATACGACATGCAGAACACAGAACAGTACAGAACAAGACCCTTCGGCCATGATGATATGTCAATCTTTTATCCGGCCGTAAGATAAAAAAAAATGGTGGCAGACAGACTTTAAATGCAAGGTGCTGCAATTTGGGAAAGCAAATCTTAGCAGGACTTATACACTTAATAGTAAGGTCCTAGGGAGTGTTGCTGAACAGAGACCTTGGAGTGCAGGTTTACAGCTCCTTGAAAGTGGAGTCGCAGGTAGATAGGATAGTGAAGAAGGCATTTTGTATGCTTTCCTTTATTGGTCAGAGTAGTGAGTACAGGAGTTGGATGGTCATGTTGCGACTGAACAGCACATTGGTTAGGCCACTGTTGTAATACTGCGTGCAATTTTGGTCTCTTTACTATCGGAAAGATGTTGTGAAACTTGAAAGGGTTCAGAAAAGATTTACAAGGATGTTGCCAGGGTTGGAGGATTTGAGCTCTAGGGAGAGATTGAACTGGCTGGGGCTGTTTTCCCTGGAGTGTCAGAGGCTGAGGGGTGACCTTATAGAGGTTTACAAAATTATGAGGGGCATAGATAGGGTAAATAGACAAAGTATTTTCCCTGTGGTTGGGGAGTCCAGAACTAGAGGGCATAGGTTTAGGGTGAGTGGGGAAAGGTATAAAAGAGACCCAAGGGACGACTTTTTCACACAGAGGGTGTTACGTGTATGGAAAGAGCTGCCAGAGGAAGTGTTGGAGGCTGGTAGAATTACAACATTTAAGAGGCGTTTGGATGGGTATATGAATAGGAAGGGTTTGGAGGGATATGGACCCGGTGCTGGCAGGTGGGGCTAGATTGTGTTGGGATATCGGGTCAGCATGGACGGGTTGAACCGAAGGGTCTGTTTCCATGTTGTACATCTCTACGACTCTAACTTCCATACCCTTCATTTTATTATCATCCATGTGCCTATCCAGAAGTATATTAAATGTCCCTAATGCATCTAATTTTACTGCCACCACTGGCAGTGCAGTCCACTCAGCCACCACTCTGTATATAACGAACCTACCTCTGAGATCTCCCCTCAAGTATCCACTAATCACCTGAAAATTATACCCCCTTGTAATAACTATTTATGTCAGGGTAGAAAATCTCTCTCTATTCACTCTATGACTTTCGTCACCTTGTTTACTTCTGCCAAGTCGCCCCTCACCCTTCTTCACTCCAATGAGAAAAGCCTTAGCTCCCTCAACCTTTCTTCGTAAGACATGCCCTCCAGTCCAGGCAGCATCCTGGTAAATCTCCTCTTTACCCTCTCTAAAGCTTCCACATGCTTCCTGTAATGAGGGGACCAGAACTGAACACAATATTCCAACTTGGTCTAACCAGGGCTCTGTACAGCTGCAGCATAACCTCAAAGGATTAAAACTCAATCCCCAAACTAATGAAATCCCACACAATATATTCCTTCTTAACAAGCTCTCAGCTTGGGTGGCAACTTTGAGGGATCTAGGGCCTTGGAACTCAGGATCCCTCTGTTCCTCCACACTGCAAAGGATCCTGCCTTTAACCCTGTGTTCTGCATTCAAATTCAATCTTCAACATAAATGACTTCACACTTTTCCAGATTGAACTCTATCTGCCATTTCTCCGCCCAACTCTGCATCCTGTCAATGTCCCGTTGCGACCTACAACAGACTTCCACACTATCCACCACTCCAACAACCTTCGTCATTGGCAAGAATACAAACCAAATCTTCCAGTCACACATCCAAGTTATTCGTAAAATCACAAAGAGCAGAGGTCCTGTAACCACTCCCTGCAGACACCACTGGTCAGTGAGCTCCAGGATGAATTCTTTCCATCTATCAGCACCTTCTGTCTTCTGTGGGCCAGTAATTCCGTATCCACACAGACGGGTTTCCCTGTATCCCAGGCCTCCGTACTTTCTGAATGAGACATAAAGGTGTTTTGTCACATTCTCAAAAGATTCAATAAGACTTGTAAGGCATGACCTGTCCCTTACTAAACCATGCTGACAATCGCTGATCAAACTATGGTTTCCCAAAGAATAATAAATCCTGTCTCCCAGAGTCCTATCCAATAGTCTGCAAACCACAGACAGAAGACTGACACGTGTTCAATTCCCAGGATTATCCCTATTCCCTTTCCTGAACAAGGGAATAATATTTTCCAGCCTCCAATCATCTGGTCTGACTCCAGTGGACAGTGAGGGTGCCCAGGTCATCACCAGGTACGCAGGAATCCACTCCCTAACTTCGTGTAGTAACTTTGACGCGTCCAGTCAAGTTCAGTGACTTATCTATCCTTATCTTTTACAAACTTCTCAGCACATCCTCCTTCTTAACATCCACCTGTTCACGCTGTGCTCACAAACGACAAGGCCCTTCTCAACAGTGAATAGTGAGGCATAGTATTCATTAAGGACCTCCCCTACCTCCTGTGACTCCAGGCACAAGTGCCTTCCACTATCCCAGATTGACCTTATCCTCACTCTGAACATCCTCTTGTTGCTCGCATAAGTGGAGAATGCCTTACGATTTTCCTTAAACCTTCCCAACAAAATTTTTCATGCCCTCTTCTAGTTGCCCTAAGTCCATTCCTCGGTTCCTTCCTGGTACCATCAGAGAAACCCTACAGTGTGGAAATGGGCAATTAGACCCAAGAACTCCATATCAACCCTCCAAACAGTATCTAACCCAGCCCCATTCCCCCACCCTATTACTCTCCATTTGCCCTCCTATTCTCTGCCTGTTCATGTTTCTGTCTAAATCCCACTTCAAACTTTTACTCACATTTCTGCTTCTATGACCTCCCTCGGGAACATCCATTCTACGTAAAAAAGAACTTGTCTCACACATCTCATTTAAACTTCCTCTTTCTCACCTTAAACCTATGCGCTCGAGTGTTTGAAACTTACACAATGGAAAAGAGATTCTGACTATCTACATTATTTATCCCTGCTCCAAATGTTATATTCCTGTACCTGGACACCTGTCAGCCTCTGATACTTCCACAAAACAATCCAACTTTGGTTAATTTCCTCTAACACCTAACACACCCTTAAAAACCCTAACACAGGCAACGTGCTGATAAACCCGTTTTGCACCCCCTCCAAAGCCTCCCCATCCTTCCGATTGTGTGGAGATGAGACCTGCACACAGTACTGCAAATGTGGCCAAACAAACGTTTTATACAATCACAGCATCAGATGCAAACCACTATACCCAACATTGTGACTGGTGAAGGCTAGTACTCCATTTGCTTTCTATCCCATCTGAAACACTTCTGTTGCCATTTTCTGGGAGTTACTGACTTGCACCAAGATCCTTCTGTGTATCAATATCTCCGGAATGACGGTTCCATCATATCTGTTCACTGTCATTCCATCTCCCTTATGGCGAATACAGGGAGTCATTCCTCAGTAGGGGGGGGGGGGGGTTGAACAGATGGGTAGAGGTTACAGAGATAGGGAGGCTTACAGGGGCTCGAGGATGTTAGAGTTAAACAGAGTTACATCTGCTCAAGAATGTCAGAGGGACAAAGGGGTTTGGAGATTGGAGGAATTTACAGAGATAAGGGAGCTGGATTAGATTCTGGAGATAGGGATAGGGATGGATGTAGGGAGAGGCACGGAGTCTGAGAGGCACAGACGGGGAGTGTGTCCGGGAGAAGTGTATTGTGAATACTAACAGACATATGGAAAATTGTAGTGACTGAAGACATTTGTAGTTATAAGAAGGATTCTCGGTACTGAAGGTTACAGAGATCGGAAGGCAATAGAGAATGCCAGGTTGCTGGGATGGAGACAGTTACACAGATGGGAAGGGCTGCACAAACTGAAAGAGGTTCCTGTGGTCGCGAGTGGTATGGTATCGGGAATGAGGGTGAAATTTAACAAGATAAAGATCAAAGAATTGGAGAAGGATAAGAAGACTACAAATTTTTCATAGCCAAGGAAGGGTTGTCAGAGCTGGAGAAGATTACATAGGTAGGGACGGATGGAGAGGTTAAAGACAAATACATTGATATGGAGGGTGGTATTGGTGGGAGAAGCTTACAGGGATAGACAGGGCTGTCAGGTTTTACCAGGATGAAGGAATTTAGTATCTACTGCAGATGTTTAGGAGTTAGGGTGTTAGGGATTGGAGAACCAGAGAGACAGAGAATGGTGAGGACTAGAGGAGATTCCAGACAGAGGTAAGATTATCGGGACTGGAGAATATTACAGAGATCACGAACACAGCATGGGCAAGGATTGATGCCTGCGATCCCCTGTGCTGTTGCATTGAGGACCAGTACAGCAGAGGTGAAAGCAGGACCCTCACAAGATGTTGGGAATGAAACCTAGAATGTTCCTAGCCTAGATCTGTGTCTATGGCCTGTCTTCCAGGTCTGAATATAGACGTCTACTACCTCCACCCTGTGCTGTTTACTGTGAGTGATCTTAACGGCTGCAGGATTTACTGAAGGCTCCAGATCTCCCTCTCCATCTCTCTCTGGCTGACCAACCAGTTTCAATGAGGTGATGGATGAGACAGGAGTTAGGAACATCCTGATTGCCTGTATGAGACAGAAATAGACAGAATGGGAAATTAGACTGATGCAATGAGGATAACTCATGCAGAGTGGCACAGAGTCCAGCAGAGTTCTCGAAAATCCCAGTCTCCATCCCTTGCCCGTGCTGCCGCATCTCTCTGGAGTGGACAATTCTGTTGACTCAGGATCTCAGACCATCTCTAAGAGGGAGAAATGCTGACAGGGGCAGCAAATAGACCGACACAGCGAGGGGTACCAGATGGAGAGATACTGAGTGATAGCATATTATTAGACACTGCATTAACAGGGAATTGTTTGAATTTGTAACAAAGGCACTGGGATAATTGTGAGGGGATTCAACCTTCCTATCTCATCATCCCTTTGGTGGTGGGTCACGACGAAGCAGACTCTCTCCCACTCTTGGGCATTGCGGGTCCTGAGTTGGCTGTACAGACCGATGTGGCCTTCCACAGACTCTGTTACACTTGGGGCAGAAGGTGGCCATGGGAAGGGGGTGGGTGGGGCGTTGATATGACAGCGCGCTCCTTATGCTGTTTTCTCCTGGATTCCTATATTTCCCCACAACAAGTCTCGATGTGCTCGACACATTCCCAATGCTCCTTCCCCACTTCGGATGGTCTTGGCCCAGGACTTAACAGATTTGATTAAGAAATGAAAAAAAACCTATCAATTCTCAAAAAGCCAACGTTTAGAAATATGGACTCATTTGTGAAAGAGATCGCTAGGGAGTCTCTGAGCAGGAGGAGTGCAGGAGGAAGAGGAAACATTGTCAGCGTTTAATCAGATGATCAGAACAGGGAAAATTGAAGGTGCTGGAGGTGGTGAGGGTGTTACAGAGAGGGGCAAAGGCCTGAACAATGTTACAAAGCCAGTACGAATTGATGCAGCTAGAGCTGTTTGCAGAGGTAGGGATGGACATTTGTATTTTCATTGATTCATACATCGCCTGAGGATGTCACCGGTTGGACCAGCATACATTACCCCACCGCTAATTGCCCAGAGGCAGCTCAGAGTCAGCCATATTGCTGTGGGACTGGAGTCACATGTGAGCCAGACCAGGTAAGAATGCCAGATGTCCCTCTCTAATGGACATACGTGAACAAGTTGATTTTTACCAGGTAATCAACAATGCTTATACGGTGGCCTCACTAATGTCCTGTACAGATACTCCATGACATCCCAACTCCTACTCTCAATGCTCTGCCCAATGAATCTTAACCATCTCAAACGCCTGATTCACCAGCCTGTCTACCGTGACGCTACTTTCAAAAAACTGTGTACCTGAGTCCCTGGGTCACTGATTGACAACTTTACCCAGGGCCCGAACATTAATTGTACAAGTCCAGCCTTGTCTGCTTTACCACAATACAACATCTTACATTTCTCTACCTGTTATTCTTAACCTCACTGGTCCAGCAGTTGATCCCGTTGAACTCTTTGATAACCCTCTTCACTGTCCACATTATCACCAATTTCAGTCTAACTCACAAACTTGCTAACTATGACGTCTGTATTATCATCCAAACTGTTTATGTAAAGGATGCACAACAGTGACCCAGCACTGAACCCCAGAACACACCGTTGGTCACATTCCTGCAGTTTGAGCAGTAACCCTCTATGAACATGCTCTGTCTCCTACCATCAATCCTGTTTTGTATCCAGTTGGTGAGCGCTCCCTGGTTATGTCTGATCTAAACTTACTAACCAGTCTGCCATGCAGAACCTTGTCAAAGGCCTTGAGAATGTTCATGTGGACATCGTGTACTGCTCTGCTTTGATCTCTCACTTGTCTACCTCCACACTCAGGTTTGAGGCATGATTTCCCATTCACAAAGCCATGCTGACGATCGTTAATCTGTCCTTACCTTTCCAAAGGCATGATGATCGTTTATAAAATCATACATCTCCCATTGTTTCTAAGTATCTAGTTTTCATTTAATGTCATATTTTTTATAGCACCTTCCAGCACGTTCCCGACTTACTGTCAGGCTAACACCACTTGGTTTCAGATGGACTGCACAAAGGGTTTTGGGAATCCTTGTGAATCAATCTGAAACAGGTAGCTTACACGATCAGCATGTCATAGAGAAGGCAAATCAAATGTTGCCATTTATTACAAAGGGACTGGAATCTAAAAATAGGGAGGCCTTGCTAAAACGATACAAGGTACAAGTCAGACCACACCTAGATTATAATGAACAGTACGCGTGCCCTCAGGAAAGACATTCTTGTATTGGAGACAGGCCAGGGAAGGTTCACTCGGCTGATCCTGGAGATGGCGGGATTTTCCAATGAGAAGAGGTGGAGTAGATTGCCCTTGAACCTATTGGGGTTTTGAAGAATGGGAGAGAAATTGAATGAAACATCCAGGATTCGGAGGGGCTTTGACAGGTTAGATGTCGTTAGGTTAGAAAATCGAAGAGTACAGCAGAGTAATAGGCCCTTCGGCCCACCATGGCTGTGCTGACCATGATGCTCTTCTAAACTAATCCTATCTGCCTGCACATGGGCGATATCTCTCTATTCTCTGCCTATTCATGTTTCTGTCTAAATGCCCTTCAAATGTTTGCTCTCGTTGCCATCTCTGCAACCTCCTGAGCAGCTTCTACCCTCTCGGTAAAGACAACTGGCCTTATTTATCTCACATAAAACGTTTCGCTCTCACCTTAAACCGATGCGCCCTAGTATTTAATATTTCTACATTGGAAGCAGGATTCCAACTATCCACACTATTCACTCCTCTCCTAATGCTATATACCTCTTCCAGGTCACCCCTCAGTCTCCGATATTCTCTCAAGACAATCCAACTGCGTCCATCCTCCTTACAGTCAACACATTCTCATCAAGGCAATATTCTGTCAACCCTCTGTTGCAACCTCCCCAAAAACCTCCTGTGGTGTGTCGATGAGAACGACACGCAACCTTCCAATCACGGTCGAATGAAGTTTCATTCAGTCACAACATGACATGCAAACGTCTGTACTCAATACTGTGACCAATGAAGGTAAGCATACCATACTCCCCCTCTATCACCACATCCTGTTGTGTTGTTATTTTTAGGGAGCTATGAGAGGCAGAGATAGAGTGGATAACCAGAGACTACTTCCCATGGCAAAATGGCTATCACAAGGGGACCTACGTTTAAGGTAATTGGCAGAAGGTTTAGCTTAGATATCCGAGGGATATGGGCCAAGTGCTGGAAGGTAGGACTAGATTAGGTTGGGATATCCTGTCTGCATGGAAGGGACTGGTACGTTATTTACACAGAGTATGGTGGGTGCGTGGAGTGGACTGCCAGCCGTGGTAGTAGATTGAGACACATTACAGACATCTAAGCAACTCTTGGATAGGCACATCAATGATAGTAAAATGTAAGGTATGTAGGTTCGTTTCATCTTTAGAGTAGGCTAAAAGGTCAGCACAATATTGAGGGCTGAAGGGCTTGTTCTGGAATGTGCTATTCCATGTTCTCAATAGCAAGGGTTATGATGGCAGCATGGTTTCGGGAAGCAGGAGAGGATGCGATCTGAATGAAGTGACACAAATAGGAGGCGTTGCTCAAGTTGTATGAGGTAACAGAGACAGCATTGGTCTGATCTGGGGCAGATGACCAGACTGGGAGAATTGTGGGGACTGGAGGTGCTTTCACAGGGACGGAGGAGCATAGAGCCACAGGAGGTTACAGAAATGTGGAGAGCTGTCGGGCTACAGGAGTCCATGGAGATGGGGAGGTTGGGAGGAATGGAGCAGTTTACAGGGATAAGGATGTTGGTAGGATGGGGTGTTTTACACAGACAGGAATGTTTCAGGTGAATGGAGCTGGGTACAGAGATAAAGTGGGTTGTATAGATTGGAAAAACAAATAGACGTATGGAGGGTAGTCGTGACTGTAGATGTTTATAGACACAGGAAGGCTTAGGTTCTACAGGTTATTTAGATAAAGGGGGTGTGGAATCAGACAGATTCTCCAAGTGATAAAGACAGCAATTTTGGTTGGAGACAGTTTCACAGATTAGGGAGCATTCGTAACCTCCTCCAGTTTGGTCAGAGTGGGAAGGGTTGTAGGGGAGGGTGATGTTTACACATGGAAGAGCTGGAGAAGATTGTGGAAATGAGTGGATGGATGGAGACACTGGAGGAGCTTACATTGACAGGGTGGGTGCTGGCAATGAAAATATATCAAATAAGATAGTGGGTCTTGTAGGAACTGTATTGAAAGAGTCACAGGCATTGGAATGACTTCTGCAGATTGGGAGTATTACAGGGACTGAGAGGATTGTAGGGTCTCCACAGATTGATCGTGTCTTTAAGAATAGAAGAGTTTATGTAGATATGGATAGCTTAAACCAATACATGCAGTCTTCATTTCAAGACCAGAGCCTTATTATCCCTCACCAGCCAAGGATCCCTAACCCTGCCAGCTTTTCCCTTTATCCCAATGGGGCATACTGGCCCTGGATTCTTCTGATCACACTTTGAAAAGCCTCCCATTTGCCAGTTGTTCCTTTTCCTTCAAACAGACTCACCCAATCGATTAGAATCATAATGTGGAGGTGCAGGTGTCAGACTGGGG
Organism: Chiloscyllium punctatum; assembly: GCF_047496795.1. Classification (NCBI taxonomy): domain Eukaryota; kingdom Metazoa; phylum Chordata; class Chondrichthyes; order Orectolobiformes; family Hemiscylliidae; genus Chiloscyllium; species Chiloscyllium punctatum. Next base: position 140,302 of record NW_027309877.1, read on the forward strand.
GTGGACAAATTTAAAAATCACCCAACACTCGGTTCCAGTCCAACCGGTTTATTTGAAAGCACTAGCTTTCAGAGCACTGCTTCTTCATCAGGTGGTTGGGGAGCACAATCCTAAAGTACAGAATTGAGAGCAACAGGATGGCAGTGTCATGGAATATAATATCAAACAAATTTAGTTTAAGCCTTTCATCTGTTACAGTGATCACCATCGCTTCCAAAGAGAGTTGGATTATAACTGGGCATTGTGCAATTTTAAATTCACGGCATTGACGCTGGCCAGACCTGCAGAATGGACCCAAACCTGGCCCTGTTCCAGTTTTCCTCTTCAATCTGTGGAGCTGCTGATCTTTTTCCATAACTATGTTAAAACGAAGACAGTTGTGGGCACTGGACCCAAAGTGCTCTCTGAATAACAGTTCAGTCACTTGCCCGACCTGGTTTTCTGAGGGGAGGTCCAGTGTTGCACCCGCCTGAGTAGAGTAGGGCCCTCTGCATATTGATTTAGGAACCTTCCTTGGACACATTTGAAAAATTGCCCTCCGCCCAGTTCTTTTTATACTTTAGGTGGCCCAGTCAATACAGGGAATATTAAAATCTCCAGCCTGCACTCCTCTATTATTCCTATAGTTATCTGCAATCTCTCTACACAGCTGCTCCTCTGGTATCTGTTGGGTCTACAACAGTCTACAATACAGTCCCAACAAAGTGACCACCCCCCTTCTTTCTAACTTCTAACCATGTGGAATTTTAAATGAATATATGTTTTAAAAATTGGAATTAACCGTCCATAAATAAATTTAATAAAAATCCAAACACTTGACCTTCAGAGAAAGACAACAGTTCACTCTCATGTGGTCTGCACGACATCCCCACAGCAAAGTGTTTACCTCTCAATTACCCTGTGAAATGGGCGAGCCAGCTGCTTAGCTCAAGGGCAGCAAGGGATGGGCAATAAAGGCTAGTCAACCAGAGACACCCACATCCCATACCTGATTTTTAAAAAAAGATCCATTCAGATTGGTCCCAGCACAGTTCCAGTGGAACAATGTCCTGGCCAGTCACGTTGGTAGATTTAAGGACAGGGCTTTAAACTGACAGAGAGGATGCAGGGACAGGCTTCAGGTGAAAGGAGCTCTCCAAATCCAAAGAGAAAACGTGAAGCATCAGAGCAACGTGGGAATTTGACTGAAGACAACGGAAAGGAACAGGATGGGACAAAGTTTAACTAAAACTGTAGATCAGCAAATCCATTTGTGACAGGGAATTGTGGGAACGGGTAAATTATGTTTTTTTATTAATGGACAAAGTCTCTGCAACAAGGTAGATGGATTTGTGACACAGAGATAAAAGAGATTTCAACACCAGAGAGAATGTGGTTACAGGGTGAACAAAAGGTGGAACATAAATATTCAATGGTTCACAAAATTGTGCAAATTCAGGCAAAATGGACGACGCTGACAATAATGGGTAAGAAAGGCATTACAGAGAAAGCATTTGACATCAGATCATGAAGTAGAGTCAGTCTGAATGTAAATTCTGGCTACTACTTGCAAAGGACAGTTTTAGACCACCCACCAAACAGCATTTCATGGCTCGTCACTGCAATAAATAGGAATTCATTGGAATGTTTAATACAGGCACGGTGAACACTGAGTGAAACGTCAATATTCGCAAAGTCTGGGACAATCACACTGACAACAGTGATATTGGAAGAGGAGTTCGGATAATTTTTTTCAGTGTTTCTGAGAATAACACATTGTGCAACTGGCGAGGGATGTAACTGTCTCAGAGCGACTTTGTGTGATAAAACTTAGTGGATGAGTAATGTCACCTGGAGAGATTCTCTGGGAAATTGTGATAAAGTGCAGTTTAAAGAAATATAAAGTTTTAAAGTGAAACACAGAAAGGACAAGCTACAATTAGAAACAAAAACAGCCAATTACATGAGTTGGAGATGAAAACTGACCAAGATAAACAGGCTAAACAACTGAAATATGTGCCTGTAAATGAACAGTAGAAAACATTTGAAGGAACAGTGTAAAACACTCAACAAAGGGACATTCCACTGAAACAGACAAAAACTCAGCAAGAAATCCCCACCAGTCCCTCACTCAGGACAAAATGGATCATAATAGATTGAGGCTGAGAAGATCACCACAAAGTACTTAAAATACTGAAGTGAGAGAGAGTTTTAGAGTAAGTTTTAAAGGGATTGCAATGGGCCTGCTCGCAGGAGGAGAGCAATGGGAAGGGGAATCGTTGTCAGGGTTTATTGACACGATACGAACATGGAGAGGTGAAGGTGCTGGAGGTGGTGAGAGTGTTACAGAGAGCGGTCAGGGCCTGAACGGTGTTACAAAGCCAGTACAGATTGCTGCAGCTGGAGGAGTTTGCAGAGGTATGGGAGGGACATATGTATTTTTATTTATTCATTCATGGGATGTGGGCGTCACTGCCTGGACCAGCATTCTTTGACCCGATGCTAATTACCCAGAGATTGTTGGGGCCCTGGTGGATAAATATAATACTTTGCTGGCCACAGGTGAAGGGCTGAATGACTGGAGGATCACTAATGTGGTTCCTTTGTTCAAGAAGCGCAGCAGGGATAGGCCAGGTAATTACAGAGCAGATAGTCTGACAGCAGGGGGAGGGAAATTATTGGACACAATTGTGAAGATAAATCAACACTTGCAAAGATAAGGATCAACTTATCTAACCAAAAGCAAAATGGCATAATGATAATTTTGATGGTGGGAAGGTTGCTGTGCTCACATTTCTGGGTCAGAGAAATGGGGAAAAAGAACGCTTCACACCTCACAGAATGACAACTGAAAAGCAGTTAAATCAAACCAAACGTTCAGTCAGGGAGGGAATATTTCCCTGGAGTTTGAGTAGCTGGAAAGTGATGGTGTCTGGGAATAGCGGGATTTTGTTTTACAGGAGGTTGAAAGCTTTAAAACTGTTATATTCAGACAGTTTACGTTATTTTCTTTAATTTTATTTGCTGCGCAAAAAGCTTTTGCAACATTTTAAAGCCAAAATTTAGAAACCTTGTGTTAATGATAAATGTTAAATAAAATCCATCAAACCATCCCTCACTGAAAACTGTTGTGGAAGTGCAATCTCCTGGAGAATCCCTGCCCACTCCTTCCTACCCGGGCACCATGGCTATATACATACCTGGGAGATAGCAGCAGGAGGAGACCATTCAGCCTTTCAATCCTGCTCCACCATTCAAGGGGAAACAGCTGACCATCCAGCTCAGTCTCCTGTTCCTGCTGTGTTCTAATCCCCTTTCATGACTTTACCTCGAAGAACTATATCTAAGTCCTCCTTTGGCTTCACTGCCTTTTATTCCAGTGGTGTGGCAGTGTTAGTGTGTGGGTGTAGGCAGGGGTAATGTGATGGTGCTGCCTCCTGGAGGATGCACTCAGCATCCCTCATCATCCTGAAGTAACATCAATTGGGTTTCAGCAATTAGAGATAGAACCCATTTCCAGGATATGGGCATCACTGGCTCAGCCAGCATTGATTCCCCATCTCTCGTTACCCTTGCGAAGATGGTAGGGAGCTGCTGTCTTGAACCATTCACAGTCCATCTTTTCGCAGATAGACCGACAATGCTGGGAGGGAAAGTGTTAAAAGGATTTTGGCCGAGTGATTCTCCATCTTTGGTTCATCAAATGCTGGTTAACTTAATCACAATCTGCACGTGATTTTGAGATTTCAGTCTGCAAATCTTCACCATCTAGCACCCTGTATAAAGGAATATGTACAGATTAGAAATTCAGAACAGACAATTCTAGTTTCTCTGGAATATCTTTTTCCCCTTTCTTCCCCCAAAGCTGTAACACTCCAGCCCACTTACTCTCTCCCACCATTCTGACTCTACTACCTACTAATGTACACCCTCCCCATTCTTATGGAGTAACTGATAAACAGATCCATGCCACCACTTCCCATCCTGGTTAGACTCTGCACCCTTTCTGGGTTCACTTCCTTTCCCTTCAGTTGCTGCAAGTCAATAATGTAACAGCAGAATGAAACAAAAGGAAACAGAAAGGGAGGTGGCAGATCCTGGACAGAAGAGGAACCTTCAGACTGGGAGAATGAGTCAGATTCTTCCTTGTTTCCCATTGGTAGATTCCAGTGTTATGACAAGTTGCGAATGGAACTTGGTCCCATCTGGGCGTAGAGTCACTTTGACCCCCCCCCCCAACAGATCAATACCATCGGCAGATGCATCCCTTCTCCAGCCAATCACAGTGTGAAATGCTTTCCGCTAGTTACCCCAAAGAACATGTTTCAAAACCCACCCACATTCTGTACATGTAGTGCTAGGTTTCCCCACACACGTGTGGTCCCTGCCTCAGGGACTGTGGGAGTTGTAGTCCCCATGAAGCCTCTGGAGACCTGTCCCTGGAAAGTGAAAGAAAGTGTGGGCTGGAGGGTGTTGCGTGTAGGATATCTATTCAGACACACAGGACATGTGGGCTGTCACTGGGATTTACTGAGACATCCGCTCAGACACCTCGATTTCTGACGTAAGGAATATACATTCAGCCAATTGCGGGGTGGGGAGGTTAATAAGGGGCAGCAGATTTTAAGCAGAGGTGGCTCAGTGGCTAGCACTGCTGCCTCACAGCGTCAGGGACCCGGGTTTGATTCCAGCGTTAGGCAACTGTGTGGAGTTTACACATTCTCCCCATGTCTGCATGGTTTTGTTCGGTGCTCCCGTTTCCTCCCACAGTCCAAAGATGTGCAGGTTAGCTGGATTGGTCATGCCAAATTGCTCACAGGGTCCATGCATGTGCTGGTTAGGCAATTAGCCACGGGAAATGCAGGGTTACAGGTAATGGGTGGGTCTGAATGGGATGCTCATCATAGGGTTGGTGTGGAATCGATGGATGAATACCCTGTTTCTGCACTATAGGGACTCTATTCTAATCTCATGAAGAAGAATGCACCTATCTCAATGTGTTGTGAATCTGTGGAATTTCCTATTTAAAATGCAGTGGATGCCAGGACAATGAGCCAATTTAATGAAGAGATACAGATGTTGAATTTGCAATGAGTTGAAGCATGAGAGAGAGCAGGCGGGAAAATCCAGCTGAGACCGAGGTAAGCTCAATCATCACCGTATTAAATGGTGGAGCTGGTTCGAAGGGCTGCATTGCCTCTCCTGTGCCCAGTGCTTATCTTCTTACGGTAATAACTGGAAAGGTGAATCCAAACCTCACCATCTTCACCAAAGGAGATTTTCAGAAACAGCAGGATAGTCAGGTGGATTAGCGTTCCTAACTTAGGTAGTGAGGAAGCGTGTAGGAGATAATGGTTTTGCAATGTTAAACTGAGGGGAGACAGTGATTTATGGTTTTAGACTGTGCAGTACATTCACACCGTCCAGAATGCTCTGTTGTGAATATCTATTCTGGACTTTATTACTAAGCCAAGGTCGCTGACAATGAAACCCAAAACACCCAGGAAACATTGCCTCCCCTCATAATCTGATAAAAAGACTTGACATAAGTCTGATAGAATTTAGAACACAGAAGATTAAATCCAATCCCAAGATCCTGTGCTTAAATAAAGGAGACTACAATAGGAGGAGGCAGGAGTTGGCGAATGCAGAATGGAAGCAAAGACTTTACTGTGGGACAGTTGACAGACAGTGGAGGAATATCAAAGTAATTTTTCAAATTTCTCAGCAAAAGTATATATCAGTGAAAAGGAAGGACTGTAGGAAAAGGAGTAATCTGCCATGTCTAAGGAAATAAGGGAGTCTATTAAATTGAAGTAGAAGGCAGACAAATTGTCAAAGACCAAGGATAACTTCGGAGATTGGAAAAACTTCAAAGATCAACAGAAAGCATGATGGAATTGGGGATATAAAGTGATGAGTAGCTATCCCCAGGGACAGAATAGCAGTTTACACTGCTAGAGGGAAACCTATTGTGTGGAGAACATATGGCCTCCGTAATTGTTGAAGTACTTAACTGTTACCATAGAGATAATCCTGATCAAAGTAAAAATCACAGCACACTCCAAAAGCTTGTATTTCCAAATAATCCTGTTGGACTATAACCTGGTGTTGCGTGATTTTTAAACTTTGTCGACCCCACCCCAACCCCGGCTCCTGCACATCAGAATCCTGATAGATACCCCACTGAAACTGAAGCGCCTCTCAGGTACTTGAGGGAGACACAGGGGTGTGGGGGAGGGTGTGTGGTTTAACCACAAAGTGCTGAACTGAACTAGACTTTCTAACTGCCGTTGCCATGGAGATAATACTGAGAGACAGTCTGTATTCAAGGTCCCAAACCACAAAGGTTTAAGAATGGGAGTGGCACATCGGATAGGCGGGGAGTTACCTGATGCTGCCTGGAGGTGTTTTGCATGTACACTATCCAGGTAACTGCCATGTCTCATCAATAAAAGACTCAAAGAAAACCTCTCAGAGTTCTGTGCCTGGTTATCCCTATCCAGCAGAGTTCAGGAATATGAGTACACAGCAGTCAGTCTTCACAGTGGAGGATATGAAGAACATGCCAGTAATTGATAAGGAGACTGAGGAAGGTGAAGATCTAGAAACGACCATTATCACGATAGAGTGAGAGCTGGGCAAAATAATGGAGCTAAAGGTAGACAAGTCTCATTGCCCTGATAGAATACATCCCAGGATACCAACAGAGTTAGGGGGAGAAATAGCAAATGCACTTAGAGTTATAGAATCCTGCAGCAGAGACAGGCCCTTTGGCCCATGCCAATCAGAATGTCCATCCACACTAACCCCATTTCCCTGCACTTGGCCCATCTGCTTCTGAAACTTTCCTATCCATGTATTTGTCCAAATGTCTTTTACATGTTGTTAATATAACCACCTCAACCACTTCGACTGGCAGCTCATTCCATATACATACCACCTTTGTGTAGAACAGTTGCCCCTCAGTTTCCCATGTATTCTTTCTCCTCTAACTTTAACCTGATGCCCTCCAATCCTTGAGTCCCTGAGAAAAAGACCGAGTGCATTCACCTTACCCATGCCTCTCATGGTCTTATACACTTCTATAAAATATTCCCCCACAGTTTCCTCTGCTCTAAACAAAAACGTCCTCAATTGTCCAACCTCTCCCTGTAACTCAGAACCCTGAGACCTGGCAACATCTTTGTAAATTTCTTCTTCACCTTTCCAGTTGAATAACAAACCTACACTGCACTCATCACATTTCCCGTGTTTCCCTACGGTGCTGGAACCGATGTGACAACACCAATGGATTACAATCAATGATCAATAACTCACTCCATTACAACAATTCCATTTTCATAGCTTTTTCCATGATGCAGGAATCCTTTGGTCTTTGTGGTTTCATGGCTAATTGTCCTCATACAAAACCAATCTGTGGCTTGACTGTTCCAGGGAAATGTGCCATGATTTTTTCGACTTTCAAAAACCAAGTCGGCACGCTAACATGGACTTCACTGTCTCAGTACTTTTTTCGTCACACTGACATTTGAAATATTCATCCACGGAGAGAATGCAAACCTTTCCTTCCAGATGAAAAGGCCAATGATATTCAGATCAGCACGGATCCAGTAACATGAAGTTCAATTTGAATTTCTCAACTGCAAATCCCCGCTTTCAACACTCTACAGCAGAGAAAGCAAAGCACTGGAGATCCTCAGCAGGTCTGGCAGCATCTGAAATGGTGACAGATGCAGGAAACATTGCAGCCTTGAAGAAGTGTTGAGATGATCACACCAGGCATGTGCGCTTGATGACGATTATGGATAAGATGGGGACAGGGATCCCTTTCTGGAAGGGCCTTGGTGAGACCACACCTGGAGTACTGTCAACACCTTTGTTCCCCCTTTTCCAAGGAAGGCTCTCCTGGTTATTGAGAGAGTAAAGGAGGATCACCAGATGAGTCCTGGGATGTGAAGATAGTTAAGGACTGCAGATGCTGGAAGTCAGAGTCTGTACAATGTGGACCTGGGGAGGTGCAGCAGGTCAGGCAGCATCAGAGGAGCAGGAAGGTTGATGTTTTGGTCTTGATAAATAACCCTGACCCAAAATGTCAACTTTCCAGCCCCATCGTATTCATGCTGGTCATCAAGCACCTATTTATGCTAGTCCCACGTTCTGGCACTCAGCGTGTAATCGATATTGTCCTGCTTGGTGTGATCATCTGAACACTTCTTCAAGGCTGCAATGTTTCCTGCATCTGTTACCATTTCAGATGCTGACAGACTTGCTGAGGATCTCCAGCGGTTTTTGTTTTTATTGCAGATTTCCCCCATTTTGCTGAAGCACAGAGTCATTGACATGTAAACAGCTCCAGGTTTTGTTGACTCACATTCCTGGGATGGCAGGACTGATGGATGAAGAGGGACTCAATCTTCGTTTAATCCTCCTTTCCTTTGGCTTTCTGAGCCGCTAACTACATCACTAATGTTCTACCTCCCATTCCCAGTACTGAATCTGACCCATCTAAGCCTACACTTTCGTTCCCATACCCCTGCCAGATGAGTTACAAACTCACCAATAGAACTGGCAAAAGCCCCCACCAGATTTGTCTCAGCTCTGCCCGGGGGTAACCGGTCAGGCTGGTACAGGTCCCACCCAGAAACAGTCCCAGTGCCTGAAAGAATCAAAACCCTTCTGTGGTACACCATTTCCCCAGCCACACATCCAGCTGATCTACTTTCTCATTCCTGCTCTCATTAGCACATGGCACTGGGAGTAAGTCTGACATTATTACATTTCAGGAGCTACATTTTAATGTATCTCTGCTCTCCCTACGTCCAGCTTTCAGGCCCTCATCCCTCTGTTTAGCGATATCGTTGGTATCTGAGTGTTGCACCACCACGGCCTGTTTACCCTCCAGCTCCAGAACGTCCTGCAGCCACTCCATGATATCATGGATCTTGGCACCAGGGAGATTACATCCCATCCTGGATTCATGTCTGGGGGCACAGAAGTGCCAGGCTGTACCCGATTATTGAATCCCCTGTCACTATAGCCCTGCCACTCTCATTCCTCTTGTTCTGATCAGCAGAGCTCTCTGTGGCGTCATGAACCTGGCTGATGCTGATTTCCCGAGAAGCCACCCCACCCATTCCCGCCCTTACAGAATCCCAAGCGGTATACAGTATCTGTATGAGAAGGGGATAACAACAGTGGACTCCTGTACTCACTTCCTGAGCCTTTTACTAGATCTGATGGTCACCCATTCCCTTTCTGCCTGTGTAACCCTCACCTGCAGTGTGACTAACTCACTAAACGTGCTGTCCATAACATTCTCAGTATTGCAGATGCTCCACAGTGAGTCCACTCCCAGCTCCAGCTTTGAAAAGCAGTTTCCCAGTAGCTGCAGATGGGAACCCTTGCTGCACAAATAGCCATCAGGGACACTGGAAGCGGCCCTTATTTCCTACATTGTGCAAGAGGAGCACACCACGGGTCTGAGGGCTCCTGTCACAATGTCTCTCTACATTCATCTAGTTACTCCCATTAAGAGAATATAAATGAGTGAGTAACCTTCCTTCACTTCAAACATGTCCATTATAATAACAAAAAAAATCTTTACTTAAGCTGATATGTCATACTTTAAAAACTTAAATACTCCAAAGGTATCACTGACAAATTGGCTATTCCCATTGGGACTGTGAATTTCTGAAAGGCCTGAACTAAAACAGAGTTTCAGCTTCACCTTCTCCCTGTCTCACCTCACTATTTACACCCAACTCCAAAACACTCTCATTGAGCCAAGCAGCCCTCACAATGCAGCCCTGTCATTTTCATTGTCTGCTCACACCTACACTGCCCTCAGCCTCCTGTAGTTTTCAAATGCAACACAATGGGAGCTCATCTTTCAATTCAGCCCTTTGTAACCCCAGAGTCAACAAGGACTTTGGCAGTTTCTGAATGAACAGACAGTTGTCCGAATCTGGAACGTTCCACCTGAAATGGTGCTGGAATTTGAGTCCACAAGGAATTTCAATGAGAAATTTGCAGAGAATTGGAAGTAGGGAGTTTACAGATTAACATTACAAAGTGGATGATTGAGACTAAATCTGACAGTTCCTGCAAAAAGACGAGGTGTAATTTGGATAAATCTGTGCTCTCTCTCAGGCCAATACCTCCTTCCACAGCTAGAGGGGCCAAGAATTGAACACATACCCCAAGGGTGATCCAACCATGACCTTGAACATCTTTCTGCTTTTGGCTTGACAAAAATATTGAAGGAATTTTCCCACAGACAGAACAGACAAACCTTTCTCGTTCCACAGTTAAATGCCAATGATATTCAGATCCTGATGACTCTGCTGACTGTAGGAACTTATTTATTGAGATCCCTGTCTCAATTATTCTCAATTAATATCCTATAAAATGAATTCACAAAACAAAGCTCACAGTCAGTGCAAGTGAAGGCAAACACTTCTCTTGGTTTCTGTTTGATGTGTAAATGCTCCTCTTCAAATCACCCCGTCCCCACACAGGAAGAGGACACGTGCATGCTCCTTGCTGTACCTTGCCCCAAATAAAGATGGTGGCCATAACCCAGGACCTCTCACTACCTGAGGCCCAAGCCATCTTCCCCTTTGCTGCAAATGTGGGACCAAGAGTTTCTAATTCAGACTAACGACCTGCCCAGAGTGTAACTAAACCCTCCCAGACTACACTAATACATTTCATCTGGTTTCTGCTGCCACTCTCCCCTTTCCCCCTCCTGCACACACCATGGGTCATCATGGGTCCAGTGACCCTTCCTCAGAACCGATGACAGCTGGGAAAATTAGAATCCCTTCAGGAAACAGGCCCTTTGGCCCAACAATTCCACACCCACCCTCCGAAGTTTATCCCACCCAGACCCATTCTCCTATTCTATTACTCTCCATTTCCCCCGAACTAATGCACATCCCTGAACACTACGGGAACCTTAGCTGGGCCAATTCACCGAACCTACAGATCTTTGGGCTACAGGAGATAGGGGTTAAAGAGTAAATAATAGGTGGGGACAGAGCCCAAAGAGACACAGGAACATTTGGAAAGATAAAGGAGTGGGAAGTTGGAAAGCTGTTAATGGAGGAGACAGGAACCTTCCAGCATCTCAGTGGTGGTGGTGGAAATGGCGGCTGATGATCTACATTGTGCCTGCAAAAAAGACCCTGAGCTTCCAGTTGCCTGCTCTTTAACGCACAAGACTGTTCCCTGTCCAACATCTCTGTCTCATGCTTACTGCAGTGTTCCAGTGAAGCTTGATGCAAGCTGGAAGAACACTTCAGAACATACCAAATGGCTTCCTATTTCAAGGACTGCAATTTCCCCTCACATGTGGTCAACAATGCCCTCCAGTGTATCTCCTCCACTTCCCACACCACTGCCCTTGAACCCCACCCCTCCAAATGCAACAAAGATGGAATCCCACCATCCTCACCTTCCACCCAGATACAACGCATCATCCTCTGCTCTTTCCACCATCAGATCCAACCACCTGAGCTATATTTCCCTCCCCACGCCTTTCAGCATTCCACAGAGACCATACCTTCTGTGACTTCCACGTTAGATCCACGGTCCCCACCAAACCACCCTACACTCCAGGCACCTTCGCTTGCCACTGCAAGAGGTGGAAAACCTGTGCCCACACCTTCCCCTCACCTCCATCCAAGGCACCACTTGATCCTCCTACATCCAGCAGAGATTTCCCTGCCCACCCAAACACCTCACCTTTTGTGTCCCTTGCTCTCAGGACACCAAATTGTGGAATATTTCATGGAACATTTCTGGGACACATGCACCAACCAACCCCACCGCCCTGTGGCCGACCACTTCGGCTACCCCCCACACCCTCCGTCACCACGCTGCCAAGGACATGCAAGTCCTCCATTCCAAATCCGAGCCACCCGACACCTGGAGGAAGAACACCTCCATCTTCCACCTTGGGAACTTTCAACCACACGGCATCAAGGTTTCCTCATCTCCCATCCCCCAACTTATCTCAGATTCAACCCTCCAACTCGGCACTGACCTCTTGAACTGTCCCATCTGTCCATCTTCCTTACCAATTGTCCATTCCACCCTCTCACCACGATCCTCCATCTACAACTACCTGTTGCCTCCCTAGCTCCCTTGCACCCAACCCCAAACACCCCTCCTTATTTATCTCTCAGCCATATTCCACCACCCACATTTCTGATGAAGTGCTGACATGCCCAATACGTCAATTCTCCTGCTCCTTGGATACTGCCTGACCTGCTGTGCTTTTCCAGAGCCACACTTTAACACAAGCTGGAATAACAACACCTCATCTCCCTCTCGGGGACCCTGCAACCCTCTGGCTTCAGCATCAAATTCAATAATTTTAGGTCCTGAACTCTCCCACGTCCTAATGTCTTTGCCCCCTACCCCACATACCAGGCCTTGTTATTAAGTAGCCTGCCATTACACACTACCTATGGTTAGCCACTAACAGTCCCCATAAACAGCTATTCACCCTCCCCCCATCCGATCGTTATTCACTCCTTTGTCCAACTGCTCCTATCTCTCTCTTTGGACTCTATCCCCACTTATCATTTACTCCTTAACCCCTACCTTCTGCATAAAAACAGACTTTTTTTTCTCAGTAACATCAGTTCCTGAGGAAGCGTCACTGGATCGAAAACGCGAACTGATTTCTTTTCACAGATGCTGCCAGATCTGCTGAGCATTTCCAGTACCTTCTGGTTGTTGTGTGTGATTTACAGCATCCGCAGTTCTTTTGGTTCTAATTTACCCGGAGTATCTAATTCAGGTCCAGCAGACTGAAACAGTGTTTATCAACCTTCCCAGTCCACACTAACTCCATCTCTCTCCCAGTATCTGCTGTCTCTCCCACTCCTTCACATTCAGTCCCCCCTCACAGTGACACTGCACCTGCAAAGCTGATGGTCATGTGTTGGCCTGCTGGACCCACCCCTCATTCACTCCCATTGGCTGGAGGATCATGCCATCTCTCCTATTGGTTTGAAGCTGTGTCAATCAGCCAGGCCCCATTGTGACCTGAGTGGTGGGATCCTCCCAGGTGCATCAGAGGCTGAGGGGTGACCTCATAGAGGTTTATAAAACCATGAGGGGCCTGGGTAGGATAAATAGACAAGGTCATTTCCCTGGGGTCGGGGGAGTCGAGAATGAGAGGGCATAGGTTTAAGATGAGAGGGGAAGGATTTAAAATGGATCTGAGGGGCATTTTTTTTTCCCACTGAGGTTGGTGCGTGTATGGAATCTTGTGTCAGGAAGTGGAGGATGTTGGCACAATTAAACCATTTGGCATCTGGATGGGTATATGAATAGGAAGGGTGTAGAGTGATATGTGCCAAGTGTTGGCAAATGGGTCTAGATTAGGTTGGGATATCTGGTCAGCATGGACCAGTTTAACCAAAGGGTTTATTTTCATGCTGCACATCTCTACGGCTCTGCCCTGTGATGAGCTTCATCATTCACAGTGAATGGGTCAGTATCACAGAACATAGGGGCTGGGGGCTATTCAGCCCATTGGGGCTGTACTCTCTCCCTCTGGAGATGGTGCCAGTCAGTCCCAACTGACATCCCATTTGGACATACCTCTCCAAATCCTTCCTTAAAAAAGTTAAATTTCAAATTTGTTTTGACAATAACTACCGTGTCTGCATCCAGCTGTCTTATAAACTGTTCCAGATGCTCAGAACTTAGTGAGTAAAATAATCTTCACATTTTTCCTCGGAATTATTTGCCAGTTTCCTGAAAATAGTTACTAAAAATTGTGACGTGAAAAATTTCTCACTCTGTCTCTCTGTAAATGAAATACCCTGGAAACAAATCAACTCCTGGTTGCAATCACTGCTTAACCTTCTCAGCTCCAAGGAGAATTGTCTGGCCTTCTGCTAACTCTCCATAAAAGAGAAACCTATCTTAATTTTAATTTATTAGTGTCATAGAGATGTTACAGCACAGAAACACACCCTTCAGTGCAACTTGTCCATGCCGACCAGATATCCTAAATTAATCTCGTCCCATATGCCAGCCCTTGGCCCATAGCCTTCTAAACCTTTCCCAATCACATATCCAATGAGATGCATTTTAAATGTTGTAACTGTACCGGCCTCCACACTTTCTCTGGCAGCTCATTCCATACACGTGCCACGTTCAGCTTCAAACTTTGCCCCTAATATCCCTTTTTTATCTTTTCCCTCACGCCTGTGCTTTCTAGTTTTGGACTCACCTAAACAGGAATAAGACCCGGGCTGTTTACCCTATCCATGCCCCTCACGATTTTATCAACCTCTATGGTCACCTCTCAGCATCCGATTCTCCAGTGAAAACAGCCTCAGTCTATTCAGCCTCTCCCTATAGCTCAATCCCTCAACCCTGGCAACATCTTTGCAGCTTTTCGGAATCTTTTCAAGTTTCACAATATCATTCCAATAGCGGGGAGACCAGGACTGAAAGCAGAATTCCAGAAGTGGCTGAATGAGTGTCCTGTACAGCCGCAAAATGATGTCACAACTCCTGTACTCAATGCACAGACCAATAAAGGCAAGTACACCAAACACTTTCTTCACTACCCTGCCTATCTATGATTCCACTTTCAAGGAATTATGAACCTGCACTCCAAGATCTCTTTGTTCAGCAATACTCCCCAGGACCTTCCCATTAAGTGTAGAAGTCCTGCCCTGATTTGCTTTTCCAAAATGCAGAACCTCACATTTATCTAAATTAAACTGCATCTGCCACTCCTCAGCCCATTTGATTGGAGTTTCATTGTACTCTCCGGTAACTTTGCTGTCCATTGCACCTCCAATGTTGGTGTCTATTGTAAACCTACTAACCATAGCTCCTATATTCACATAGAAATCATTTATATAAATGGACAAAAGCAGTGGACCCAGCACCCAAACTGACAGCATATTGCTCATCACAGGCTTCCAGTACAAAAAGCATCCTGCACTATGACACTGACTGCTCAGCAAGGTTAGAGCTTATGGCATACAGGGAGATCTAACCATTTGGATACAGAACTGGCTCAAAGGCAGTAGACAGAGGGTGGTGATGGAGGGTTGCTTTTCAGACTGGAGGCCTGTGACTAGTGGAGTGTTACAAGGATCACTGCTGGATCCACTACCTTTCGTCATTTATATCAGTGACTTAGATGTGAACATAGGAGGTATAGTTAGTGAGATGACACCAAAACTGGAGGTGTAGTGGACAGTGAAAAAGATTACCTCAGAGTACAATGGGATCTTGATCAGATGGGTGAATGGGCTGAGGAGTGGCATTTTGGGAAAGCAAATCTTAGCAGTATTTATACACTTGATGGTAAGGTCCTAAGGAGTGTAACTGAACAAAGAGACCTTGGAGTGCAGATAGATAGGATAGTGAACGCGGCATCTGGTATGCTTGCCTTTATCAGACAAAGTATTGAGTACAGGAGTTATGAGATCATGTTGCAACTGTACAGGACATTGGTTAGGCCACTTTTGGAACGTTGCGTACAAATCTGGTCTCCCTCCTCTTGGAAGGATGTTGTGAAACCTGAAAGGGTTCAGAAAAGATTTACAAGAATGTTGCCAGGGTTGGAGGATTTGAGCTCGGCTGGGGGTTGAATAGAGGTTGAATAGATTGGGGCTGTTTTCCCTGCAGCGCCGGAGGCTGAGAGGTGATCTTATCTATGTACATAAAAACCTGAGGTGCATGGATAGGATAAATAGAAAGTCTTTTCCCTGGCGTGGGGGATCCCAGCAGTAGAGGGCATAGGTTTATGGTATGAGGGGAAAGACTTTAAAGAGACTTGAGAAGCAACATTTTCACACAGAGGGGGTACGTGTATGGAATGAGCAGCCAGAGGAAGTGGTGGAGGCCATTACGATTGCAACATTTAAAAGGCATCTTCATGTGTATATGAATAGGAAGGACATGGGCCGGGTGCTGACAGGTGGGACTAGATTGCATTGGGATATCTGATCAGCATGTACTGGTTGGACCGACGGATCTCTGTTTCTGTGCTGTCCATCTATGACTCATTGACCTTCCAGCCAATTCCGTATCCAAACAGCGAGTTCCACCAGAATTCTATGGTATTGAACCTGCTAACCAGTGTGTTATGTGAAACCTTGTGTCTTTCTCAAGTCCAAGTTACTGATTTCAATGCACAAAGCCATGCTGACTCTCTCTAATAATTTCTTGCTTTTCCAATGACTTGTAAATCCTGTCCCGGAGAATCCCTTCTAACAATTTCTCTGCCACTGACTTCAGGCTCACCTGTTTACAGTTCCCTAGCTTTTCCTGACCACCTTTCTCAAATAATGGCACCAATCCTCCAGCACCTCACCTGAGCGATCGATGACACAAATATCGCAGCGAGAGGCCCAGCAAAAGCTTCCCTAATTACCCACAAAGTTCTGGGATACACCTGATCAGATTCCAGGGATTTATCCTCCTTTATGCGTTTTAAGACATCCAGTACCTCCTCCTCTGTAATATGTACACTTGCCAAGTTATCATTATTTATTTCTCCAACTTCTCTAACTTCCATATCCCCTTTCAGTAAAAACTGACATGAAATACTTATAGAATCTCTCCCACCTCCTGCTGTTCCATAGACAGTCTTGTTGATCTTTGAGGGTCGCTATTCTCTGCCTAGTTATTCTTTTGTCTTTAGTGTATTTGTAGAATCTCTTTGGATTCTCCTTAAACCTATTTCCCAAAGCTATTCTCATGTCCCCCTTTTTGCCTCCTGGTTTCCCGCGAGTATACTCCTACTGCCGTTATAGTCCCCTGGGGACTTACTCAAACCCAGTGGTGTGTACCTGCCATATTCTCCCTTCATTTTCTTGACCACAGCCTCAATTTCTCAGGTCATGCAGCATTCTCGACGCATCGCAGCCTTGGCCTTAACAGGGACATACTGTCTGTGTACTCTCATTGTCACAGGCCTATGGAGGCAATGGCAGATGAGGACAGAGAAACAATTATTATCAGTAAAGAGGTAGTGTTGGGAAAGCGAACAACTCATCCTTATCTCTATAATTCCTCTCTAGCCTCAGAACTATCACTATCCCTGCATCAAAAACATCTCAATCTCTGCAACATCCTCCAATGTAACCTCTGTCACATTTTCCTCCAAAAAAAACATTAATCAATCATGTACCACCTATTCTAATATCACCTTCTCTGACCTGGTTTCTATTGTGGCTTGTCATATTCCTATATTACGCGTCTGTGGTCTACATGACGGAAAACGGTTTTGTGGTCCATTGGGTTTATGCTGTAAAGAAATCTCCCAGCTAACTATTTTAATCCCATTTTCCAGCACTGAGCCCATAGACCTGTCAGCCTTGGCCTTGCAAGTGTGATCCTAAATAGATTTTAAATGCCTTCGGGGTTTCTGTCTCTCACTCTCTTCCATACAGTGAGGTTTAGTGCATCTGTTGCTCGATGCTATCACCCACAGGGTTCAGAGCAGCTGGGTCTGTGCGAACCACAGATCGCCCACACATTAAGAAGGATGGCAGGGTCCCTGAGACGGGGCACAGGAGATTTACCAGGATGGTTCAAGGAATGGGGGATGTTAGTTGCAGAATTTGTGGGGCTTTTTTAACATTAATTGTTCACGTGACATGTGTGTTGCTAATACACATCAAGAATAACCATCCACAATTAATGGACTCTCCTTTTCAACCTCTCCCCTTGCCTGTGCTGTGGTAATACTCAGGTTAACCACTACCAGATATCTCTCTATAATGAGAGAGCAGTCCTATGGTCGGGTAGGACAATGCTGACTTGATCTTTTACACAGTGATGCCACTGTACCTCGAGGGTCGGGAGAGGGAATGCTGAAGGCGGTGGATGGGAAACCATTCGGGTACAGTACATTACCCTGGAGGATGCTCACTTTCTTTAATATTGTTGGGGGGGGGGGGTGCACTGATGCAGGCAAGTGGAGGATGTTCCAACACAACCCTGATGTGTATCTTATAGGGAGCAAACAGACATTGGGGAATCAGCGGTTTGGAAAGAACTGAGATTGTTCTCCTTGTACCAAAGGAAACTTGGGGAGCTGTGACAAAGCGGTTTACAAAAGTTATACGTTATAATAATAAACCTTACACCCATCAGCTCATTATACAAGGGTTACAGGACACATGCTGAAGATTTGGGAAGAACTATTGAGAGGATGGTTGGATTCAAAGGAGAACTTTTATTCAGCAAATGGTATTGATCTGGAACACAATACTCACACAATGTGAATATCCAGGTCCTGATGAATGGAGTAATTCTGTCAGAGTTTGGCGTTACAATGACTGAGATTACCATTTGAATATCTGCCTGTAATACAAGTTTATAAAATCCGTCACTGTCAGTTCAAGTTTGAAACTCATACAATCCCCTCCTCCCGGCCCAGGATGACTGTACACATTACCCCTGGTGGAGGTTAGCAGGCACTTCAAGGGCAAATCTATGTGGGTTTCTATGAGTTTCCACATTGGAACTTCATGTGACTGAACATGGGACAGAATGTTCCAAGATTCAATGAGATATGGAGAGCAGGATTTGCTTCCTTTTCATTCCTACCGTTCTGCCGCTGTGCCTCCACAATAAGACATGGGGGTGTGGAAGGCTCATGCAGCTCGATGGGGAAGATGTCTCCATTCTGACCAATGGGCAGCAAGCTCCTCCCAGTCATGAAACAGAGTATCCCTGAAAGATAGCAACTGAGCATGCTTCCCACTGCCCAGTGCTCACAGGACATGTTTAGAATAATTAGGGGGGAAATCTCCTAGAAAAGGCATAACAGGAAAGTTCCAAAAGGATTATAAACAGTTAACAGAGAGATATTCACAGGAAACATGGGCAACAAGTTGGCAAATAGAGTATAACTTGGGATAAACTGTAGACAGCTGCACCACAAAGGGACTGGGGGAAAATGAGCAGGAAACACAGAAAGCGAGCACACAGTTACAACATGGAATCAGGAAGGGGAATGGAATGCTGTCCCTTATTTCAAAGAGTTTGCAATATAAGAGTTTGGAGTATATACCTTAGGGCAACTAAACAAATGGCAAGTGAGACCACATCTGGAGTAAGCTGAACAGATTTGGTCACTTTAGTTCATGAAATAGAGCAGTTTATTGGAGGCATTTCAGAGAAGATCCTTTGGGATGATCCCTGTTTTGAAAGGATTATCCTGTAAGCAAAGGCTGAATAAATTGGGAATCTACTCACTGGACTTTGGAAGAATGAGAGGTGATCTCTTTGAAACATACAGGATTCTGTCGAGTTTTGACAGGGTAAATTTGGAGAGGATGTGTCCCATTACGGGTGAGTCTTGAACCAGATTCTGGGTCAGTCGCGGAATCAAGGGTTCTGTTTCCGATTTGTCAAGTTAAAGGCAACACCGACACAGGTTAGGGTTTCAGTAGCAATGGAGCTGGGGTGAGAAGGAGACAAGCAACATTTTAGAGATTGGAATTCGTGGTGTTTGTGATTGTGTAGATGTCTGATCAGGAGGTCACCTTGGGGTCAGATATGAGAGTAATATTGTGAATAATGTAGCTCTGCCTCAGACACTTCCCAGTGAGTGGGAGGGACACAGCAGTAAGGGAAATGTATTTGGAATAGCAACTGAAGGCAATGGGTTTAACAATGACAGTGTATCATTGGAGTGAATTGCAGCTAGTCGAAGCGTGGTAAGCAGTTTGATAACTGAGTAATAGTGGAGTAATGAAGAGGGATGATGGGGAGGGAGAGCTGGACATTGTCAGTGTACATGTGAAACCCAACACGGTGCTTTTGGGCGATGTTACCTCCTGGCAGTATGTAGGTGAGAAACAGGAGGGACCAAGGATAGACCCTGGAGGGACACCAAATACAATGAACTCAGAAAGGAAAGGGAGAGTGGAGACGGAGCAGGATTTTCCAATGATTGTGAGGTCAAATATTAGGTTTTAGCAGAATGGGAGAGAAGGACATAACCAGAAAAGACAGACAGACAGATCATGGAACAATATCTGTGAATTGGCAATGGTGGGGGGAGGGGGGAGAGCGGTGACAAGCAGGAGAATGAGACAGAGATTTGGAATGTCCATGATTTAGCTACACTAGGGTAAATGGTCAAGATGACCTTTAATAAGGCTTGACAAGAGACTCGAGGAAATGCAAGTTTAGGACTAAAATGAGGAGCACTCTTGTGAGGCAGTGTGGCTCGGTGGGCTCATGGAGAGGGAGGGAAGAAGCAGAGGCAACTGATCGGATTGTCTCAATGTTATGGACAGAGAAACTCCATGTGCTCCTCACTCTTGTTGTTGGAAGGGAGGATGGAGGAGACAGGATAATGGACAGTGTTTTTATCTCCAAAAAAATAAACAAAACCTGTGATAGTGATTCTAAAAATAAGTGAACAAACCTGTCGTATTTATCATTTATCAAGAATATTAAAATATACAACTGAAGTTCAGGTTTGAATCCCAAATCGGTAGAGGGTGGCTCTGAAGTCAAGAAAAAAATAACTGGAATGAAGAATCTACTGTTTGCCATGGAACCATTGGGGAGGTTTTTCTGTTATTGACAATGTCCTTGAGGGAAAGAAACCAGACAGTGGCCCATCAAGTCACTCATTGTATTAACCACTGCACAGTCTCAACAAAGGAATGAAACTGGATGGACCACATTACATCTACCAATGCACTGGAAAATACAACCACACAATCAGTCCTCTTGAACCTGCAACTTCTGCCTCACTGTGGGCCAACAACAGCAGCAGAACTGTACTCCAGTCCAATCTGAAATCTCATGGCCTGATATCCCCCACTCAACCATTAACATCAAGCCAGGGGAATCAACCCTAGTTCAATGGTGAATGCAGGAGGGCATGCCAGGAGCAGTACCAGGCATACCTAAAAATGAGGGGCCAACCTGGTGCAACTACCAAACCGGCATGCCAAATAGCACAAGCAACACTAAATAGAACTAAGTGATCCCGTAGCCAATAGATTAGATATGAGTTCTGCAGTTCTGCCACACCTAGTCAAGAATAGTGATGGACAATTAAACAACTTACTGGAGGAAGCATCACAGATACCCCTACCCTTACCGATGGAGGGGTCTCACACATTCATGCAACAGATAAGAGGACAGCATTAGCAGTGATTTTCAGCCAGTAGTGCCAAGTGGATGAGCCTTCTCCATTGGTCCCTCACATCACAGATATGAATCGACTTGGTTGAAAACTCATTTCCAATC
Source organism: Chiloscyllium punctatum (assembly GCF_047496795.1). NCBI lineage: Eukaryota > Metazoa > Chordata > Chondrichthyes > Orectolobiformes > Hemiscylliidae > Chiloscyllium > Chiloscyllium punctatum. Next base: position 161,554 of record NW_027309877.1, read on the forward strand.
AGATCAAGAAATGGATAAGCAGTGTAAAGGTATGGGCCCTGCCAATATTCTGGCAATAATACTGTTGGCTGTTCTCCAGAACCTGCTGCCCACCAAGGCAAGTACTGTTCCAGCACTGGCACCTACTGACATTGTGGAACATTGCTCAGGGATGTTCCAACACAAAAACACAGGGCAGACCCAACTCAGCCAATTCCCCTCCATCAGTCCACACTCACTCAGCAGTGAGGTGATGGAAGGTGTCATCAACAGTGCTGTCACGCAGCTGCTCAGCAATAACCTGCTCAGCGATGCCCAGTTTGGGTTCTGCCAGGGCCACTCAGTACCTGAGCTTGTAACAGACTTGATTCACAAACTGACAAACAGCTGAATGAGGTGAGGATGACAGGCCAGACCCCCTCCAAGACCACTATTTCGACTTCAGTGATATCACCTGACCTCACCACAGTCTCAGCTCATTTGCTGAAACTCTCATTCATTCCTTTTGTTAACTCTAGATTTCATTGTCTAAACCAGCATCCCACATTCACCTTCCCGATAATCTCAAGAATATTGAAAACTCTACTGCCGAAGTGTTCACTTGTACCAGAACTTGCCGATCAATCAAAAGACTCCCATTTATGTTACTTGTATAAAGTAACTAAGTAATTAATTAATTAAGCAGAGATGGCTGGGCAGGTGATGTGCTGTAGCTGTATGATGTGGGAGCTGGCTGATCCCATTGTGAATGGCAGTGACCGCATCTGCAGCAAGTGTTGGTTGCTGGAAGAACTCCGGATCAGAGTTGATGATCTGGAATCTGAGCTTCAAACACTGCGGCACATCCGGGAGGGGGAACAGTTACCTGGACACTTTGTTTCAGGAGGCAGTCACACCTGGGAGATTAAGTAATTCACATTCAGCTCGTGATCAGGCTCATCAGAGTTTGACTGTAAGTGAGGCAGGTAGGGGGAACCTGAGTTCAGGAGCCTCAGCCCTTGACACTGTCCAACAGGTACGAGATTCTTGCTCCCTGTTCGGATGAGGAAAAGGGCTCTGGACAGGATGAGCCAACTGATCAAGGCACCATGGTGCAGAAGGCCATTCAAGAGGGGGGAGTTAATAGACAAGTAGTGGTTATAGGGGATTCTATAATTCGGGGGGCAGATAGTATCCTTTGCAAGCTAGATCGGGAGTCTCGCATGGTGTTGCCTGCCCGGTGCCAGGGTGCGGGACATCTCCGACTGGCTTGAAAGGATATTGGAGCGGGAGGGGGAGGATCCAGTTGTTGTGGTCCACGTTGGGACTAACAACATAGGCAAGACTAGGGTGGAGTACCTATTTGGGGATTACGAGGCACTAGGCAGGAAATTGAAGCACAGGTCCTCAAGGGTCACAATCTCCGGATTACTGCCCGAGCCACGTGCCAATTGGCATAGGGGCAAGAAAATTAGGCAAGTAAACACGTGGCTAAGGGATTGGTGTGGGAAAGAGGGATTCCACTTCATGGGGCATTGGCATCAGTTTTGGAACGGGGGGGGATCTGTACTGTTGGGACGGTCTCCACCTGGAACCGATCAGGTACCAATGTTCTAGCGAAGAGGATAAATAGGGTGGTCAGTAGGACTTTAAACTTCTGAGTTGGGTGGGTGGGGGAAGGGAAAGTGAAAGCAACAGGGAGTATGGCGTTAAATGGAAAGACAAGCAGCAGGATAGCATGTGTCCAGGCGGATTTAAAATTGAGGCAGACTTGGAATGCAGAAAAAAGCAAGGATAACTTAGGACATCATATGACTTCCAATATCTCTAATGATAAGAAAGTTAGCATTAAGGTGCTTTACCTGAATGCTCGTAGCATTCATAACAAAGATGATGAACTAATGGCACAGATCACAGTGAATGATTATGATGTAGTAGGCATCACAGAGACTTGGTTACAAGGGGGTCGGGACTGGCAGTTAAACCTCCATGGTTTTTCGACTTATCGAAAAGACAGAGAGGTGGGCAGAGGGGGTGGGGTTGCCTTGTTAGTTAAGAACAATATTAAATATATGATACTGAATGACATATCGTCAGATGATGTGGAGTCTGTGTGGGTGGAATTGAGGAACCACAAAGGCAAAAAAACCATAATTGGAGTTGTGTACAGACCTCCTAACAGTGGTCAGGAGCAGGCACGCAACATGTACCGGGAAATAGAGAAGGCATGTCTGAAAGGCAAGGTTACATTGATCATGGGTGACTTCAATATGCAGGTGGACTGGGTAAATAATGTTGCCGGTGGATCCAAAGAAAGGGAATTCATGGAATGCTTACAGGATGGCTTTTTGGAACAGCTTGTCATGGAGCCCACAAGGGAGCAGGCTATTCTGGACCTAGTGCTTTGCAATGAACCAGACTTTATAAAAGATCTTAAAGTAAGGGAACCCTGAGGAAGCAGCGATCATAATATGGTAGAGTTCAGTCTGGAGTTTGAAAGAGAGAAGGCAAAATCGGATATAATGGTGTTACAGTTAAATAAAGGTAATTATGAGGGCATTAGAGAGGAACTGACAAAAATAGACTGGAAGCAGAGGCTTGCGGGGAAGACAGTAGAGCAAAAATGGCAGGAGTTTGTGGGTATAATTAAGGACACTGTACAGAGGTTCATCCCCAAGAAAAGAAAGATTATCCAGGGAGGGATTAGACAGCCATGGCTGACAAAGGAAGTCAGGAAATGTATTAAAGAAAAAGAGAGATCCTATAAAGTGGCCAAGAGCAGTGGGAAATCGGACGATTGGGAAGGCTACAAGAAGAAACAGAGGATAACAAAGAGAGTAATAAGAAAGGAGAGGATCAATTATGAAGGTAGGCTAGCCAGTAATATTAGAAACGACAGTAAAAGTTTCTTTCAATACATAAGAAACAAACGACAGACAAAAGTAGACATTGGGCCACTTCAAACTGATGCTGGAAGCCTAGTGATGGGAGATAAGGAAACAGCAGGAGAACTTAACAAGTACTTTGCGTCAGTTTTCACAGTGGAAGACAGGAGTAGTATCCCAACAATTAAAGGGAGTCAGGAGGCTGAGTTGAGTATGGTTGTCATTACAAAAGAGATAGTGCTAGAAAAGCTAAAAAGTCTTAAAATTGATAAATCTCCTGGCCCCGAAGGGATACATCCTAGAGTTCTGAGAGAGGTGGCTGAGGAAATAGCGGAGGCATTGGTTGAGATCTTTCAAGAGTAAGGGAAAGTCCCGGATGATTGGAAGATGGCGGTTGTAACCCCATTGTTCAAGAAAGGATCAAGACAAAAGATGGAAAATTATAGGCCAATTAGCCTAACCTCGGTTGTTGGTAAAATTCTAGAATCCATCATTAAGGTTGAGGTTTCTAAATTCTTAGAAGAGCAGAGTCTGATTAGAACAAGTCAACATGGATTTACTAAGGGGAGGTCATGCCTGACAAACCTGATGGTATTCTTTGAAGAGGTGACAAGCAGGTTAGGCCAGGGAAACCCAGTGGATGTGGTCTATCTGGACTTCCAAATGGCCTTTGATAAGGTGCCACACGGGAGGCTGCTGAGCAAGGTGAGGGGGCATGGTGTTCGAGGTGAGCTACTGGGATGGATTGAGGATTGGCTGTCTGACAGAAGGCAGAGAGTTGGGATAAAAGGTTCTTTTTCAGAATGGCAGCCGGTGACGAGCGGTGTCCCACAGGGTTCGGTGTTGGGGCCACAGCTGTTCGCATTATATATTAATGATCTGGATGAAGGGACTGGGGGCATTCTAGCGAAGTTTGCCGATGATACGAAGTTAGGTGGACAGGCAGGTAGTACTGAGGAAGTGGGGAGGCTGCAGAAGGATCTAGACAGTTTGGGAGAATGGTCCAGGAAATGGCTGATGGAATTCAACGTGAACAAATGCGAGGTCTTGCACTTTGGCAAAAAGAATAAAAGCACAGACTACTTTCTAAACGGTGAGAAAATTCGTAAAGCCAAAGTACAAAGGGATCTGGGAGTACTAGTCGAGGATTCTCTAAAGGTCAACATGCAGGTTGAGTCTGTGATTAAGAAAGTGAATGTGATGTTGTCATTTATCTCAAGAGGGTTGAAATATAAAAACACCATTGTGCTACTGAGACTTTATAAAGCTCTGGTTAGGCCCCATTTGGAGTACTGTGTCCAGTTTTGGTCCCCACACCGCAGGAAGTACATACTGGCACTGGAACGTGTCCAGTAGAGATTCTCACGGATGATCCCTGGAATGGTAGGCCTAACATATGAGGAAAGGCTGAGGATCTTGGGATTGTATTCATTGGAGTTTAGAAGATTAAGGGGAGACTTAATAGAGACGTACAAGATAATACATGGCTTGGAAAGGGTGGATGCTAGGAAATTGTTTCCGTTAGGTGAGGAGACTAGGACCCGTGGACACATCCTTAGTATTAGAGGGGGTAAATTCAGAACAGAAATGCGGAGACATTTCTTCAACCAGAGAGTGGTGGGCCTATGGAATTCATTGCCTCAGAGTGCAGTGGAGGCCGGGACGCTAAATGTCTTCAAGGCAGGGATTGATAGATTCTTGTTGTCTCGGGGAATTAAGGGCTACGGGGAGAATGCGGGTAAGTGGAGTTGCCGTGCCAAGCAGCCATGATCGATGGTGGAGTGGACTCGATGGGCCGAATGGCCTTACTTCCACTCCTAGGTCTTATGGTCTTATGGTCTTATAAATGCGAGTGATGTGGGTGTCGGTGCTGCACACCTGCAGGAAGACGGCGAGAAGATAGAAAGACTCATTGGTATTTATCCATCAAGTGAAATATTTATTGGTAGAAATATTCAACAGCTAAGAAAGAGACTTTGAGCTTTGTGTTGGCACGACAACATTTCAGTTTTTATATTATTAGCAACATCTGTAACAATAACCCATTGAAGCTTTTGGAGAAATTGTAGAACAAAAATGCGAGTTTGTTAGCTCGAGCCTGTAATTTCAGGCACAGAGTTTGAAAAGTGAGCCTGTGGCAGGTCATGATTGCCAAAACATTGTGGAAACTTGAATGACAGATCGACACACTCAGTGGTAGATGTATCACACACTGAATTTGGATGTAGCCCTGCAGGTTTGCATTTTTATACTAAGTAAATGCATATGTGTGTTTTTGTGTACTAACCACTACTTTTGGTTATTTTGAGAACTGAAGATATCTTTGGATATTAATGATTCAGTTTTATAATGTCCCTTAACAAGGTTATGTTGTGCTTGGTTTTTGTTTCAGAGAGGTTCTAACCAACCCACGGTTCCAACATGTCTCAATTTTGAACGGCTCACTGGGGTCCTTTGGTTTATACCAAACTGGTAATACCTCAAGAAGAAGGTTTTTAAGCCTTACAAATAACTGGATTTATCAAGGGGACGTGACCAGCTCTCCACCTGCACAATTCAGTCCGTTCGAAGGTTATTTAAGTCAGAGTCACTGTTGAAACTGGACGCTCTCCCCATCCTTCTGTCCTCTGAATTTGTTACCTGTAAGCTTGGTTTGTGTAATTTTTACTCTTTGTGTCAAGGGGTTTGTTTATTGGGAATGTTGAAACCAATTTGGAACAGCATCATTAAGTCGGGAAAGCCTGTCAGGTTTGGATCGGATGGGTTATTTGGGTATTCAATATTCGCTTGTTTTTATTTCATTACTTAATGTTTTAAATAAATTCTTTTTGTTTAAAACACGGCAGTCTGACCAGCTAATTCACTCTGGCGATATCCACTATACACTTACCTTCAACAATTATAAATCTACGGTCAGGGAGACCTGCTTGAACTGATTGGAGGAGTCGGGCCTGTTCCATAAAAATGTACAATAATCTTGTTCATCAAAAGTTATGACTTAACAAGTAAGGGAAGGAATGAATATGATATTAGTTATGACACAGAAAGGATTGGGGCCAACAACTGAGGAGACCCCCTCAGATTACAAAAAGATCTTGATCAAATGGGTCAATCTGCTGACAAATAGCAGACAGAGTTCAATCTGGCAGGCAGTAGTGTGTGTTTGCTGCTGTCTGCTGCACCAGGAATGAGATAATTTTATTCCCCATCTCCTGGTTTCAGCACATCGATGTCCTTCGTGAACTTTGAGAGGCCTTACTCTCCTGGTTTAGTCTTGCTGTTAATGTAGTTACACAATATCTTTGAATTACCATTAACCTTATCTGCCCATGCTATCTCATATCTCTTTTTGGCTTTCCTTATTTCTCTCAAAATGGTGCCCCACTCTCTTTATATTGATTAAAAGATTCAATTCAATAAAGTTGTCTGGATCTAAAGTAAGTTTGTCTTTTATTTTTGAGTGGAACCTCAATAACTTTAGTCATCCATGGTTCCTTAACCTTACCTGCTTTACCCTCACACTAACAGGAACATAAAGCCTCCCAACTCACGTCGTCAGACTGTTGAATGCCTCCCCCTTGTCAGACATTATTTTACCTGCAAAATGTCTACTCCCATCAAACTTGGACAGTCCTTGTCCGATGCCATTAAAAATTATGGTACTTAAATCAAAAATATGATATTAATGGAAGGCGTATTATTTTCCACTAACAGTTATGATTGCAAGACCCGAAAGTATTCTCCCATGTTCACTTCAGTCGCTTGCCCTGCCTATTTCACAAATACTGGTCTCGTTTTGCTCCTTCTCGATTCGGATGATCCACGTACTGATGAAGAAAATTTTCTTCGACACATTTGACAAATTCTTCATGATTCAACCTTTTAACACTATGGTAGTCCCAATCATTTCTTTAGAAAATTAAAATCCCCATTACCACAACCTTATTAAGCTTACAGATATCCGAGATCTTCCTACATGTCTGTTTCTCAATTTCTTTCTTACTGTTGGAGAGCATATGGTGCAATAACGTCAACGTACTCTTTCCTTTCATATATTTAATTTCTATCAATATATTTTGATTGGACGATTTGTCACAAATGAGCATATAGTGCAATCTCTTCAAAGTGATCTTTACTTTCTTATTTTTAACACTACCCATGTATTTTACCTGATGATTTTTGAGAAATAACTTCTCCAGTAATACCAATAATTTATCCCTTAATCTAAAACGGCAGGCCTCCCCCTCTCCACCCACTGTATGCCACGTTTTCTCTCCATTCTATGACACCTACCACCTGGAACGTTGAATTGACAATCTTGAACATCTCTCAGGCGAAAGTGAGGACTGCAGATGTGGAGATTAGAGTCGAGAGTGTGGTGCTGGAAAAGCACAGCAGGCCAGGGAAATCAATGTTTTGGGCAAAAGGCCTTCAACAGCCCTTTCCTGATGAGGGGCTTTTGCCGGAAGCGTCCATTTTCCTGCTCCTCGGGTGCTGCCTGGCCTGCTGTGCTTTTCCAGCATCACACTATCGACTTGAACACCTCTTCACCAACTTTCAGTAATAAATATGATACCCCAGTTCTATGTTCTTAAACATGCCCTGAGTTCATCAACCTTCCCCATAAGACCCCTTACATTGAAATAAATGCAACTTACTGCTTCAGAATTAGCGTATACTCTGACTCTCTCATCTTTCGTTTCTCATGGAGATGCTCTATTCACATTCATAACTTTCTCCATCCATCCGTCCATTAACACTGCCAATTAGAATAACCCCCTTGCCTTCTCTATCAATATAATGTCTCCCTATATAGAGTGAGCAAATCTCCCTGCTAAGATATTGGTTGATTTCCAGTTTAGATTAGACCAATACTTTTTGAACATGTGTTTTCTATTCCAAAACAAATTCCAATTTTCCAAAAATCTAAATCCCTCAACAACAACCCAGCTCTTCAGCCATTGATTTTTCTCCTTTAACCTTTCGTTCCTCCACCGGTTGGGGCTGGCATTGGCAGTAAACCACAAATTAATACTTTTAAAGTTTTATTTTTAATCTACCTCACCTCTTAATTTCACCCTGTACTGCTGTAATATTTTCCCTAAAAAGTCATTCCCACCAATATGTACAACAATCTATGACTACTCAGTCTCACCATTAACAATGTGCTTGAAAAGTTTAGAGCCATTCTTAAGCCTAGCACAAACCACCCTAAACTCATGGTCACTGCCACAGAATCTCCTGCTGATGCTCCTGACTGAAAATCCCACTGTAGCAATAATTCTTCTAAATTTTGTCTAACCCTGCCTAATATAAAAATCGTGCCATCAGTCCAATAACTGACGGCTCTTCCATTTTCCTCAGAAAGACTACCTTCTTCAACAGTTCCAAAAAGTGAAAATCTTTTTGGTCGAGGAATAGTCGCCGGAGACATTGAAGTACCTTTTTACCTTTCCTGACAGTCACCATTTATCTGACTGCTTTGCTGGGTAGTACTTTTTTTCTAAATCTTCTCTCCAAACTCTCTGTGGCCTAAATAACATTATGCCTAGAAGCAGGATTTTTCACAACACCTTATTTATATGTTACCTTTCATTACCTATAGATAATAATGTTAAAATGGAAGCAAAATCATATACACATCAAACATATAAAAATAGATAAAATCAAACCTTTAACTAATTAACTCAATATAAATATTCATCTTCAATATATTCCTAGCAGAAAAGTCTTCTCCTGAGTAGAAAACAGACAAGACTCTCTGATATGAAGGCACAACTCCTTATTTTTAAATAAAAATGTTTAATTTTTCGAAACGGAAACAAACTTTCGCAGCGTTAAAAAAGAAACATTAAAAACCATATGAAAACAGGAAGTGTTGGTTTTTCCTATGCCATTTCTGAGTTTACCATTATTATCTCATGGCATGGTGGCACAGTGGTTGGCTCTACTGCCTCACAGCGCCAAAGACCCGGGTTCAATTCCCACCTCAGGCGACTGACTTGGTGGAGTTTGCACGTCTCCCTGTGCCTGCATGGGTTTCCTCCAGTTTCCTCCCACAGTCCAAAGATGTGCAGATCAGGTAAATTGGCCATACTAAATTGCCCGTAGTGTTAGGTTAGGGGTTGCGCTTCGGTGTGTTGGTGTGGAATTGTTGGGCCGAAGGGTCTGTTTCCACACTGTAAGTAATCTAATCTCGCTGCTTTCATCCTCTAAGACGCCAATATTTAATTTTAACATTCTTTTCCTTTTTGTCTTCTGCGAAAAATATTATTTATCAATTCTTATGCTTTCTACACATTTTGCTTCATAGCCATTTTGATGTTGTTTTTAGTAACCGTTTGCTGGTATTTAAATCGTTTTTCTTTAATTTATTCATAGGATGAGGGAGTCGCTCGGTTAGACAGAACTTATTGTCCATCCCTAGAGGGCAGTTAAGATTCAACCAAATTTGTGTGGGTTTGAAGTTATACACAGGTGAGACCTGGTAGGAATGATGATTTCCGTCCCTAAAGGACACTCGTGAAATATATGGCTGTTTCTAACAATAAGCAATGCTTTCATGATCATCAATAGACTCTTAATTTCAGGTTCATATTGAATGTGACAACATTTGAACCTGAGTCCCAAGAACAATATCTGGATGAGCAGTCGGCGATAATACAGCCAGGTCATCACTGTCTTGTTATTGTTGACTTCCTTGTTAAGCTATAGATCACTTTTCATCTTTTTACAATTACTTATCCACTAAGGATTGCACTTCAATTGAGGTGTCTTGATGATCTCCCGAAGTAGTTAGCACTGTTATTCAACTGTCCTGCACTTTAATGTTTTTGCCAAGTCTACTTGGGCAAATCGCTTCGTCAGGCCAGTAAAGTTGTCATTGCCCAACACTAAACCTCTCGTATGTGACTGTCTTCACTGTTTCAATCTGAATGTGAACCTCCAGCATGCTGTGCCACTCTTTCTAAGATAATCCTTACGACAATATGATTTATCACTCCTTCCTTATTACATAATACCAAGTCGGTTCTCTGGTTGGTTCCATGATACGTTAATCGAAGAAATAATCCCTTTTTGATTCGATGAGTCGTTCTTTGTGTCTCCCCTTGAAAATTGATTAATCCAGTCAATATGCATGTTCAAATTACCCATAATCACTCGTGTGCCCTTGTCTCGAGCCATCATTATTCCCTGGTTCATGCTATTCCCTACTTTGAAAGTAGTTTGCCGGGATGGGGGTTTCTGGGCTGGAAATGCTCATCCCAATGGGCTTCTTTCAATGAATTCTATTTCAAACCGGACTGATTCATCATTTTTGTCCCACGTGTTAATATCATTTCTTAGTACAACCTTGACAAGACCCTTGACTAATTCAGACGCTCCATCTACTCTACCCATGGACATTTAACACCCCAGTCCTGACCTTCCTGTAACGACGTTTCAGTAATCCCCACAATGCCATATCTATTTATCTCTGTTTGAGCTGTCAGCTCATTAATTTGATTCCAAATACTGCACGCTTTTAGTTAAAAGTTTTTTTTTGAAAAGTTCCATTGATATGTCTTTTTTTTAATACTTTTGTGCACAGGATCTCCAAGCAAATAACAGTGAGCCTATCATTTACTCCAACTTTCTACTCATATTTTTAAATAGTTATTATTCTTTCCCTCAGCATGGTCATTGTACTGGCACTGCCTGTTTATTCGACCACCCTCTACTTTCTGTTCAGTTTCTGACCTGCTGAATTGGTTCCCAGCCTCCTGAGCTGCACGATCACACATCCCTTCCAGGATGTTAGGGCCCCTCCAGTTAAGGTGCACACTTTCATTTTTGTACAGTTCCCACCTGTCCCGGAACTTTCTTTGCAGGACCTTTCAACCTTCCATTCTTCTTACCTATGTTATTGATGTCAATGTGAACGACGACCGCTGGCTGTTTACCTTCCCAATTCAATATGCCCGGCGCATGCTCGGAGGCATTCTTGATCCTGGCACCGACCTCCCTTTTTATGAAGAAATCATAGAATCATAGAATCCCTACAGTGAGGAAGCAGGCCATTTCACACAGCACGTCCATGCTGAGCCTCCGAAGAGTAACTAACCCTGAACCATTCCCCTACTCTATTCCTCTGCATTTACCCATGACCAATGTACCTAACCAGCACGTCGCTGAACACTATTGGCAAAAAGTAAACAACCCAGACCCATTCCACTAGGCTATGTTCAATCTGCATTCTCACAACAGATACTGCCAAAACTACTGAGCATTTCCAACAACGTCTGTTTTTGTCACCGATTATGATTGCATTTTGATTAAAAAAAATATGTAACTCAGACTTCAAACGAAGCTGAATTTAAACTCCCAGGAAAAACTTAAGTATCTGGTCATTCGATGACCCCAGTGAAGGTTCAGTAAATTATTTCTGTTTGGCCCATGAACGTCATTTGTTCACTTTCCCAATCAATGAATAAAGGAGATTTTTTAGCATCTTTTTTGATATCATAAAACTTGGAAACGTTGCACTTTACTCCTTCATTTGGGTGTGATTACATCTCATTCTTTCGTCTTAGTGCAACTAAAGATGATTATTCACAAGCGAAACACACACACACACACACACACACACACAATGTAATACTTTGTCGAAGAATGCCAGTAACATTGTAAGTAATTGGAATGACAACTGGAAAGAAGGAAATAAGTAATGGAAGGATGAGAGAAGATGGGTCTTTTTCGGAACAGAAAATAAATTTATGTGAACTTGCAAAGTTGATCAAATTTATGAAAAGCTATGCAGGGCAGTAAAAAAGATATTGTTATGAAGGTGTAGAGGTATACTTTCCCGTTAAGGGAGACAGGAAGCTGGCACAACGTGTTCTGAAAGAAGTCAAAATGTAACGTTTGTCTGTGAAACCAATAGTGATGCTGAGTTGCCATGGAACAAAATCAAATACAAATTCAGCCAGACAGTTTAAATTATGCACCAACAGACTGAAATCAAATCGAGATTGAAATATAATGTATTTGATCGCATCAATATCAATGAAATTATCCGATGCATTGTTGTATGAAACTGGATATTTTGAACATTTACGGGGAGAACTTCTAAAGACATCCACAAAGATAGACAGCGAGTGAAGAGCTTCCTGTAGGCACCTGTCTCGAAGAAGTTTGCACAGCAGAACATCAAAGCTCACCGTGAGTAAAATCTAGAGACAAAGTCTACAAAGGAAAATCGACAAAGCTGACTGGTTTTGAAACATGATGATATTTTTTGTAAACCTTTATTGGGGGTTTTGTTTCATCAGACCAGTATTGTAGAGTGGGAGGTAAAAGATACGTTTAACCCACGGGATTTCTAAACAGTTGTTTATTTTATGATTCTCTGTTGGACTTAAATAACAAAATTGTTAATTTTACTTTAAATAGTGACTCTGTAAATGGATCTTTGCCTCTCGACACTTAAGATATTAGGACATGAGGTGAACATTTTGGGGGGCTGGTTTAAATTAGGAGAGCGGTTAATCCTGTGTTGTAACAGTTTGAGGGCTTTCGTCCACGATTATAACAGGTTTAGGCAGATCCAAACTGTCATTTGGGTAGATTTGAATAGATTTGAGGTATGAGAAAATGCACAGTATATTAAAACATTTGCATGTTGGTGTCTGAGATCTTTAAATAAAACGTCAGTAAGACAACTGATTCAATTTCGAAGACTTGTTGTTGGTTAAATTAAAAGTGAGAGAAATGGTCCTTAAAAAAAATTAAGAGGGGTTTGAAGATGATTCTCAATTTTTCCAAGGAAGTTTAGAAAGAAAAATAAAGGCCAAACCTTTAGAATTAGTAAAGAACATAGATTTGCGTTTAACCAAGGACAAAAGTAAAGCTGAAATTGTCAGGAAATTACTCAAACGCTGAGGTGTATCAGAGAAACAGATACGCGCATTAGACTGAGAAAAACTTAAATTATAATTGAGGAAAATGGAGTTTAAAGATAAACAACGGAAGAGAGAAAGAGAGAGAAGAAACAGAAAGCAAGAGAGAAGGGAGACGGAGAAAAGGGAAGGAGAAGGTTCGTATCTGAGCATAGAGAGAAGAAGATTGAAAAAGAGACAGAAGTTTTTAGTTGAGCAAAAAGAGCGAGAGGTTGAACTTGAAGGTACGATTTAGTCAACAAAGTCAAAGTAACAGGATGGAGATTAAAAGGCAATTGGAGATACATACAGTGATGTCAAAACGCTGTCACATTTTGATGAGAAAGATTTTGAAGCTTCCTTTGTTTCATTGAAAACTTGGCTAGGTAGATAGAATGGTCCAAGTAATGATGGGTAATGCTAGTTCAGACTAAACTGGTAGCCAGGCCGAGTGAGGTATTTGCTCCGATGTCAGATGAATGGTCAAGAGACCCTGAAGATGTCAAACAAGCTATTTTAAGTGCTCATGAATTGGTACCAGAGACATGTAGACAACAGTTCAGAAACATTAAGAAGTAAACAGGTCAGACTTATGATGAGCTTGAAAGAATTAAACATAGGCATTTTGATAGATGGATGCTTGCTTTAAAGATGAATAGGACCTGTGAGGCTGTAATGGAGATTATTCTGACTACCGGCTCAGTGTGGTTTCCAAGAGGTTCCCATGTGGAGATGGTGCTGCTGTGGAAATGGCACTGGATTACTTATCCAGATCAGGCTAATGGTCAGGCAGCTGGTGGAAGTTAACAAAACAATTAATAAAATATCGAGATTTAAAATCTGGTGTCAGTAACAGTGATCCTGAAATCAATGTCGATTGTATACTTCAATTTGCTTCCCCAATGCACTTCATGAAAGTGAATTCTGTTCTGGTAAATTCTATGCTTTCCTGGCCTGGCCTAAAAGTGACTCCAGACACACAGACATGTGATAAACTGTTCAATGGTCTTTAAACCGGTCAAGCAAGACACTAAATTGCACTGATGTTTGAAAGGGTAATACCGACAGAACACCCAGCTGCAGCCTCAGTATCAGAAAAGGGAATGGGAAACACAGTCCTGTTGACCCCGCAGAGACCTCCTTCCTCATATCTCTGAGCTTGTGACAGCCGTACCCCAGCTGTCTCCTGATCCCTTTAGTGTCTAGAAATCCTTATTTATATCCCGTGTTTTAGCTTCCACAGCCTGATGCGGTATAGAATTTCCCAGTGTCACCACTCTCATCTCAGTGCAGAGCAGCCTGCCTGTACCTAATACTGTGACCTCTTGTTTTAGACAACCCAGCCAGGGGAATGATCATCGTTGCTTCCAATCTGTCTCGCCCTGTCAGTGTTTTAAATATTTCATTGAGATCTCCACTCATTTTCCTAAAGCCCAAGGAATACAGGTCCAGTCGCCCCAAACTCTGCTCCCTCAGCAAGTCTGTCATCCCAGAGATCAGTCTGGTCATCCTTCACTGCTCTCCCTCAATGTCAGGTTTGTCCTTTATTAAGTAAGGAGACCAACATTGCACACAATACTGCAAAAAGGTTCGAGATGGGCGTCTCCCCAAGGGCCCGTACAGTTGCAGTAATACACCCTTACTCTTGTGTTCAAATCCCCCTGAAATGATGGTCAACACAGCCTTTACCTTCCTACCTGTTTTGTGTTTCTGCAATATTGCTTTCATGACTGTTGTGCTGAGAGATCCTGAACTTTTCAATGCTGCGCTACCTTCTTGGTGTGTTTGTGTACACTGGTTAGTGTGCCAATATCATTCCCAGTGTTGCCTCATGGCTTCAGAACTCACTGCCCTGCACTGACCATGGAGGTCTGCGCAGAAGAAACCAAAAAAGGCATAAATCACTTTAAAGATCAAAATGTTTCGCCCAATCCATTTTCAAATTATCGGTTGCTGTTCTATTGTTTCCATCAAAATACACACCGTCACATCCACTCCCATTGCTCTTCATCTGCCACGCATTTGCCCCTTCACTCTACTTGTCTCAATCACTTTAGAGCGTTTCTTTAATATACTCCTCGCCCACTCACCATTCGACATCATTTAGTGCCGTCAACAGACTGGGTTACACTGTATTTGATTGTCTCAACCAAATGTTTGTGATGTATTGGGAATAGCTGGAGCCAAAGCAACGATCCCTGCGACACCAAAGATCCTTGCACTTCAAAACAGAATGTTGTATTCCTGTTCACTGTTTCCTGTCAGCTCTCCCATTCTAAAATCATGTTCATATTTTAGGCCCAACCCTCTAACATTTTACTTTGCATACGAGGCCAGAATCTTTACCAAAATCTTTCTGAAAATCCAAATGCACTGCATCCATTGCTTCACCGTATGTATAGACCAGTCAGTTTCTCAAATATGATTCCCATTTCATGTTGACCCATTACATAAGAACTAGGAAAATTAATAAAAACATGGCTGATCATTTCATGGCCTCAGGTCTACTTGCCCGTCCCCTCACCATAACCATTAGTTCCTTTACTTCTCAAAAAAAATCTATCTAAGCTTCAAACACATTCAATGACAAAGCTTCAACTATTTCACTCAGCAGGGAATTCCACCGATTCACAAACTTCTTGGTCAAGACGTTCCTTCTGAATTCAGTCCTGAATCTGCTCGACCTAATTTTGAGACTTTGCCCCCTTGTCCTAGTTTCACCTACTACTGGAGACGTCCTCTCTATTTTTATCTGATCTATTTCCTTCATAATTATATATGTTTCTATCGGATCCTCCCTCATTCTTTCAAATTCCAATCAATGTATAATTACAGTCTACTCTGTCTCTCCTCATAAGGGAACCCCTTCAACTCCGGAACCATCCTAATGAACCTCCTCTGTATCCACCGCAGTGCCAAGACATCATTTCTCAAATGAGGAGACCAAAACTGCACATCATACTCCAGGTGTGGTCTCACCAGCACCTTGTACAGCTGCAACATAACCTCCCTGCTTTTAAACTCAATCCCTTTAGCAATTCTATTTGCCTCGTTAATTACTTGTTACACCTGCAGACCAACTTCTGTGATTCATGCACAAGGACACCCAAGTCCCTGTGCACATAAACATGCTGTATTTGTTTTAGCATGCAAGTAATAGTCCTTTTCACTGGTATTCCGACCAAAATGGATGACTTCGCATTTATTACAATTGTACTCCGTCTGCCAGACCTTTGCCCACTAGCTTAAACTATTTATGTTCCTTCGTAAAGTTTAACATTCCACTGCACACTTTGCTCTGACACTCATTTTAGTATTATCTGCAATCTTTGAAACACTACATGTGATGTCCAACTACAAATCGTCCATTTAAGCTGTGAATAATTGTAATCCGAGCACTGATCCCTGAGGCATACCACTAGTCAATGATCAGGAACCAGAAAACACTCATTTATTCCCACTCATTGCTTCTTGTTAGTTAACCGATCCCCTATCCATGTTCATGCATTACCCGTAATACCACACATCTTTACCTTATGCAGCAGCTTTTTTGGCGGCATTTTGTCGAATGCCTTTTGTAAATCTTGGTACACCGCATCTACTGGGTCTCTGTGGTCGTAATGTCTTCATAGATTTCTAGTAAATTAGTTAAGCATGACTTTCCTTTCATGAACTGATCCTATGTCAGCCCAATGGGAAGATTCCTGTCGAGATGCATTGCTATTTATTCCTTGATTGCACATTGAAATATTTTCCCCACTACACTTAATGGCTAACTGGTCTATAGTTCCCCACCTTTGTCTACATCTCTTTTTAAACAGTGGTGTCTGATTTCCTGTTTTCCAATCTGCTGGAAGTGCAATAGAGTCCAGTGAATTTAGAAAGATTTCCACAAATGCATTTATTATTTCTCCCACTACCTCTGTTAGTAAATTGTGATGCATTCCATCAGAGCCAGGAGACTGATCTACCTTTAGCTCCATTAGATTTATCAACACTATCTCTGTCGTGGGAATGATTGTTTCCAGGTCCTCACCTACCTTCATCGCATTGACAATTACTGGCATGTTACTAATGTATGTCACAGACAAGATCGACAAAATATGTGCTCAAATCCTCGGCCATTTGCTCATACCCCATTACTGAATCTCACTTCTCACCCTCTAAAGGACAATTGCTTACCTTAGCCACTATTATTGTTTTATTTATTTATAGAATCTTTTGATACCTGTCTTTATATTCTGAGGTAGTTTACTCTCATAATCGATCTTATGTTTTTGATTTTTTTTGTTGCTTTCTTTTGACGTTTATATTTTTCCAAGTCTTTTAGATTCCCGGTGGTCTTTGTCATTATTTATGCCAGTTATTTGATAGCTTCCCTTATTTTCTGAGACATCCACGACAGATTACCATTTTCCTTCAGTCCTTCCATTTCCCTCTTATATACTGTTACTGAGCACTTGGAAAAATTGCATTGAAAGCCAGCCAGTGTTCATCAACAGTTCCACCTTAAAGTCTTTTCATTCAGCCAACTTTAGCTAAGTCCTCCCCTCCCTCATCCTATTGTAGTCTCCTTTATTTAAGCACAATACTCTGGTGTTGGATTTTGTCTTCTTACCTTCCATCTGTATGCTGAGTTCAACCATACTTTAAGTCCCAATAATTTATCCCAATACATTTATTTATTAATCTCATTCTTTATCCCTCGAGACTAAGGTTTCCCAGTATTGCTGGGAAGATTTGACTTGTTTGTTTTTTTTTCTTCTGTGAAGACAGAACTAATGTATTTGCTTCATAGTTCTGTCACTTCCCTGCTGTAATGCTGCATTCTCTGGGTTCAGACTGTAACAAAGTTGCACTTGTTTTCTCTTACCGTTTCCTTTGACAGTTCACACTTATAACTCTTGTTAATAATCTCTTCAGAAACCGACGAATTCATATTCACACCATGCAATCACAGGAGCATAGACTCTCTTCTGTCAGAAATTTTAATTAGATTAGGACATCAGATCTGTAAGCAATACTTCATGTACAGTCTCACCAACACTCTGTGTAACTCGCGCAGAATGTCTTTACTTCTAGTCGGAATAAATTACTGTAGAAGCTGCAATCTGTACTTAAACCGACACGTGGTAGATATCACAGTGAGTCAGACAGCATCCGTGGAGAGAGAGCATGGAGCTCTACACCGCCTATATACTGATTCGCTTTAAACAAAATCAAACCTAACTTTTACCTTGCTCAATTTGCGTATGTTTCTCCTAGTGTACTTTTTTTTCTCTATTAACTTACTGCATGAGTTCTTGAAAATCCTCCTGAGTATCCAACTATAGCATATTCACTGGTTTTCCATTGTTTACATTCACAAGGGTTATCTTCAAGCAAAAAGTTTGCAAATTTTGACTACCCTATCAGAAATCTAGCATCATTCTCTTGACGTTTGCTATTGTTCTCTAAGTGTGCAATATCAGATTCTTTATAATAAATTTCAACAGATTCCCTACTGTGGATAACAGGTTAGCTGCTCTGTAGGTCTCCACTCTCCCTCCTCTTTCTTTCCTAAATCCTTGGAATGCATTCATTATCTTCCAAATTGGACATGGAAAAATACAATGATCCTCAATGCAATCAATCTGTGCACTGCTGCTTTCTCTGAAATTTCAGTATGAATTAGATCGGCCTGTCAGACTTATCAATCCTCAATCCACATATGTTTTCAAATACTACCTCATCACTGATATGGATGATTTTAGCGTTTAGTTACACAAGTCCCATGATCACTTGTTATTTCCTCCATGAAGACAGACACTAAGTAACTGGTTAGTTTCCCTGTCATTTTTTTCTGTTCTCTGATCACACAACACCAATTTCAAAACAGTCTGAACTCTAGCTGGTGCTGAAAATACTGTTAAAGCAACCCATCTCATACACCCTCATGAAATCCATTTCCCCAGCATTAAAATTCACTTGGGTTAACACTGTTCCAATATTACTTGAAGCTACCCATTTTTATTGTAGTACCCACAAAACTTGGATATGTAATTTCCTGTTCTGTAATATAAACAGCATTTGTATCACAATTTTGGCTTTGAGGTATAACTCCCATAAATGTTTGCTTCTGCTTGCTGTTTCTGAGCTCCACCTTACCAGATTCTGTGGAATCTGAGTGACATGGGCTCTGGGGAGATTAATGGCAGGTTCAGGCGAGATGTCTGGTGAGGCATATCTCAACATTGATGTCATCTCACCACATCCTACTCATTTCTCTCAAGTGTCATTATGACATTTTCACCAGATCTCCAGTTATGCTGGTGAAGTAGAGAAGGACAATAATCTTTCAACAATGCTGTGTATTCCCCCAAACAACTGAGACTGCTCTAACCTGGATGGGAACCTTACAACAGGCTTTTGAAGTGCTGCTGGTGATGTACAGAATCTCGGTGAGACCACATCTGGAGTAGTGTGTACAGAATTTATCTCCTCACTGGGGAGATTGGAATTAACTGAGAGATTATTCCCCCAACTGATTTGTGCAATGAAGGTGTTAAATGTAGAATTCCTACAACGTGGAAGCAGGCCATTTGACCCATAGACAGCAAATTAATCCTCCGAAGACCACCACATTTAAATCACACTATACCCCCCTGCTCCCCACCCAATTTCGGTTACCTGGCATTTTCTTTGACTAATGCACCTTACCTGTACATCGTGGGGCTGGGAGGAAACTGGAGTACCCGATAGAAACCCTTGCAGGCAGAGTGAAAATGTGAGACAGTGACTCCTGACTGAAATTGAACCTGGATCTCTAGTGCTATGAGGCAGTCGTGCTAACCACTGAGCTACTCATTGTGGGCATCACAACGTGCCTGCACAATTCAGCCCTCGAAATGTGACTTAACAGCAGGGAGATTCCATAAGTCCCCAAACCTGTCACTGAGCAACAGAAGAAGGACATTGAGACCTTGAGTGGCTTTAGCAGGAACAGGATCAAGACATGTAAGCCATCGAGAAAATAATGAAGGAACACTGGGAGGATATTCAGTCCATCGAGACTATAATGTTGGAACACCAGTAGGACATTCAACTCATCAAGTGTGTAAAGCAGGAACAGAATGAGTCCATTCAGCCACTCTTGCCTCTTACACAGCAATTGCAGCAGATCATTTACAACCTTGTGAATTGAAAGGGAATGTCGAGGTTATAGAAAGGGAAGAACTTCGATTAGCCAACTTCACTAGGGAATGAAAAGGGATGAACAAACGATTGGGAATTGACAACAAATTGTTAAAATCAGTAATTAAGGAATTAATAACAGGAAATGTTCAAATCAAACCACAATCCATTGCAGTCAACATGATTTACTGAAGGATAAGTCAGGTTTGTTTATTTTTTGACTTATGTTTTAACAAAAAAATCTGACAAACATGGTGGATGAAGGGGATCCTATCGATGTCTTAGTTCTGGACTTCCAGTAGGCATTGCATAACGTGCCTCACAAAAGGTTAATATGCAAAACAAAAGCAAATGGGATAAGGAAAATGTATTTTGTTGGAGAGGCGCTAATGTACAAAAGCTATGATATGGAGGTGCTGGTTTGGACTGGGTTGGACAACGTTAGAAATGACAAGATACCAGGTTATAGTCCAACAGTTTTATTTTGAAAAACACAAGCTTTAGTCCCGCTCTTCCTTCATCAGGTGTTAGTGAGAGCAGAAGACCTTAGACATATAATTTATAAGGAAAAGATCAAAGGGCTGTACAACACATGGACGTGAATTTAACACATCGAAGATGTCTCCCAAACCTTTTATCAGTTAGAATGGAGGTGCAGGTTTTGATTGATTAATATGCAAACCTGAGAATTTATTTCAAGTCACTGCCTGGAGATAACTTAAGGTACTAACGATGTAAAGGAATGGACCCCTCCGGACAGACTATGTTATACAGGCGTGAGGTCTTGTTTTGAGTCTGTCTTTGTCTTCTCCTGGAGTCAGACTGATTTTATTTGCAAAGTATGAGTTTATAAAATACCGTATTGACTGACTGTATACAAATTGAATATTTTTGAGAAAATATGATTTATTAGTATGGATGAGGGGAGTGTGAATGTGCACGGGGAGAAGAGGGAGAGGTGCATGGGTGTATGTCGGGGGAGAGCGAGAGGGCGTGTGTACCTACGTTAAGACACAGCCAGATTTGTCAGATTCCTTTCCCCACACACTCAATCCGTGGTTTCAGAGTTTTCCTTCTCTGAATCTCTGCTCATTTTTTCTTGTTCATGTTACAGACCCAGATGCTGCAACTACAGTCGCAATGCTCCATCCAGATTTGCGTCACCAAATCATCAGGTCTCTCTGAATGTGAGAGTCAGCTCACAGCACGACCTCCTGCAAACCATCCCAAGCCCATCCACTAACGTTTCAATAACAGGAGACAGTCAGAAGCTCCTCAGTTACAGGTTGGATGCCTTGTCCTTTATAATGGTTGTCGCGGGGTTCCCTCGTGTTACTGACTGCACTGTCAGCTGAGAGCGACAAACACAGTCGTTGAGTGGACAGGTACATCTCTCAAAGATACTGGAACCCCTTGTCCAACAAAGATAAGCATATGGGACACACCAGGAAGTGAAAAACTGCCCAATACACACTATTTCATTCTTTCAGAGCTTCACAATGACAGCATTCGATACACTCAGAAGCCAAAAATAAAACACCAGGGAATGATACAGAAAAACAAACAATTAATTAACTGATAACATGTTGCGAAAATATGGATAAGGAGACAGGGGAGTGAGAATAACTGGAGAAGTGAGACAATGGTGGGTCCAATCACAAAAATGAGAACATCAAATGAAAACATTGGCAGATCAGTTGAAATGCTTCGTTACATCAAAATCCGAATCGGCCTCACAGAACCAACCCAGACACCGTAAACTGAGACAAGTTAAGCCAGAATGGAGAGCTGTGCAGACCATGCTAGTGGATTACTCCATAAACTGGGAGAAAGTGAGGACTGCAGATGCTGGAGATCAGAGCTTAAAAATGTGTTGCTGGAAAAGATAGAAAGAGAGAGAGAAAGAGAGAGAGAGAGAGAGTATGTGTGTGCGTATGTGTGTGTTTTGGTGGCGATAAATATGAAAATTGTTTGAGAGAGAACACACATGGAGGGAATTAGTTTAAATGAGAACAAGCGACAAGGGTTTGGGTAATCAATATAGAGACACTGAGGATTGTGCCACAGACAGAGGAAACGATGTAGTTCAAAATATTAAATTAAAGGCATTGCCAGACCCGGCAAAAATATAAATCGATTCTCAAAGAAATGATGGGATTTTGGTGTGAGGTGAGAACCGAGCCTTGGAATGTCGACTCAGATTTGCAGGTTTGAATTTGGGAGTGTCAGCAGCAGATTATTGGGATCATTAAGACTACATTTCATAGCTCAGGGTTCAAATCGCAGATAGAATAAGCCAGTGAAGTATATTCAGGAGACGTTAACAATTACAAATAGGAATGGTTCAGATATGGGTTCGGAATCAGCTCGTGGACAAAGGGATCACCATAGTTGTGACTCGTCTGTTTCAGCCTCAGATAATGGCCAGGGATGAGATGAAGTCAGAGGAACGAAATGGTGTTTGTAACCAGAACAGAAGACAGTGATCTCCAAGCTTTCAATATTGAACTAGGGCTGTGATACAATGAATTGTGTTCCATAGCTAAAACTAAGTAGGTCAACCGACAAGGCACAGCGCCAGAACGAAAGAAGGAAAGTCGTTCCTGGTGGTTTGGAGAGTGAATGTTTACACAGTAGAGTAAATGTAAAGAAAAATAATACAGTCACACATGATTAATGCAAATAATAAATGGACAGTGAAACTTACCAGGTACACCAATAATAGCCAGGGTAGGATAATAAAAATATTGAATAATGTAAAGTGCATATTCGATCCGCAATGGTAATGGCCAGGAATGATATGTAGAAAGAATCCATACATAATAGGATAAACTCCTGTCCATTGTTGTTACATTCCAGTCTAAAGTTCTCAGAGTCAGATCTCCCATTCCCCTGTCTCTGCAGCTGCTGATCCCTGTGAGTGCTGTCGGTGAGACACCCACTCATACTATGGGATAACACATTGAACGGTGCCCATTTTATCATTAAAATATGTAAACCCTCCACTGGGATAAGTACAATCTCTGGAGACTGACATTAATCACAGTCACCAAACAAACAGCGTCAGTTAACCAGTTCCTTACCTCATTTTACACATCCCAATAAAGGGGAACATTTACTCAGACTGGACTGAGTGGATGACTGTTGCCGAGGGATAGATCATAAATCTTTCAATCTTTTTAAATCTTTCTTCCTTATATGTCGGAGTATTGCTGGAACATTGCTGGGTTGTATATGTTCCATCCTGTTTGTAAAAAGGAGACATGGATAGAATGACAGATCAGTTGCATAAAATGCCTTGTAGGGAAGTTTCTAGATACTTGAGTAATGCTGCTCGTAGTTTGAAATGCCCTGGCATCAAACCATTTCATAACTTCGAGGCACCATTCAGCACATTGAAATTGCTGCTCAGGAACAGGGAGAAACAATTCTGTCCCCAAGTGCCTTCTATTGAGACATAGGAAGACATAGGCCTTTCGGCCTGTAACAGAGGGACAGGAGGAACTGATCAGCCTCTTGAAACTGTTACCCGTTCAGCTTCTCAGACCAGTATAACAAAAGCAGAGTCAGTTAACACGATTGCTTAGTTAATGAGAAATAAAATATAAATGCAACATTCTGATTTTGATGGTATTTTACAAAAAAATCAGAAAGATTTTCAGTCAATACGAACTGATTGGAATGTCAAAAGGCCATTCAGTCCTTCAGTTTCATTACACAGGAGCAGCTGGTGAGCACAGAGCTGTTAGAGCCTGTTACTCAGGAGCAGCAGGAGGAGGGCACACAGCTATTGCAGACAGTTACTCAGGAGCAGCAGGGGTGAGCACACAGCTATTGCAGCCTGTTACGCAGGGGCAGCAGGAGGAGGGCACACAGCTATTGGAGCCTGTTACTCAGGGGCAGCAGGAAGAGGGCACACAGCTATTGGAGCCTGTTACTCAGGGGCAGCAGGAGGAGAGCACACAGCTATTGGAGCCTGTTACTCAGGGGCAGCAGGAGGAGAGCACACTGCTATTGGAGCCTATGACTCAGGAGCATCAGGAGGAGAGCACATCTATTGGAGCCTGTTAATCAGGTACAGTAGGAGTACAGCACACAACTATTGGAGCCTGTTACTCAGGAGCAGCAGAGTATGAGCACACAGGTATTGGAGACTGTTACTGAAGGGCAGCAGGAGGAAGGCACACAGGTATTGGAGCCTGTTACTCAGGAGCAGCAGGAGGAGGGCACATAGCTATTGGAGCCTGTTACTCAGGAGCAGCAGGAGGAGAGCACAGCGCTATTGGAGCATGTTACTCAGGAGCAGCAGGAGGAGGGCACACAACTATTGGAGGCTGTTACTCAGGAGCAGCAGGAGGAGAGCACAGCGCTATTGGAGCATGTTACTCAGGAGCAGCAGGAGGAGGGCACACAACTTTTGGAGGCTGTTACTCAGGAGCAGCAGGAGGAGAGCACATAGCTATTGGAGCCTGTTACTCAGGAGCAGCAGGAGGAGGGGACACAGGTATTGGAGCCTGTTACTCTGGGGGAAGCAGGAGGAAGGCACACAGGTATTGAAGCCTGTTACTCAGGAGCAGAAGGAGGAGGGCACACAGCTATTGGAGCCTGTTACTCAGGAGGATCAGGAGGAGGGCACACAACTATTGGAGGCTGTTACTCAGGGGAAGCAGGAGGAAGGCACACAGCTAATGGAGCCTGTTACTCAGGGGCAGCAGCAGGAAGGCACACAGGTATTGAAGCCTGTTACTCAGGAGCAGCAGGAGGAGGGCACACAGCTATTGGAGCCTGTTACTCAGGAGCAGCAGGAGGAGGGCACACAACTATTGGAGGCTGTTACTCAGGGGCAGCAGGAGGAGGACACACAGGTATTGGAGCCTATGACTCAGGAACGGCAGGAGGAGGGCACACAGCTATTGGAGCCTGTTACTCAGGGGAAGCAGGAAGAGGGCACACAGCTATTGGAGCCTGTTACTCAGGGGCAGCAGGAGGAGAGCACACAACTATTGGAGCCTGTTGCTCAGGGGCAGCAGGAGGAGAGCACACACCTATTGGAGACTGTTACTCAGGGGCCGCAGGAGGAGAGCACACTGCTATTGGAGCCTATGACTCAGGAGCAGCAGGAGGACAGCACATCTATTGGAGCCTGTTAATCAGGGGCAGTAGGAGCACAGCACACAACTATTGGAGCCTGTTACTCAGGAGCAGCAGAGTATGAGCACACAGGTATTGGAGACTGTTACTGAAGGGCAGCAGGAGGAAGGCGCACAGATATTGGACCCTGTTACTCAGGAGCAGCAGGAGGAGGGCACATAGCTATTGGAGCCTGTTACTCAGGAGCAGCAGAAGGAGGGCACACAACTATTGGAGCCTATTACTCAGGAGCAGCAGGAGGAGGGCACACAACTATTGGAGGCTGTTACTCAGGAGCAGCAGGAGGAGAGCAGAGCGCTATTGGAGCATGTTACTCAGGAGCAGCAGGAGGAGGGCACACAACTATTGGAGGCTGTTACTCAGGAGCAGCAGGAGGAGAGCACATAGCTATTGGAGCCTGTTACTCAGGAGCAGCAGGAGATGCGCACACAACTATTGGAGCCAATTACTCAGCAGCAGCAGGAGGAGAGCACACAGCTATTAGAGGCTGTTACTCAGGGGCAGCAGGAGGAGGGCACACAGGTATTGGAGCCTGTTACTCAGGAGCAGCAGGAGGAGGGCACATAGCTATTGGAGCCTGTTACTCAGGAGCAGCAGGAGGAGGGGAAACAGGTATTGGAGCCTGTTCCTCTGGGGGAAGCAGGAGGAAGGCACACAGGTATTGAAGCCTGTTACTCAGGAGCAGCAGGAGGAGGGCACACAACTATTGGAGGCTGTTACTCAGGGGAAGCAGGAGGAAGGCACACAGTTATTGGAGCCTGTTACTCAGGGGCAGCAGGATGAAGGCACACAGGTATTGAAGCCTGTTACTCAGGAGCAGCAGGAGGAGGGCACACAGCTATTGGAGCCTGTTACTCAGGAGCAGCAGGAGGAGGGCACACAACTATTGGAGGCTGTTACTCAGGGGCAGCTGGAGGAGGACACACAGGTATTGGAGCCTATGACTCAGGAGCAGCAGGAGGAGGGCACACAGGTATTGGATCCTGTTACTCAGGAGCAGCAGGGTGTAGCGCAAAGCTATTGGAGCCTGTTACTCAGGAGGACGGCACACAGCTATTGGAGGGTGTTACTCAGGAGCAGCACGAGGAGGGCACACAGGTATTGGAGCCTGTTACTCAGGAGCAGCAGGAGGAGAGCACACAGGTATTGGAGCCTGTTACTCAGGAGCAGCAGGAGGAGGGCACACAACTATTGGACCCTGTTACTCAGGGGCAGCAGGAGGAAGGTACACAGGTATTGAAGCCTGTTACTCAGTAGCAGCAGGAGGAGGGCACGCAGCTATTGCAGCCTGTTACTCAGGAGCAGCACGAGGAGGGCACACAACTATTGGAGCCTGTTACTCAGGAGCAGCATGAGGAGGGCACACAACTATTGAAACCTGTTACTCAGGAGCAGCAGGAGGAGGGAACACAACTATTGGAGCCTGTTACTCAGGAGCAGCAGGAGGAGAGCACACAGGTATTGGGGCCTGTTACTCAGGAGCAGCAGGAGGAGGGCACACAGGTATTGGGGCCTGTTACTCAGGAGCAGCAGGAGGAGGGCACATAGGTATTGGAGCCTATTACTCAGGGACAGCAGGAGGAGAGCACACAACTATTGGAGCCTGTTACTCAGGAGCAGCAGGAGGAGGGCACACAACTATTGGAGCCTGTTACTCAGGAGCAGCAGCAGGAGAGCACACAACTATTGGAGCCTGTTACTCAGGGGCAGCAGGAGGAGAGCACACTGCTATTGGAGCCTATGATTCAGGAGCAGCAGGAGGAGAGCACATCTATTGGACCCTGTTAATAAGGGGCAGTAGGAGCACAGCACAAAACTATTGGAGCCTGTTACTCAGGAGCAGCAGAGTATGATCACACAGGTATTGGAGACTGTTACTGAAGGGCAGCAGGAGGAAGGCACACAGGTATTGGAGCCTATTACTCAGGAGCAGCAGGAGGAGGGCACACAACTATTGGAGGCTGTTACTCAGGAGCAGCAGGCGGAGAGCACAGTGCTATTGGAGCATGTTACTCAGGAGCCGCAGGAGGAGGGCACACAACTATTGGAGGCTGTTACTCAGGAGCAGCAGGAGGAGAGCACAGAGCTAAAGGAGCCTGTTACTCAGGAGCAGCAGGAGGAGGGCACACAGCTATTGGAGCCAATTACTCAGCAGCAGCAGGAGGAGGGGACACAGGTATTGGAGCCTGTTCCTCTGGGGGAAGCAGGAGGAAGGAACACAGGTATTGAAACCTGTTACTCAGGAGCAGCAGGAGTAGGGCACACAGCTATTGGAGCCTGTTACTCAGGAGCAGCAGGAGGAGGGCACACAACTATTGGAGGCTGTTACTCAGGGGCAGCAGGAGGAAGGCACACAGCTATTGGAGCCTGTTACTCAGGGGCAGCAGGAGGAAGTCACACAGATATTGAAGCCAGTTACTCAGGAGCAGCAGGAGGAGGGCACACAGCTATTGGAGGCTGTTACTCAGGAGCAGCAAAAGGAGGGCACACAACTATTGGAGGATGTTACTCAGGGGCAGCAGGAGGAGGACACACAGGTATTGGAGCCTGTTAATCAGGGGCAGCAGGAGGAGAGCACATAGGTATTGGAGCCTGTTACTCAGGAGCAGCAGGAGGAGGGCACATAGCTATTGGAGCCTGTTTCTCAGGAGCAGCAGGAGGAGGGCACACAGGTATTGGAGCCTGTTACTCAGGAGCAGCAGGGTGTTAGCGCACAGCTATTGGAGCCTGTTACTCAGTAGGACGGCACACAGCTATTGGAGGGTGTTACTCAGGAGCAGCACGAGGAGGGCACACAGGTATTGGAGCCTGTTCCTCAGGAGCAGCAGGAGGAGAGCACACAGGTAGTGGAGCCTGTTACTCAGGAGCAGCAGGAGTAGAGCGCACAGGTATTGGAGCCTGTTACTCAGGAGCAGCAGGAGGAGAGCACACAGCTATTGGAGCCTATGACTCAGGAGCCGCAGGAGGAGGGCACACAGCTATTGGAGCCTGTTACTCAGGAGCAGCAGGCGGAGAGCACACAACTATTGAAACCTGTTACTCAGGAGCAGCAGGAGGAGGGCACACAACTATTGGAGCCTGTTACTCAGGAGCAGCAGGAGGAGGGAACACAACTATTGGAGCCTGTTACTCAGGCACAGCAGGAGGAGGGCACACAGGTATTGGAGCCTGTTACTCAGGAGCAGCAGGAGGAGAGCACAGAGCTATTGGAGCCTGTTACTCAGGAGCAGCAGGAGGAGGGCACACAGGTTTTGGAGCCTGTTACTCCTGAGCAGCAGGAGGAGGGCACATAGCTATTGGAGCCTGTTAATCAGGGGCAGCAGAAGGAAGGCACAGTGTTATTGGAGAATGTTACTCAGGGGCAGCAGGAGGAGGGCACACAGGTATTGGAGCTAGTCACTCAGGAGCAGCAGGAGGTGGGCACACAGGTATTGGTGCCTGTTACTCAGGAGCAGCAGGGTGTAAGCGCACAGCTATTGGAGCCTGTTACTCAGGAGGAGGGCACACAGCTATTGGAGCCTATTACTCAGGGGCAGCAGGTGGGTGTGCAAACAGGTATTGGATCCGGTTACTCAGGGGCAGGAGGGTGTGAGCATGCAGCTATTGAAGCCTGTTACTGAAGAGCAGAAGGAGGACAGCACACAGCTATTGGAACCTGTTACTGAAGGGCAGCAGGAGGACAGCACACAGCTATTGGAGCCTGTTACTCAGGGGCAACAGGAGGAGAGCACACAGCTATTGGAGACTGTTGTTCAGGAGCAGCAGGAAGAGGGCACGCAGCTATTGGAGCCTGTTACGCAGGGGCAGCAGGGGGTGAGGCACACAGCTATTGGAACCTGTTACTCAGGAGCAGCAGGAGGAGGGCACACAACTATTGGAGCCTGTTACTCAGGAGCAGCAGCAGGAGAGCACACAACTATTGGAGCCTGTTACTCAGGGGCAGCAGGAGTAGAGCACACTGCTATTGGAGCCTATGACTCAGGAGCAGCAGGAGGAGAGCACATCTATTGGAGCCTGTTAATAAGGGGCAGTAGGAGCACAGCACAAAACTATTGGAGCCTGTTACTCAGGAGCAGCAGAGTATGAGCACACAGGTATTGGAGACTGTTACTGAAGGGCAGCAGGAGGAAGGCACACAGGTATTGGAGCCTATTACTCAGGAGCAGCAGGAGGAGGGCACACAACTATTGGAGGCTGTTACTCAGGAGCAGCAGGAGGAGAGCACAGCGCTATTGGAGCATGTTACTCAGGAGCAGCAGGAGGAGGGCACACAACTATTGGAGGCTGTTACTCAGGAGCAGCAGGAGGAGAGCACAGAGCTATTGGAGCCTGTTACTCAGGAGCAGCAGGAGGAAGGCACACAACTATTGGAGCCAATTACTCAGCAGCAGCAGGAGAAGAGCACACAGCTATTAGAGGCTGTTACTCAGGGGCAGCAGGAGGAGGGCACACAGGTATTGGAGCCTGTTACTCAGGAGCAGCAGGAGGAGGGCACATAGCTATTGGAGCCTGTTACTCAGGTGCAGCAGGAGGAGGGGACACAGGTATTGGATCCTGTTCCTCTGGGGGAAGCAGGAGGAAGGAACACAGGTATTGAAGCCTGTTACTCAGGAGCAGCAGGAGGAGGGCACAGAGCTATTGGAGCCTGTTACTCAGGAGCAGCAGGAGGAGGGCACACAACTATTGGAGGCTGTTACTCAGGGGCAGCAGGAGGAAGGCACACAGCTATTGGAGCCTGTTACTCAGGGGCAGCAGGAGGAAGTCACACAGATATTGAAGCCAGTTACTCAGGAGCAGCAGGAGGAGGGCACACAGCTATTGGAGGCTGTTACTCAGGAGCAGCAAAAGGAGGGCACACAACTATTGGAGGCTGTTACTCAGGGGCAGCAGGAGGAGGACACACAGGTATTGGAGCCTATGACTCAGGAGCAGCAGGAGGAGGGCACACAGGTGTTGGAGCCTGTTAATCAGGGGCAGCAGGAGGAGAGCACATAGGTATTGGAGCCTGTTACTCAGGAGCAGCAGGAGGAGGGCACATAGCTATTGGAGCCTGTTTCTCAGGAGCAGCAGGAGGAGGGCACACAGGTATTGGAGCCTGTTACTCAGGAGCAGCAGGGTGTAAGCGCACAGCTATTGGAGCCTGTTACTCAGTAGGACGGCACACAGCTATTGGAGGGTGTTACTCAGGAGCAGCATGAGGAGGGCACACAACTATTGGAGCCTTTTACTCAGGATCAGCAGGAGGAGAGCACACAGATATTGGGGCCTATTACTCAGGAGCAGCAGGAGGAGGGCACATAGCTATTGGATCCTGTTACTCAGGAGCAGCAGGAGGAGGGCACACAGGTATTGGAGCCTGTTGCTCAGGTGCAGCAGGAGGAAGGCACACAGGTATTGAAGCCTGTTACTCAGGGGCAGCAGGAGGAGGGCACACAGCTATTGGAGCCTGTTACTCAGGAGCCGCAGGAGGAGTGCACACAACTATTGGAGGCTGTTACTCAGGCGCAGCAGGAGGAGGGCACACAGGTATTGGGGCCTGTTACTCAGGAGCAGCAGGAGGAGGGCACACAGGTATTGGAGCCTGTTACTCAGGAGCAGCAGGAAGAGAGCACAGAGCTATTGGAGCCTGTTACTCAGGAGCAGCAGGAGGAGGGCACACAGGTTTTGGAGCCTGTTACTCCTGAGCAGCAGGAGGAGTGCACATAGCTATTGGAGCCTGTTAATCAGGGGCAGCAGAAGGAAGGCACAGTGCTATTGGAGAATGTTACTCAGGGGCAGCAGGAGGAGGGCACACAGGTATTGGAGCTAGTCACTCAGGAGCAGCAGGAGGTGGGCACACAGGTATTGGTGCCTGTTACTCAAGAGCAGCAGGGTGTAAGCGCACAACTATTGGAGCCTGTTACTCAGGAGGAGGGCACACAGCTATTGGAGCCTGTTACTCAGGGGCAGCAGGTGGGTGTGCAAACAGGTATTGGATCCGGTTACTCAGGGGCAGGATGGTGTGAGCATGCAGCTATTGAAGCCTGTTACTGAAGAGCAGAAGGAGGACGGCACACAGCTATTGGAACCTGTTACTGAAGGGCAGCAGGAGGACAGCACACAGCTATTGGAGCCTGTTACTCAGAGGCAACAGGAGGAGAGCACACAGCTATTGGAGACTGTTGTTCAGGAGCAGCAGGAAGAGGGCACGCAGCTATTGGAGCCTGTTACGCAGGGGCAGCAGGGGGTGAGGCACACAGCTATTGGAACCTGTTACTCAGGGGTAGCAGTAGGTTAGCACACAGGTATTGGAGCATGTTACTGAAGGGCAGCAGGAGGATAGCACACAGCTATTGGAGCCTGTTACTCAGGGGCAGCAGGTGGAAACAGGAACACAGGAACAGGAGCCAGTCATTAAACTGCTCTCGACCTCGACACAGGAACAGAAGCGAGTCACTCGACTGCTCGAGACTGGAACACAGTAACAGGAGGCCATCACTCAACTGCTCGAGACTGGGACACAGGAACAGGAGACCGTCACTCAACTGCTCGAGACTGGGACACAGGGATAGGAGGCAGTTATTCTCTGATCTGATTGTGATTCCCTCATTCCATTTTTAAGATATTCCCCTCTCTGCAGTCTCTGCTCCTTTTGATGGTCATGTTGCAGATGCTGTCACTACAGTCACCATGAATCATCCAGATTGGGTCACCAAAGCATCTGGTCTTCCTGAATTTCCACAGCAGCTTAAAGCACAGCCTCCAGGAAACCGTCCCCAGCTTTTCCACTAACATTCCAAAACTAGAATTAAGTTAAATGTCACTCAAGTGCTAGTGAGAAGGCTCTTCTGGATCAGTAACAGTGCAAGCGATTCCTTGTGTTACTGAGCACATGATCAGTAGAGAGTGATTACCACAGGCGTTCAATTGATCGGCGCAGAGCAAGTTAGAAAGGTGTGCATCAAAACTGCTGGAAGTCCACTATCCAACATGAATAACAGAGCAGGACACCGGGAAGTCAAATAAAACACACGCTATGCTTTTTGAACATTGTTTCTAAGCTGCTTAATGTTGGAAGCTGATGCTCAGTTTAAATACCAACAGTTTATATAGCAACAAATGGGGGGGATTTGGGAAATAGACGGATGGAGAGAGACTCAGAGTCAGTGTTGCAGAAGGATGTGTTCGCATGTTTAAAAATGCTGAAGTGAAGACATTTCGATAGCATCAAATAACATAGGCTGGTATTTCCAGCAATGGTGAAGTAATAGTATACTGGTGTGAGTTCAGACAGAATCATAGACTCTCGGAGATGTACAGCACAGAAACAGACCCTTCAATCTAACTTGTCCATGCCGATGGGATATCCCAAATTAAACTAGTCCCATTTGCCAGCACTTGGCACATTTCGATGTAAACCCTTCCTCTTCATGTACCCATCCAAATGCCTTTTAAATGTAATCATAACAGGCACCACCACCTCCACTGGTAGCTCATTCCACACATGTACCATTCTGTATTAGAAAATGTTGGTCCTTGGGTCTCACCTGAAATCCATGCCCTCTGGTTTTGCGAAAGAGATATGCCTATTAACCCTGTATATGCCTCTCATGCTCCAAGGAAAATCACCCCAACCTACTCACTCTCTCCCAATAGCTCAAATCCTGGCAACATCCTTGTAAATCTTTTCTGTCTCCCTTCAAGTTTCACAATATCTTTCTGATAGGAGGGAGACCAGAATTGAATACAATACTCCAAAATAACCGAATGAATGTGCTGTACAGCAGCAGCATGGCCTCCCAATTCATATAGTCAAAGCACTGACCAATGGCAAGCATGCCAAATGGCTTCTACCGAATTCTATCGAACTGTAACACAACTTTCAAGGAATTTTGAAACTACACTCCAAAACCTTTTTGTTCAGCAACACTCCACAGGACCTTACCATTAAGTGTCTACATCCTGCCCTGATTTGCATTTCCAAAATGCAGTGCCTCACATTTATCTGCACTAAACACCATTCGCTGCTCCTCAGCCGATCAGCCCACCTGATCAAGATCTCGTTGTACTCTGATGAAAACCTTCTGTGTGTCCACAACAACATCCGTTTTGGTGTCATTTGCAAACTAACCAACTATCGCTGCTGTGTTCACATCCAAATGATCTATATAAATAATGAAAAACAGTGGACCCAGCACTGATACTTGTCGCACACCACTGGTTACAACCCACCAGTTCGAAAAGCAATCCTCCATCACCACCCTCTACCTCCGACCTTCGAGCCAATTTTGTATCCACATGTCTAGTTTTCCATGTGCATTCCATGTGAACTAACCTAGTTAACCAGTCTACCATGTAGAACGTTGTCAAATGCCTTAATGAAGTCTATATCGCAATGTGCACCTCTCCCTCAATGAATCCTCTTCGTCAGTTTCTTCGCAAAATCTCAGTCAATTTCTTGAGACACCATTTCCTTTACTTAAAGCTACGTTGACGATTCCGTATCAGTCCTTGCCATTCAAAATACATGCAGACCTTGTGCCTCATAATCCATACCAACAACTTGCCCTTCACTGACGTCAGGTTCATCGGCTTTCCCTTACTATCCTTCTTAATGTTTTTAAAGTAATGACATCACGTTATCAAACCTCCTATCTTCTGGCACCTCACCTGTGACAATCAATGATACAAGTATCTCAGCATGTGACCCAACAATCCCTTCCCTAGCTTCCCACAGAGTTCGAGGTGACAGCTTATCAGGTCCTGGGGACTTTTCCATCTTTACAGGCTTTACGAACTCCAGCATCTCTTCCTCTCTATTACAGATACTTTTCAAGATGTCACTGTTAATTTCGGAAGTTCCTTAGCTTCCATCTCCTTCTGCACAGTAAATACTGATGCAAGGTGCTTGTTTAGTATCGCCTCCATCTCCTGTTGTTCTGCACATCGGAAGCCTTGCTGATCTTTAAGTGACCCAAAACTCTCCCGTGTTACTCTTTCGTCCTTAATGTGTTTGTACAGTACCTTTGAATTCTCCTTAACCCTATTTGTCAAAGCTATCTCAAGCCCCCTTTATGGCCTCCGGATTTCCCTTTTAATTATACTTCTACTGGCTATCGACTCTTCTCGACAGTCACTTTAAATCTGGAATTCAGAGGCTGATGACGATGATATATCTAGTTTTGATTATTTGAAATACCCAACTAGTTCGCTGATGCCCTTGAAGGAAGCAAACAGCCATCCTTACCTGGTCTAGGTTACATGTGACTCCAGACCCACAACAATATGGTTAACTGTAAACTGCCTCTTGGCAATTAGTGATGGGTAATAAATGCAGGCTAAGCCAGTTATACTCTCATCCCGTGAATGAATACTGTAAAAACATCGACTCCTGATATCCTTATATGACATTGGCATCCCTCTTACCCGTGACCAGGCCATCAATTTCTCCAATCCGCCAGCATTCCTTACAACTTCCAGCCTTACCCCTCACCCTAAAAGGGGCATACTGTCTCTGGGCTCTTGATATCTCATTTTTGAAGGCTTCCCACTTCTGAGCTGGCCCCTTATCTGTGAATATCGATTCCAATCCAGTTTGGAAGTTAGAGTCATAGTGTCATAGAGATGTGCAGCATGGAAACAGACCCTTCAGTCCACCTCATCCATGCCGACTAGATATCCCAACCCAATCCAATCCCACCTGGCAGCGTCCTGCCCATTTCCCTCCAAACCCTTCCTATTCATGCACTCATCCAAATACCTCTTAAATGTTGCAATCGTACCAACTTCCATCACTTCCTCTGGCAGCTCAGTCCATACACGTACCACACTCTGTGTGAAATATTGTCCCTTCAGTCACATTTATATCCTTCCCCTCTCACCCCAAACCTATACCCTCTCGTTCTGGACATCTCGGACCTCAGGCAAAAGACTTTGTCCATTTACCCTATCCAAGTTCTTGCCTAATATAATCAAATTAGACTTTCTCCAATTTAATAAAATATCTTTTAGATCCAATTTATCCTTTTCCATCTCTGTTTTAAAACTAATAGAATTATGATTACTTGTTCCAAAGTGCTTCCCCACTGATAACTCAATCTCCTGCCCTACCTTATTTCCCAAGGGTAGGTCAAGTTTATGTTCTTCTCTGTAATGGAGAGCATTGTACAAGCAACTGCAGCTTTGTGACTGTTAGTGGTTTCAACAGAATCTATGACTCACTGGTCTGAATCTAAGAATAATTTGTCTCAGTGACGTTTTCATTGAATGTGACAGATGGATTGTCTGTACGAGTCTGAGCAAGTTTCTGGTGTTATCTTATCAAACTCACCTCATTAACTACCCACTCCACCTCATGGTGTCCCTCTTATTCAATACCAGCCCGATTCTCACACCCATCATGGCTGGAGGTACTCACCATCGCTCGGATGCCCCTGGATATTCCGTGATCTCTGGCACTGGTGCCATCTTCAAAAGGCCAATGGGCAGACGGTTGAGCTTTCTTAGTTAGAAGTTGCCCTGCACTGTTTACCTTGAGCATGGCAGATAAGGTACAATTACAACACGGTTTTTTGGACAGGGGTTTGGAAGACCTAGTGGATGGGCTAGTTCAGAGTTAGACCATTCTCTTCCCAGAGGGACCCACACCACCAGACCCCCTGAGCATTGTCCGAGCTCACCACCCAGCTCAGTGCTGTATCTGCATTCTGAGGAAATGTCCAGCAATACAGGACAAGCATCAATAACCTTCCCCACTCTGTCAGGGTAAGGGTCACTGTATTCTCTCTGATCCCTCGCACTCACTGTATATTTGTTATAGCACCGACCACCGAACTAGGCTCATGCTCCACCACTCTCACTCTTTCACCTTCTCTCCCTCTCTCTCTCTCTCTCTCTCCTAATTTCCCTCCACTATACCACCCACACTAATAACGTAACATGGCCGTAACACTATGGACTAACTCCCTCCTGACACCTCACCATTTCCCCTGCCACACTTACACCCGAACTAAGAGCAGGGCCACCCACTGCAACCTTCCCTCCCTCCCTCCTTTTGTACCATTCCAGGAGAAACAGCCTGGAATAGGACAGAAATGGTCTAGCCGGGTAGTGGAGTGCCCGATATCCGCTCCCTCATCCCACCACCACCTCCCCCACCACCCCAGCACCACATGGGGAGGACCCTGCTACGAGTTGGAGAGGACCGGGATGCCTCGTGTGGAGATTCTGAAACATCCACATCTCACCAAACGAGTAAGGAGCAATGTTCAGTGAAGGGCAATTCTCACTTTAAACCCACTGGCAGTTCCGTTTCCCCCGGCACAACTTCTAAGCCGTGGCCCTGATGCCATCTCTCTTTTGTGTCGAGCTGGTATAAATGGAAACTCCACCATCTCGGTGGCCGGAGGGTGGGCTCACAACACATCGTCGCTATTACCTCCCAGGAAGGGAGCACGGAGGCTCCCTCCTATACCTCCTCCTGTAAACAGCTCAAATACTGAAAATAATCTGTGACATTTACTGCTCTCCTCACTTGTCCTGCCATGTCAAATAATCTGTCCTCATATATATCCAGCATCCTGTGCTCCTGCAGCCCTTTTATAACTGTACAGATATTTTATATTGTCTCTCAATGTTATTCCTACCTAAGTGCATCATCTCACACTGCTCTGCATTGATGCTCATCTGCCATAAAACAGAACACTACACCAATTTGTCACTGCCCTTTTGGAGTTCCACACTGTCCTCCACACACTTTACAATTCTTCCAGGTTTGGTTTCGGCAAGCAATGAAATTGTCCTACAATCACTCTCCACTCATACTTACTGACTCTCTCACTAGTGTGAACAAGCACAATACGAAAACACTCACCAAGAATAGATTGAAAAAAACTGACACATACCAGAGTCCAAGTGATATATTGACAAAGTTACCGGAGCAAGAGAATTACTGACAGACACTCCATGTCTGTATTAGTGTCAGTGTATGAGTGAGTGTCTCGATGTCTCTGTGTTCGTGTGTGTTTATCTGTGTGTATCAGTGTAGGTCGAGGCTGGCAGTCACTGTGGTGTTAATGTGATGTGCTATCCCCCTGACATGAGTTTCTGAGGAAGGGGTACTCAACCCAAAACATTAACTTCCATTTCTGCCCACAGATGGTGACAGACTTGCTGAGCTTTCTGTCGCAGTCAGTCTCTGCTGGTCTCCCCACCCCTCTGTACAGGTGGTAATGGAGGGCGAAAATCATAGGGATTCAGTTTCGGAAGGACAGAGGGATTGTATCAGCTCACAGCACTATCCAAACTGAGAGCACCATCAACACACATATACGCACACACACACACTACAAACACGCACACACACAGAGGCATGTACACACATAGAGCTGCACACAGACACTCATGCACAGATACACAATACTCATAGCCACCGCCACACACACTTACACACACACTACAAACGTGTGCACACACAGAGACACGTGCACACAGACATATACAACTGCACACAGACACTCACATACAGATACACATACCTATAGCCACCCTACACACGCACTTACAAACGCACACACACACGCGACACACACCCAGACGCAGAGAGCCACACACACAAAGAGACATGCACACGCCCATGACACACACACACGCACACAAAATGCTTACACTCATGCAGATATATATACATACATGCACACATACGCATGCACTCACACAGACACACACACACACCCGCAGAACACACACAGACACAGATTTCATTCGTTTCTTCATTCCAACCCCCCACCAGAACTTATCCCAGATCCATCCTTCCAACTCGGCACCTCCCTCTTGAACTGTGCTATCTGTCCGTCTTCATTCCCACTATCCACTTCACTCTTTGCTCCAACCTATCACCTTCACTCCACCATCATTTATTTGTCGCCTTCCCAGCTGCCTTACCCAAGCACCATCCCCTTCCATTTATCGTTCGGCCCACATGGTCCACAAGCCTCGTTACTAATGATGAGATTATGCTCGAAATTCCAACTTTCATGCTCTTTGGATGCTGCCTGAAATTCTGTGCTTTTCCAGCACCACACTCTTTGACATAGACACACACGCACCCACAGACACAGAAACACACACACAGACACACAAACACAGAAACACACACACAGACACACACACACACACAAACACAAAGACAACCATGCTTCCCACGCTCGAAAACATCCACACTCCCCACACAGAGACACCCACACTGCCCACACACACACACATACTCACACACAGACAGGCATACACACTCAAACAAACATGCACACTAACACACATAGACACCCACCCTCCCCACAAATGCACATTTACTCTCATACACGGACAGACACACTCAGCCAGACACACAACTAACACATATGCAGACACGCAAAAAGCACATGTACGTACATACATGCACAAAGGAACACACAGACAGAAACACAGACACACACACACAGGCACACAGATACATACTGATATGCACATACACTGGCAAACAGACAGAGGCATACACACATTGACACATAGAAAACACCCTTACAAGCCCCCTACACACAGACACCCAAACTCCTCACACACACGCAGAATCACTGATACACAGAGACACACAATCACTCGCACACACACAAAACAAGCACATATTATCACACAGACACACAGAGATGCACAGAGACATGCACACACCGACACACACCAACACAGACATACAGGCATGCACACACAGAGGCAGACATACATTGACACATGTACACACACAGTGACAAGATCCATTGAATCGGATTCCGTGAAAAACAGAAGCCGATGGAATGAAAAGTGCCATGAGAGCGAGAATATAACATTATATGTGAGGAAGTTGTTTTCCAGACTCGAGGAGAGTGCACAATGCTGTTTCCAGGGATCAATATCTGGATATGTAGACAGAATTAGCATCGGCTGTTATTGTACTGCATCTTTTGTACAATGTTGCAAAAGCACAGGCCTTTTCTATAGAGGGGACAACTTCAAAATCCTCAATGATGCAAAACACACAAATGAGGTGAACAACAAAGCAACCGCCGAAACTCGTGTTACGTCATGGGGTGAACGTCCTGGCTCAACCTTTGCTCAAATTCGCTCTCTGTCAAATTCCTGAGCCAGAGTTTCGAACACTGAATGGTCTATGTTAATAAACACTGCTCAAATCTCACAACTTCAGTATTTAATACGCCCCTACATGTATGTCTGACAACAGTAATTGCTCCCTCACTGTGTTACTTCAGCACACGTAGAGAAAAAATAAACATGAGAACAACAGTCACGTATGTGACAGGGATTTGACCCGATGCACACCTCTTCCCACCCTACCTCTTGCACACCTCTTCCCACCCTACCTCTTGCATTACACCTCTTCCCACCCTACCTCTTGCAAAAATGCCATCCCTTATTCCCAATTCCTCCGCCTCTGCCGGACCTGTTCCCAGGAGGACCAGTTCCACCACAAAACACTCCTTCTTTAGAGACCGCAATTTCCCTTCCCACGTGGTTAAAGATGCCCTCCAATGCATCTCATCTACATTCCGCACCTCCGCCCTCAGACTCCAACCCTCCAACCGTAACAAGGACAGAACGCCCCTGGTGCTCACCTTCCACCTTACAAACCTTCGCATAAACCAAATCATCCGCTGTCATTTCTGCCACCTCCAAACAGACCCCACCACCAGGGATATATTTCCCTCCCCACCCCTTTCCACCTTCCACAAAGACCGTTCCCTCAGTGACTACCTGGTCAGGTCCACACCCCCCTACAACCCACCCTCCCATTCTGGCACTTTCCCTGCCGCCTCAGGAACTGGAAAACCTGCGCCCACACCTCCTGCCTCACCTCTCTCCAAGGCCCTAAAAAAGCCTTCCACATCCATCAAAGTTTTATTTGCACATCCACTAATATCATTTATTGTATCCGTTGCTCCCGATGCAGTCTCCTCTACATTGGGGAGACTGGGCGCCTCCTAACAGAGCGCTTTAAGGAACATCTCCGGGACACCCGCACCACTCAACCACACCGCCCTGTGGCCCAACATTTCAAATCCCCCTCCCACTCTGCCGAGTACATGGAGGTCCTGGGCCTCCTTCACCGCCGCTCCCTCACCACCAGAGGCCTGGAGGAAGAACGCCTCATCTTCCGCCTCAGAACACTTCAACCCCAGGGCATAAATGTGGACTTCAACAGTTTCCTCATTTCCCCGTCCCCCACCTCGCCCTAGTTCTAAACTTCCAGATCAGCACTGTCCCCATGACATGTCTGGACTTGTCCTACCTGCCTAGCTCCTTTTCCACCTATCCACTCCACCCTCCTCCCTGACCTATCACCTTCATCCCCTCCCCCAATCACTCATGGTATTCTACGCTACATTCTCCCCACCCCCACCCTCCTCTAGCCTCCTCCACGCTTCAAGTTCACTGCCTTTATTCCTAATGAAGGGATTCTGCCCGAAACGTCGATTTCGAAACTCCTTGGATGCTGCCTGAACTGCTGTGCTCTTCCACCACCACTAATCTAGAATCTGGTTTCCAGCATCTGCAGTCATTGTTTTTACCGCCTTGCAGTTCTTCCCCAGGCTGTATCACACAGCAGGGTCCTCCGGTGAAATGAACATCCGTGAATGACATGTGGTTCGGTCTGTCGGAGACAGCATTTCCAGACAGATACAGTTCCCTCTTATTAGAACAAGCAGCACTGATGATGAATAACCTCAGAGAGAAGCAAGCGATAGAGATTTACTGTGGACTCGAT
Source organism: Chiloscyllium punctatum (assembly GCF_047496795.1). NCBI lineage: Eukaryota > Metazoa > Chordata > Chondrichthyes > Orectolobiformes > Hemiscylliidae > Chiloscyllium > Chiloscyllium punctatum. Next base: position 202,410 of record NW_027309877.1, read on the forward strand.
GGGCTGAACGGCTTCTGTCGACACGTGAATAACGTCACCCGTCTCTGCCGTCCCTCTCCCTGTCTCTGTGACAGAGTGGCAGAGGGAGAAATAATGGCTCGTTTTTAATCCTCCCTTCCGCTTTGGACTGTCTGCAGCCCCGCAGCCCCTGGCTGTGGGGATGGTTCTCAGTGAGTGAGGGTTTCATACGGAGCCGCTTCATCTGGGACATTTGGGACTCAGATGTTAACTGATGCCCGATTGCAGCAAAGAAACCGACGGCTCTGAAACAAAAGCCTTTCTGCTGGATTGTTCTGTGAAGATTGATTCTGAACATCAAATGGGCAGCACAAAAATGCACTGCTTTGAATTTTACTGAGGGAAGAGAGTCCACAGCCCATTTCTCTCTTTCCCACCAGCTCAGCACGTTTTTCTCTCTCTCAAATAAATGATATTTGGAGGAAGTTCGCAATCAAAGTTGCTAAGTTCCAGCGGCGCTCTTGCACCTGGCTGTGCCCGTGAGAGGAAGCTTCAGAGCATATCCGCATTTACATCCCGTCATAATGCCTGCAAGTGGAGGGGAATGGCTGAATACTCTGCCATTAGAGACAGCTCAGTCCACGGGGATGGGATAAACAGCATCGTCCCGCGTGGGGACGTTCCGCCGATCAGACACAGTCCACTTTATCATTCAGATCATACCAGAGTGAGAACGCTCGAGAAGGCCAATCGGTCACTCGTACCTGTGCCAACTCGGGAGTTGCAAAAAATTGGTGAAAGTGGAAAGTGGATTTGTTCACGTTTCAAGTGTTTCCATGAAGCAGGAAGCAGAAGAAGATACACAGTCAAGCGATTGAGATCTGACTACAGGGGCAGCAAATAAGTTGTACAGGGCAGGGGAGAGCTTTGAAGTATTGAATTCTGGTTAATGGGACGATCATGCTTTTACGAGGCCACGCTGCTACAGAAGAAACTATGTCAGTGTCTCTCAACATTGTGATGTCACAGGCAAAAGACGCCGTTACACTGCAGGAAATTCCTTTTTCCAATGTGATGGCAGTCCATATGTAAAGGTGTCGCTTATATGTCGAATCCTTTCACATAAATAATTCCATTGCACCGAAGTGTGTTGTATTGTCTCCTTTCCACTAGACCTGTCATTGTGCCTGCACTGAAATTGATTTTCTCTTTCTGCGTGTCTTTTACAGTCTGGATGATGTGATGCAGTTGTACTGACCCATCTTCTGACAGAATTTTCCACTTCACTTCAGCCCGCCCTAACTTCGCTATCTGATACCATTCTCATTGTTTAGATGTTAATCGCTCGTCTCAGATCCAGCCTGCCCTCACCCAAAATAAATGGAAAACTCAGTCACACTGTGATCACTGCAATCGAGGGATATATTCACTCTAAGGTCATTGATAATTCGAAGGATAAAGTTAGGACTGCAGATGCTGGAGATCAGAGTTGGTAGTGTGATGTTGGAAAAGCACAGATCAGGGAGCATCCGAGGAGCAGGAGTATTCAGGTTTCAGACTTAAGCCCTTCATCTGGAATAAGGCTTGTGAGTCGGGGCTGAGAGATAAAAGAAAATAGTGTGGGGTTGAGGGGAAATAGCTGGAAAGTAAGTGATGGACGAATAGGAGGGAGAAGAAAATCGGTCAGAAATAGCAGTGATGGAAAGGGTTGCGAGGACGGTGCCGAGTTGAAGGCTTGGGCTTGGGGGAGGGGAAATGAGGTAACTGTTCAAATTCACATTTATCCCGTGTGGTGTTAGGGTCCCAAGCCGGTAGGTGTAATGTTCCTCCTCCAGGCGTTGGGTGGTAACGGTTTGGCAGTGGCGAGGTCCAAGACCTGTATGTCTTTGATGGGGTAGGAGGGGGAGTTGAAGTGTTCAGCCACGGGACGGTGAAGTTGGTGGGTGCGGGTGTCCCAGAGATGTTCTCTGAAATGATCTGCAAGAAGGTTTCCTGTCTCCCTGATGTAGAGGAGACCGCACTGGGCGCAACGGATACAGTAGATGACATTGGTCGCTGTAAAGGTGAATTTCTAATGGATGTGAAATGATCCATTCGGGCCTTGGCTGAGGTGAGGGGAGTGGTGTGGGTGCTAGTTTCACCCTTCCTTTGGTGGCAGTGAAAGATGCCAGGAGAGGGTTGTGGTCTGGTTGGGGGGGGGGGGTGTATGGACCTGAAGAGGGGGTCATGGAGGGAATGGTCTTTACGGAATGTTGTCAGGGCTGGGCAGCGAAATATATCTCTGGTGATGGTGTCTGTTTGGAGGTGGCATCAGTGGCAGAATATGATGCGTTTATGCGGAGTCTGATGGGATGTAAGGTGAGCACCAGGTGGTTCTGTCCTTGTTGCGTTGAGAGGCGTGGCTTCAAGGGTGGTGGTGTGTGAAATGGAGGTGTTGAACCAGAGGGCGCTGTGAACCACGTGGGAAGGCAATTTGTGATCGTGGAAGAAGGAGACCAACTGGCTCTTTCTGAGGTGAAATTGGTCATCCTGGAAACATATGTGCTGGAGGTGGAGGAATTGGGAATAAGGAATGGCGTTCTTACACGAGATAGGGTTGGAGGAGATGTAGTCTAGATACATGTGGGAGTCGGTGGGCTTGTAGTATATGTCTGTAATTAGTCAGTTGCCAGAGTCGGTGATGGAGAGGTCCAGGAAGGTGAGGGAAGTTGCCAAGAGGATCCGGATAAATTTGAGGTCGGAGTGGAAGGTGTTGGTAAAGTTGGTGAGCTATGCAACCTCCTCGCTCGAGCACCAAGTGAACCCAAACATTCATCAATGTAGCGGAGGAACAGGTGGAGGATGGTGCCTGTGTAATTGTGAAAGATGGACAGTTCCGCGTATCTAACAAACAGGCAGGCATAGCTAGGTCTTACGTGGTGCCCATGGCTACCAGCGTCAATGGAGGAAGTGGGAGAATTGGAAAGAGAAGTTGTTGATTGTGAGCACCAGTTCAGCCAAGTGGATGAGGATGTCGGTGGGAAGGTACTGATTGGGATGGTGTGAGATTAAGAAATGGAAGGCTTGTAGACTTCTGTCATGGCAGATGGATTTGTACAGGGACTGGATTTCCACAGTGAAGATGACGCGATGGGGGCTAGGGAAACGAAATTCTTGGAGGAGGTGAAGTGCATAGGGGTGTCACAAATGTAAGTGGGAATTTCCTGAACTGGGAAGAGAGGAGTGTGTCGATGTAGGAAGAGATGATTCGGATGGGACAGGCTCAGGATGAGACAATAGGTCGACTGGGGCAGTCAGGTTTGTGATTCTTAGAAAGGAAGTAGAATCTGGGAGTGCGCGGTTTCTGGACAATGAGGTTGAAGGTTGTGGATGGGAGATGCCCAGAGCTGATGAGATTGTGGATGGTCTGGGAGATGATGGTTTGGTGAGAGGAGGAGAGTTTGCGATCGTGGTCTGTAGGAGGAGGAGCCTGCGAGTTGGCACCTGGCTTCAGCTTTGTTCCTCTGTCTAACTCACAAGCCTAATTCCTGATGAATGGCTTATGCCTAAATCGTCCATTCTCCTGCTCCTCGGATGTTGCCTGACCTGCTGTGCTTTTCCAGTACAACACTCTCCACTCATTCATTATTACTGTCTCATTTCACACTACCAGGTCAATGCTGTCTGTTTGATTCTAATGAGCACTGTTCTCATGAACTGCGACGAAATCTGCCAATCTGAAACAAAAACAGAAATTGCTGTAAAATCAAAGGTGTGTTGGCAGCATCTGTGCAGATGAATCACAGTTAACGTTTCACATCCATTGGGTCCGTCTCTCCACAGATGCTGCCAGACGTCCTGAAATATTTCAGCAACGTCTGTTTTTGTTTGATTTTCAACATCAGCAATTTTTTCATTCTTGTTTTCTTATTTTCTGCCAATATGATTTGGCTAAAGATTACGTTAAATGTTTTAAATATGACTGTGATGGAACGGCCAGATTCCACCAGCCGGCTCCTTTTATTTGGTTGACGTGACCAATGCCTTTCCACTTGGTCACCGCGCCCTACAGCTGCACTGCATATAAATTGACAAAATTGTGGCATTCTCTCGGATTGGTAATCAGGAGCGAGTTTGATTGAAATTATTGAAAACTTAAGATAAACTGATAAAATACGCGATATAAAACAGGAAACTGAAAGGGAAAGAGAGAATAGCGAATGATAATTTTTTGACAAAACTGAAATATAATTGCTCAAGAGTCAGAAAGTGCTTTCATCCACAAACATACCATAATATGGAATGTAATTTTTGGGACAACCAATGCAAACAGATAGCAAAATCTTATTTTTAAAGTCTTGCTGCAATTGTTTTGGTTTTAATGAACGCACACATGGGATTCAGTGCTGTAATGATCTGCTAAAATGGAAAAGGAAATCCTTGCCTTCGAGGATACGTGTGGAATGTTCACTGATTCATCCCAGTAATGGCAGGACTGTCCTCTGGAAGCGTAAGAGTAAAATTATTCAATGTTCCATGGAGTTTCGAATGAGCGGTGAAGGGAATGTCTCCATTCACAAATTAATCATTCAGTAGAATTCCATACAGGGACCCATGAAATGATGAACAAATTGAACAAGAACACGGACATACGATACACAATAGCTACGACAATTACTCTGTGAAAACTGTTGAAAACTGTGGCCTTTGGTGATGGCATTTACTGTCCAGACCCAGTCTGCACTGGAATGACGGGAGACACACTATGAAGTATTTGAACTTCAGTCACCTTTAGAAATAGCTGAGACTGACTCAGGACATGGGGATTTAGAGATGTTGGCCTTACAAACCTTTCAGACATTCCGTGGAACAATAAAGGAAGTGATATATAATTTCCGTCTCCATGGAGGCGATGTTCATGAACTGGATAGGTAGTAATTTACCTTATTGGAGTTTATAAATAGAGGCGTCATATTTACAAAGCAAAGAGTTCATTGAATAACTGTAAAACCTTTTGGTCACACTCAGTGGGAACATTGTGTGTAATCCTTGTCCTCATTCTCCACTAAAAACATGTGAAGAAGTCAGAAAGGGCACAGACGCTGTTTCCTGGATAGCAAGATATTAGAAAGCCAAGTGACGTTGTTTACTGAGACATAAAAATATCAGAAAGGATACAAACGGGATGATAGAATGAATGAAGGATTTTATTCACGAGATTTGGAAATGCTGGAGCAGAAACACGCAAGTTTGATGTAAACAAATGAGATTTTCACATAACGCGAGGTTTGAATGACTAAATCGGGAAAGTCCCTCTTTCGAGTGAATTAATACCTTTCGTTAGAGCTTGAAAACCATTAGTGAATGATTAAGAAAAGTTTGGATGAGAGTTTCTTCCACTCAATAGAGTTATTTAAATCGTGAACGACTTTCCAGAAATAAAACGTAGAAGCTCACTTTAGAGTGTTTTAAAAGATGCACGAACAAACGTACAAGGAGAGAATTTACCATTGAGTGAAAGTCAGTGTGGTTGCGTAACAATTTCGAATTTGTTGACTTCAGACACAAAGATATTTCATGACCACGAACAACTGAATAAGACTGAGTATAACAAGTTCATGGATTGGTAAGGTGTGGCGTATTATTCAAGGTGAAACTCTGTAAATTGACCTGATGTCGTAAAATAACTGCAGACAGAAGTTATATCCACTTGGAGACGCAACACCTACTTTAAATATTTGACCACACTCACATGATGTTATGTCCATTTCGTACATTCTTAACTCCACCCAAGAAATCCATCAAGAAGTCTCTGTCCTTTTGTATTGGTAACCCTCTGTACTTCTCTGCAGCACACCATTTAAGATAAAATATGCTCTGACTTAAATTTAATTCAATACAATATTCAAACGGTCCTATGTGATTTCTTTTTTTATTATTGCAACAACCTTTGTGAATTTGCAACAACTGTGGCACATGAAACCAGTTCAACATCTATTTTCCCGGAATCTAACGCAGTGCACATGGGAAACGTTATCCACCTGCTGAAAAATCACCTTCTGCTCTCTCTCCACATATGTCTCTTCACGTTTTAGATACTTGCAGTATGTTTGTTGATCAAGGAGTCATTATCCAGAAAAGGTCGTTTCTCAATCCACAAACACGGGTATTTTCCCATAAACTTGGCTTTGCTCAGCATCATCTTCTGTCCGTATTCCTCAACACGACGACAAATTGAACCTTCTCCATGTGAGGCTCAAAATTAAAACTTCGGTACAGCACACCCCACTATACTGGAACAGAGATACCGTGCACTGGTCACCTTCAACATAGGAACAACACATTAATGCTTACCCCCACGTTCCTGGTTTTACCTTAACGTTTGGGAAACCGAGTTTCTCTGATTCCATGGCTAGTAACGGGGATTATATGATCATCTTCACCAGTGGTTCAGTCCCCGAGTGAGGAAAGTGGTGAGGTACTCATTGTAAAGATGGGTAGATTGATGAAATGTACAATTTCATCTTTTGCCTTCACTAACCCATGAGCTTTTTATTTTGTTTAGAATCTGTAGAAATCTTAAAATCTTCATCTTTAACAGACTCAATGACAGATCTCCATTGTGTCTCTGGCATCAAATTTCATAGTGTAACCTCCCTCTGAATTCTTCCACCGCAGTCCGCTGTTTGGGAAGTGTGCCTGTTGTGGGAAATGCACTTCCCCGTGTGTCACCTGCTGCTCCCAGCATGCGCACTGGCACTGCACTCATATTCCTTGCTCACTTGCTCACTGTGTTGCAGTGATCACACAGTGACTTGGTGTCGCACGGCCCAGGAAAATGATACAGATCAAGGTCTTTGCATTGTTGAGTTCAATTGTCAGTTTAGCCTTATTTTGGATTTTGAAATTGTCTGTTCTGTACACAAGTGCGTGTCAAAAACATCTGAGTGGAAGTTAGGTCTTCGGAATAATGACATTGAGCACTATGCACTCTCCTCCAGTCTGGAAAACAATTCCTCACAGGCAATTTTATAGACAATAGACAGCAGGTGCAGGAGTAGGCCATTCTGCCCTTCGAGCCAGCACCACCATTCATTATGATCATGGCTGAACATCCTCAATTTGTATCCTGTTCCTTCCTTATCCCCATAACCCTTGATTCCACTATCCTTAAGAGCTCTATCCAACTCTTTATTGAAAGAAAACCTCCTGCTGTCTCGGGTTCTGCATTCCGTTGACTTCAAATCTTCACAGAATTCAACAGACCTTGTTACATAGTCATTTCCTCATTTTTGTTCAGATCACTGTGTGCACAGTGTGACAGTGGGAATGCGCTTGCCCCACAACCCAGGGGTCAGACCATAGTATTGGAACCGTACTGTTTTATTTCTCATTTCACCAACACCAGGGAGAAATATCTGCTGCTCTGCATGATTTACAAAATTCAATTATTCATCAGGTCATAGCTGCGTGAGCGTTTCTGCCGAGGTGGCCGAGAGGTTAAGTCGATGGACTGCTAATCCATTGTACTCTGCACGCGTGGGTTTGAATCTCCCTCATCAACGGTTTTCAATGGTGCTGTTTTCAGATGATCACAGCTGTCGTATTGAAACTGGGATTCTGATAGTTATTTTTCTGCATTGACGCTATTACAAAAATCTCAAAGAATAGTTTGAGCCTGTTGACTAAACGGCATTGAAATGTCGATTGCATTGGGATAATGAAAAGGAGCGCGTTTTTCTTTTTCAAGTCAAGTTGTTGTGAACATTTTGTTCAGATGAAATACATCCAGGAAAATCAAATACCGAGAGCTGCGAAGTGCATGTTTATGCAAAGGGATTCTTAATGAATGTTTTGTCAGATGAAATCTGGAGGAGGTTGAGTAGAAGTAATTCATCCTGGTGAGAAGAGCACAGCGAGACAGCACAAAATAATGGAGATATTTCAAAATGGGCAGGGCGTGGGTTTAGGGGCACTGAGAAGTGGCTGGAAATGCACAGTGGAGAATTGCCGATGTGGGTGCCATGCATGGGCACGGAGAGACTTACACATTGGTCTCGTCCTCACCCCTTGCTCTCGCCATTGATGAATGCTGGACATAAGGCACAGATAAACACACGATGTGGGAAGCAAGCTCCCTCTGGTTATGCAAACACAGGATGCATCACATAGAACTATGAACAGCTGGAGAAATAAGCATGTTACCTATAGGGAGTGAAACTAAACTGTGGATCAATAACATCAGATTGATGCAACATGAACATGAAAAATGATTTAAAATGTAGGGTGTAGGTTTGCTCGCTGAGCTGTAGCTTTGATATCCAGACGTTTCGTTACCTGGCTAGGTAACATCATCAGTGGCAACCTTCAAGTGAAGCGAAGCTGTTGTCTCCTGCTTTCTATTTATATCTTTCTCCTCGATGGGGTTCCTGGGGTTTGTGGTGATGTCATTTCCTGTTCGTTTACTCCGGGGTTGATAGATGGTATCTAGATCTATGTGTTTGTTTATGGTGTTGTGGTTGGAGTGCCAGGCCTCTAGGAATTCTCTGGCGTGTCTTTGCTTAGCCTATCCCAGGATAGATGTGTTGTCCCAGTCGAAATGGTGGTATTTTTAATCCGTGTACGAGGTCGTGTCTTTTTGTGGCTAGCTCGTGTTCGTATATCCTGGTGGCTAACTTTCTTCCTGTTGTCTTACGTAGTGTTTGTGGAAATCCTTGCATGGAATTTTGTAGATGACGTTGGTTTTGTCCATGGATTGTACTGGGTCTTTTAAGTTTCTTAGTTTTTGTTTGAGAGTGTTGGTCGGTTTGTGTGCTACTGGGATTCCGAGGGGTCTTAGTAGTCTGGCTGTCATTTCTAAAACTTCTTTGATGTGTGCAAAGAACGTTAGTGTTTCTGGCTGTGTTTGGTCTGCTTGTCGTGGTTTGTTCTTGAGGAATCTGCGCACTGTATTTTTTGAGTATCTGTTGTTCTCGAATATATTGTATAGGTGGTTCTCCTCTGTTTTCCGAAGTTCGTCTGTGCTGCAGTGTGTGGTGGCTCATTGGAATAGTGTTCTGACGCAGCTTCGTTTGTGTGTGTTGGGATGGTTGCTGGTGTAGTTAAGTGTTTGGTCAGTGTTTGTCGGTTTTCTGTATGCACAGGTTTGTCGTTCTCCGTTGTCCTTTCTTTCTACTGTGACATTCAGGAATGCGAGTTTGTTGTCGGTTTCTTCCTCCTTGGTGAACTTTATGCCTGTGAGGGTGTTGTTAATGATGTTAAATCTCTTTACTATCTTGTTTCGTTTTGTGATGACAAAGGTGTCATCTACGTAGCGGACCCACATTTTTGGTTTGATAGTTGGTAGGGCTGTTTGTTCTAATCTTTGCATTACCACTTCTGCTATGAGTACTGATAGCGGAGATCCCATGGGTGTGCCGTTGGTTTGTTTGTCGACTATGTTGTTGAAGGTGAAGTGGGTGGTGAGGCACAAGTCCACTACCTTCTTGATGTTTACGTTGGTAATGTGATTGATGGTGGTTGGTGTGTGTGTGATGGTCTCTTCCAAATGTGTGGGAAGTGTTTCCTTTGCCAGGTCGATGTTGATGAAGGTGAACAGTGCTGTTATGTCGAATGAGATCATTGTTTCCTCTTCCTCCACTTTGGTGTTTTTGATGATTTTTAGGAATTCCTGGGTGGAGTGGATGGAGTGCTGTGACTCTTCTATGAGGTATTTCAGACTTGCGTGTAGTTCTTTGGCCAGTCTGTAAGTTGGTGTTCCGAGTAATGAGACTATGGGTCTGAGCGGGGCTCCTGGTTTATGGATTTTTGGTAGTCCGGTTCGACTTGGGCAACACATTGTTCCTGGGACAGTCTAAGCAAAGACATGCCAGAGAATTCCCAGAGGCCTGGCACTCCAACCACAATGCCATAAACAAACACATAGATCTAAATGCCATCTATGAACCCCGCAGAAAAAAAACAGGAAATGACATCACCACAAACCCCAGGAACCCCATCCAGGAGAAAGATATAAATAGAAAGCATGAGACAACAGCTTCACTTGGAGGTCGCCACTGATGATGTTAACTAGCCAGGTAATGAAATGTCTGGATATCAAACCTACAGCTCAGCGAGCAAACCTACACCTTAAACCTCAACCTGAGTTACAAACCTTCACAAACCTTGCGATTTAAAGTGTCTTTATACACATATCATTAATAGACTTTTCGATATAAGACCCGTCTGGTTGAAAGAAGAAGACACTCCATTTCAAGATGGATGACAACGTTACCAATTTTGTTTTGAAGTTGAGATTTATTTGGTCATTTTAAACAATGAACAAGTTAATTTTAAATAATGCAAACCACATTCTCTCACCTGGAATAAACGTGTGATTTCAATATAAACATTGTCCTTGCTAAGTCACAGTTACTCAACATGAAAAATAGGATGTAATTTTTATTAAGCATACATAAGTTAGCACCATTATCTTACTTCAGATTGACTGCGGTATGCACATGCTAAATAAGGTTTAAGAAAGAATGACTTTTGGAAATAATGATTCGGTGGTGACTAAAAATAATATTAGGTTGTCATGATACGGATATTCCACCAATGGCTTCTGTGGTAGAAATGTTCAGTGGGCAGTATTTCTATGATGGTATAGAAGTCTGTGTGCTGCCAGGGATGGGAGCTCCCACTTCATCTGGAGCGGCGTCTTTTGACGTGGACCAGGGAGCATTGTGACATCAGTCTGGGTGTTCCAAACACACCTGGAGCAGCTTCCATTGACATGGAGCAGCAGGGAGCATTGGCACATCCGAATGCAAGCTCTAGCCTCATTTGGAGCAGCTTCAGTTGGCATGGAGCAGGGAGCTTTGCGAGATCCATCTGGGAGATCCACTCTCACCTGGATCAGCTTTTAATGACATGTAGCAGCAGGGAGCATTGGGACATCAGAGCGATAGATCCAACCTCAACTGGACTACTTCTATTGACATGGAGGAGGGAACATTAGGACATCATACTGGGAGCTCCAACCTCTCAAGGACCAGCGTTTAATGACATCTAGCAGCTGGGAGCATTGGGACATCAGAGTGGTAGTTCTAACCTGAACTGCACCACTTTTACTGACATGGAGCAAGGAGCATTTGGACATCAGACTGGGAGCTCCAACTTCTAGTAGAGCAACTTCTATTGACATGGCGCAGCAAGGAGCATTGGAACGTCAGGTTGGGAGCTCCAACATCATCTGGAGCAGCTTGTATTTACATGGAAGAGGAGGGAAGATTGGGACCTAAGGCTGGGGGAAAGGATATTCAACTATTTTAATCTAAAGTAAAATATGTTTCAACACCTCAGATGTTAATTGATTTATGAAGAATCTTTCCGGGGAAAATAATTAATTATTTGGATAGTAAAGACCAGTCCTGCAAATATTCAACTCAGGAAAACGCATTGGTACAGAAAGAAATGGGAGTGATGTTTCATGTCTTTGTCTTTTCTTTTCTGGCCGACTCTGCACTGGATTACATCACCGGAAGGACGTTTTCACTCATTTCCTGCAAGTACGGACAGGTCATTAACGTAATCTAAAACTGAAAATTAATGGGAATATGCGATGTTATGATTCAGCTGGAGTTTACCTCAAATTATGGTGAAAACTTTTCAAAGTCAGTTGCAATTCCCTTGATCAGCAGTGACCTCATTGATTTGCTGATCAGATTGTGAATGGTCGTTTTTTATTCGGACAATTTGAAGTGAATCAATGATGGTGATTATCTTGGTTCTTTGTTCACCTTGTGGCTGTTACTGCTATTGCTCATGTCCTTGTTAACACCACAGCTCTGCAGCGTGTAAAATCTCAGCTTTGCATCTGGCCAGTGGTACAACCATTTGTATAGCTGGCTACGGATCAGGCGGTTGTTAGTTCAACTTTTACTTTGCGCAACTGCATTGTGGAGATTCAGCACACATTCAACCTAATCATTTTTGTTATGCAGAGGTGGGTAATATTTGAAATTTTCATCTCCACGAACGAAAATTCTTTCACTGTCTTCGACCAGTTAAACATTACCAAGAGCTGTCAGAGTAAAAATCACACAGCACCAGATTGTATCGAACAGAGTTAGTTGGAAGCACCAGTGTTCCATGCACTGCTTCTTCATCAGATGTTTGTCAACTGTTGGAATCTAAAATGGCTTTGTGTGATTATTAAATATATCCACCCCAGTCCAACACCAACACCTCCAAGTCATGGGTACCGTCGACACCACGAACGGTTGGTTAAAGTCCAGATGATCTTCCAAAAGATCGCGCATATTGACACACACACCAAGTTTCTGCAGAAAAACACCCATCTGATGAAGGAGCGACTCTCCGAAAGCTAGTGCTTCCAAATAAACCTGCTGGACTCTGCCCTGATATTGTGGATTTTTTAACTTTATCTACTCAACTCAAACACTGGCACTTCCATATCATAGACAGCATCAGTCATGTCCCACCGCTGTCAGAGAAGGCAATCCTGGAATAGCCTAATACATTGCACATGGGTATGTTTCGTTTTCAGAAACCAACACAATCAATCGCTCAAGCTCCTATGGATGAAAAGCACAGAAAAGAAATAGCTGAGACTCAGATTTGACAATATTTTGAAACTCTTTGGGAAGTGGAATCAGAGGAGAATGAAGGATTAACTGTCCGAAAGTGCAGAGAGGGAAGGCGCTTTTCCCTTCTTTGATGAGCTGGGGTATTGACTGATCTAAGGCATGAAACAGATTCCTGGTAGAGCTGCGCTCTCTGCATCAGGAACAAGAAGTTCTGATTTCCTGAACGGTAATGAAACACAGGCCACTCAGTTAAAGCTTTGAATACTAACCACTAGACCACCAGGGATGAGGGCAGAAGCCGTTGCACCGTTTCTTCATAACACAGTTTTTGGAATTATGTCACTGCAGATATGTTTCCCCTCAAAAATGATTGAATTATAGAGTGTTTACAGCACAGAACCGGGTCCCTTCATCTCATTTCCCAGCACTTGGTCTGTAACCTTGTAAGCTCTGACGTTTCACCTGAATACTAATTTCTCTGGAACGTTTTAATCTCGTAAAACACAATAAGTGGGATTAAAGTTTGAGATGGGAACTGAACCTCAGTTTTACCCATAGACTGAAGCACGCAGACACATTTCCCCAAGTGTGACACAGGCCTCGGGAGAAAACAAGCAGAAAGAAAGATTTCACCGACTTGTCTGATGTTGTCCCGTTTCAGAGTTCAACACCAATGTCTGGTGACAGCAAAGAAAGGAAAGATTCAGCCCCTCCCGTCCCAGTGTTCTTTGCCCATTGTTTCCCCATTACTCTGTAGTTTATACTGCCTCACCTCGTTCTTGCTGCCAAACTTGATCACTGCTCACGCCCGCTATTTCCTGTCCTGCCAAACGGTTTGCCTCAAGTTCTTGTAATGAAAAACAGGAATGACCTATTTCAAGCACTCTTCTAGTTTACAAGGACAGTTTTATCACCACTGAGCAAGCACATTGCCAGCTCAGAGAGAAGGTCTCATCCTTTAGAAACTGAAATGCAAAGATGATTGGATAGCCTCAGTATTGTAAACCAACCAACAAGACCGGAATAGGGCCGAGGAGATCACGCACAGAAGGATGGGAGAATAGAATGGCGAATTTCTTGGTGTCCAGGGTGATTTTAACAGAAATCTTCCCTGGTAGTTTCGTGATGAGGATTCAGTGATTTCACTGTCATGGCTTGTTAAAGGTTAACGTTTACAGTAATCAATATGAAATACTGCCTGATATTTCGAAGCAGAATGATGATGTGCAGCAGACAGAATCGTTTCCCTGCATGACCTAATAAGAGAGCTCAGAAGAACCAGGAGCAGACATGAGAGCCAGGAGGAGACATTAGAAGTTGTTGGCGGATAGGATCAGGGTTAACCCTAAGGCTTTCCACAGGTATGTCAGGAATAAAAGAATGACGAGGGTTAAATTAGGGTCAATCAAGAATAATAGTGGGAAGTTGTGTGTGGAGTCAGAGGAGACATGGGAAACACTAAATAAATATTTTTCGACAGTGTTCACTATATAAAATGAAAATGTTGGCGAGGAAGATACAGAGATAATTGCATCTCGACTCGAAGAGATTGAGGTTCACAAGGAAGAGGTATAAGAAATACTGTAGAGTGTGAAAATAGACAAGTCCTCTGGGCCAGATGGGATCTATCCTAGAATCCTCTGGGAAGCAAATGAAGAGATTGCCGAGCCTGTGCCATTGATCCAGAAATCATCATTATCTACAGGAATAGTGACTGAGGACTGGAGGATTGCAAATGTGGTTCTCTTGTTCAAGAAGGGTAGTAGAGACAACCCTGGTAATTACAGACCAGTGAGTCTCACTTCAGTTGTTGGTAAAGCGTTGGAAAAGATTATAAGAGGTAGGATTTATAATCATCTAGAAAAGAATAATCTGGTCAGGGACAGTCAGCATGGTTTTGTAAAGGTCGTGCCTAACGAATCTTATGAGTTTTTTGACAAAGTGACCAAACAGGTAGATGAGAGTAAGCAGGTTTATGTTCTGTATATTGATTTCAGCAAGGTGTTCGATAAGATTCCCACAGTAGGCTATTATACAAAATGTGGAGGAATGGGATTGTGGGAAACATAGCAGTTTGAATCAGTAATTGGCTCGCTCAAAGAAAACAGAGTGTTGTAGTTGATGCAACATGTTCATCTTGGTGTCCAGTTACTAGCGGGATTCCGCAAGGGTCGATGTTGGGTCCAGGGCTATTCGTCATTTTTATAAATGACCTGGATGAGGGCTTAGAAGGGTGGGTTAGTAAATTTGCGGGCAACACTATGGTCGGTGGAGTTGTGGATCGTGACGAAGGATGTAGTAGGTTGCAGAGAGACATAGATAGGATGCAGAGCTGGGCTGAGAGGTGGCAAATTGAGTTTAATGTGGACAAGTGTGAGGTGATACACTTTGGACGGAGTAATCGGAATGCAAAGTACTGGGCTAATGGTAAGATTCTTGGGAGTGCAGATGAGCAGAGAGATCTCGGTGTCCATGTACACACATCCCTGAAAGTTGCCACCCAGATTGACAGGGTTGTTAAGAAGGAAAACAGTGTTTTGGCTTTTATTAATAGAGGGATTGAGTTCTGGAATCAGAAGGTTATGCTGAAGCTGAACAAAGATCTGGTACTGCCACATTTGAAGTATTGTCAACAGTTCTGGTCCCGCATTATAAGAAGGATGTTGACGCTTTGGAAAGAGTGCAGAGGGGATTTTCTAGCATGTTGCCTGGTATGGAAGGAATGTATTATGAGGAAAGACTGAGGGCCTTGAGGCTGTCCTCGTTGGAGAGAAGATTGAGAGGTGACATAATAGAGACATACAAGATAATCAGAGGTTTAGATAGGGTGGACAGGGAGAGTCTTTGTCCAAGTTTGGAGACGGCAAACACGAGGGTCACAACTTTAAAGTGAGGGGAGAAAGGTATAAGACAGATGTCAGAGGTAGTTT
This sequence comes from Chiloscyllium punctatum, assembly GCF_047496795.1. Taxonomy (NCBI): domain Eukaryota; kingdom Metazoa; phylum Chordata; class Chondrichthyes; order Orectolobiformes; family Hemiscylliidae; genus Chiloscyllium; species Chiloscyllium punctatum. Next base: position 217,867 of record NW_027309877.1, read on the forward strand.
CTTTACTCAGAGAGTAGTTAGGACATGGAATGCTTTGCCTGTAGCGGTGGTAGATTCGCCAAGATTAAGTGCATTTAAGTCATCATTGGAGAGGCATATGGACGTACATGGAATAGTGTAGATGGGATGGGCTTCAGATTAGTATGACAGGGCTGCGCAACATCGATGGCCGAAGGGCCTGTACTGCACTCTCATGTTCTATGTTCTATATGCTACAGTTCCACATCAGCAATGTCATTGGCAATTGCCTGACGTTCAATCAGTTTAAAACAAGAACGGAGCGGTCGTCAGGAAAACGGAAGGAGAAGAGTGGTTTGTGAGAGTTAACTACATGCCTCGTGGAGCCAGGTTCAGTGTAGATACTGAATATCGGTTTTCCTGTTTACCTTGGTATACTGATCACTTCGGATCAATTGCCCAATATTGTCTGCCCTTTGTGTGCTGTTCTTTGTACATTGCACCTCGGTTCAGTGCTCTGAGGGACCACGCTTTTTTAAAATTTGGCACGTTTTACTCAAGTCTGTTTTGCAGCTTCATATTAAGGCCAACAATTTTAGGAACAAATAGTCACCATTCAGACCACCAAGTCTGTTCCACTATTGAATGGTTCCATATCTGATCTGATAAACTTGAACTGCACTTTCTTGCCTTTTGCCATAACGCTTGATGTCTTTGCTCTTTGAAGATCTACCGATCTCAGCCTCATTACACTTAATGACACTTCCTCAACAGCCTTCTGCGACAAGAAAGTCCACTGATACAGAACTGTCTGAGAGAATAAATGTTTCTTCATCTCTATTTTAATTGTGAGATCCGCATTCTTATACGAAGTTAAAAATCGCACAACACCAGGTCATAGTCCAACAGGTTTAATGGAAACAATAGCATTTGGAGAGCTGCTCCTTCATCAGGTGGCTGTGGAGTACACAGTGGTAAGGTACAGAATTTATAGCGAAAGGTTACAGTGTCATGTCACTGAAATTATACATTGGAAAAATACCTTGATTGCTTGTTAAGTCTTCCATTTGTTCGAATGACTATGTTAGGTTCATTTCTTTCTTATGTAAATCGAAAAACTTTCTTTTGACAGTTACATTCTCAGGTGGACTTTACCAGTTAGTGTCAGCACAGATAATATGTTGAAGGTGCTAGTCCCTGAGTGCTGCGTCTATGCCATAATGTTTAGACTGACGCTCATCTAAAAAAACAACATGGTACATTGGTGAAGCTGAGCAGAGGCGACAGCAATGGAACGGGTGCTGCACATCAATCAACAGACAGGTGTGCCCCTTCCCAGTTGGAGAACACTTCAGTGATCCAGGACATTCGACCTCGGATCTTCGGGTGACAATCCTCCAAGGCGGTCTTCGGAACAGGCAGCAGCTAAAAGTGCCCCCGCAGAGACTGAAAGCTAAATTCGGTACCCATGGTCATTGGGTTCATGTCACAGTCCAGGTGATCCCATTGCCCTATCTACAAACAGAGACCCTCCTACACACGAGTGTGCACGCGCGCGTGCACGCACGCACACACACACACACACACACACACACACATACGTCTGTGCGGTGAATTTATACTTGCACAGTTACATTGTACTTTGCTCAAAAAATGCATGAATCCATGTAAGTCTCTGGTAACTCATTTTTATAAATTAGAATCAGTCTAAACATTATGGAACAGACAGCAGCACATGGGGGCAGACACCAGTTGTTAAACTTCACCTGAGAGTGAAACTTTAAAATAAAAAAGTTTTGCACTTTACATATGAAAGAAGTGAAGCTCACATGGTCATTCTAACAGATCGGCGACTTAGCAAACAATCAAGGTATTTTTCAATGTACAATTTCAGTTACATCACACTGTAAACATATACGATACATTATGTGACTTACAACTGTGGACTCCACAATCACCTGATGAATGAGCAGTGGTCCGAAAGCTAGTACTTCCAATTAAACCTGTTTAACTATAACCTGGGGTTGTATGATATTCACATTTGCATACCCCAGTCCAAGACTGGCATCTCCAATTCATTCGATACGAGGTGCTCTCGTCACAGAACCAAACTTTCTGCATCCAACTTATTAAATCCTTGAAAATACCTCTATGTTTCAAAAAGGATCGTTTTGTAGTACTGAGTCTCAGCAGGCAAAGGCAACTGATTTCAGCGTTTCTTCCCATTTGATTTCATCTCCGATATGAAATTCTCACTGACTCTGACAGAACTGCTACCTTTGCTGTTCTGTGATGTCAGGAACTCATGTTCAATTTAAGATTTCCATAAGGAACAACAATATTTTTTTTCCCTGACTGGAAATCATCATTGGGAAATAGCATTGAGACAGCTGCATTTCAGCACTTTCGCACCAAGGACGACATATGTAATGCTTGGAACTTTTCTTGATGACTTTGTTTTTGCCTATTTTGTTCAGTTGAAAAATGACAGTTTTTGAGTTTTTAAAAGCATGGCCAATGGTCCTTCAGCCTATTGCATCATCATCAGTTATCAAACATCTGGCTTGTAAACACAGTTTCCAGACGTGACTCATCGCCTGGTGTGTTCTTACATTTCAAGTCTTAGTTAAATTGTTAATCAATTTCTTAAGGGCTTGAGTGGAACAAAAAACATCTCTGTGAACTAACATTTCTGAAAGACAAACTCTTACTCGGAGCAATTTGTCAGTTTTCCTCATGATGCTGCGGAAAATGTTTCTGCGCTGACATCTGAATTGGTTCACCCTGTTTCTTCCTCAGCTTCCTGGTAACGTTAAAGTTCGATGAATAAAACCTGGAATGGAAGCCTGACCTCAGGAACAGTGGACTTGTCTTTAATTTCCTGCAATCCCATTCATGCATGTCGCTAATAAAGGGGATGCTACCATCTTTACCCAATCCTGCCTACTTGTGTCTCCAGGACCTGAACAACATAGCTGACCCTTAATCCGAGAATGACGACCGTGTGGGAAAGCAGGCCATTCGGCCCTTCCAGTCGACACCATCCCTCTGAAGCACATCCTATCAGACACACACTCTATACCTATTCCGTTCCCCTTCATTTCCCATGGCAGATCCCAGTAACCTGCACACCTTCAGACTGTGGGAGGAAACTCACACAAGCAAAGAGAGACTGTGCAAACTGCACACAGTCACACGAGACTGGGATCGAATCCATGTCTTCTGTGCAGCGAGGCAGCAGCGAATCAGGAAGAACAACAAATGCTGTCCTGACCAGCGACATCCACACCCTGTGGGTATATCAGGAAGAACAAAAACATATTCACAACATGGACAACGGAACTTGCGTCTGCATGGACATGATTTGAACCAATCGTTCATCCTGGGTAGATGCAAGGACACCGATATCACAGAGAAACCAGGGCAATGCGGGATTCAATTACATGCTGAAGTGGAAACTCATTTACTCAGTCAAACTGGGGACAGACTATTCAACAATCCCGTGTGTGGGAAGGGCTCAATGAGCAGAAGAACCTCCAGAGTAACCAGCAAGATTACATATCCCAGAAGGAGATCAATTAAACTGTCAATGCTGCTGTTAATCCCAACCAGCTGTCAGTTTCATAGCGTCAAAGTCATAGACTCAAACAGCATGAAAACAGGCCTTTCACTCCTACCAGCTCATACTGAACATAATGACAAACTAAACGAGTCGCATCTGACGGCTCTTGTAACTGCTGAGGGTTAATAATGCCCTTGTGATATTATTACTGCATTGTTAATATGAATGTCCAGATATAATTCTGTGGACACGGGTTCAAACCATGGCATGGCAGATGCTGGAATTTTATTTAAATAAATACCTAGAGTCTAATGATGATTTTGAATCAGTTGTTGTAGATCTAATTCACTGATGCCTGATAGGGAAGGAAACTGCCTTACCTATCTGGTCTGGCTGGTATGTGATTCCAGATCCATAATATCGTGGTTGATTCTGATCTTCGCTCTGGGCAATAAATTATGTACCAGGCATGAATGAATAGCTTTTGTTAATTCCACTGATACTTTCCTATTCATTTATCGATCCAAATATCCTGTAAATATTGTAAATGTACTTTCATTCATCACTGCCTCAGGAAGTGAATTGCACACATAAACCATCCTCTGTTTAAAAAAAGCCTCTCATGTCTTATTTTAAATCCCTCTTTTCACTTTAAACACTTAAAGTCCCCCTCCTTGGAGAAAAGACAGTTACAGTTAACTCCAGCCGAACTCTCAATAATTTATAAATTTCTATCAGGTCGCCTTTCAAACTCCAGTGCTCGAGTGAAAATATTCTCAGCCGATCCTGCTTTTCGTTATAACTCAAACCTTCCCCACTAGCCATTCGCTGGTATACCTGTTCGAAACCTACTCCAGCTGAATAATTTCCCTGCTATTACTGGGCGGCAAGAACTGGACACAGTTTTCCAGAAGACGCATCACCCAACGTCCTATTCAACTTCAACAGAACGTACCAACTCCTACACTCAAAGGACTGAACAATGAAAGCAAGATGACATTTTTTTTTAACCATTCTGTCTATATATGAAGCAAACTAGAATGAATTATGTACTTGCATTCCTGGCCTCCGTGTTCCACAACACGATGCAACGCCCGATCATTAATTGTATAAGCATACTAATATTTGATGTAGCAAAATGCAATACCTTCCATTTATCCAGATTGAACTTCATGTGACATTTTTCAGCCCAAAGACGCAATGGATTAAGATCCTTCTGGAATCTTAGATCACCTTCTTTACAGTCTCCAATTCTGCTGTCCTCTGCAAGCTTAAGAACCATGGCTTCTATGAGTTCTATTGTTTACTCATATAGGTCAACGATTTTTAATTATTTGTCGTGGCCATCATTTAGTTGTTTGCAAATCAGGTAACAATTAGTCATGTAGTTAACCATGAGGAAGACAACCATAGACTGCAGGGAGATTGGAAACAATTGGCAAGAAAATGTGCTGAAAGGAATTCAATCCAGTGAAGTGGGTGATAATGAATTTGAGGACGCACAATGAGAAAAGTGTGAATACCGAGTGGTTTAAAGTAATAAAAGAGAAATTGGAGTAGACATTCACGAATGTTTGAAGGTGATTGGACAAGGGATCAAGTGGTCTCGAGAGGTTGGAGATACTTTCTGTTCTTGACAGCAGGTGGGAACATAAGAGCAGGGAAATGATGCTGGAACTTCAGCAACGACCTATTCAAGATCAATAGACAGGGGAATCAGATGGACGGAAGTGCGTACTGCAGGTGCTGGAAATCAGAATCAAGATTAGAGTGGTGCTGAAGAAGCACAGCAGGTCAGGCAGCATCCGAGTTGCAGAAAAAAAAAATAACGTTTCGGGCAAACGCCCTTCATCAGGAATAAAGCTGGGAGCATCGAGGGTGGAGAGATAAATGGGAGGACTAGGTCTGGGAAGAATTTAGCTGAGAGTGCAAGAGGTGGATAGAGATGGGGTTAAAGGTGATAGGTCGGAGAAGAGGGTGGAGCGGATAGGTGGAAAGGAAGATACACAGGTGGGACAGGTCAGTAGGCTGGTGCCAAGTTAGAAAGTTGGAACTCGGATAAGGTGGCCGTGGGGAGATGAGGAAACTGGTGAAGACCACGTTAATGCCCTGGGGTTGAGGGTCCCGAGGTGGAATGTCTGGCGTCTGGTGGTGAGGGAATGGGGGTGGAGGAGACCCTGGAACTGCATGTCCTTGGGAGAGTCGGAGGGGGAGGGTGTGCTAATTGATGTTTTTGGTCATGGGGCGTTGGAGTTGAATGTTGTGGGTGCCCTGGAAATGTTCTCTGAAGCGCTCTCCGAGAATGTGTCTGTTGGCCCCAATGTAGAGGAGACCGCATCGCGAGCAACAGATGCAATAAATGACATGTGTGGAAGTGCACATGCACATTTGATGGATGTGGAAGGCTCACTGGAGCCTTGGAAGGATGTGAGAGGGAAGATGTGGGTGCAGGTTTTGCATTTCCTGTAGTGGCAGGGGAAGGTGCCGCGAGGGGAGGTTGGGTCATTGGAGGGCGTGGAATTGACGAGGTAGTCGTGAAGGAAACAGTCTTTGTGAAAAGTGGATAGGGGTGAGGAGGGAAATATAAATTTCCCTGTCACTGCAGGATTGCAAAACCTGCACCCACATCTACCTCCTCACCTCTGTCCAAGGCTCGAATGAAGGCTGCCATATCCATCAAAGTTTCTCCTGCACTTCCACACATGCCATTTCTTGTATACGTTCCTCCCGATGCGGTCTCCTCTAAGTTGGAGAGAGGAGATGTGTTCTCACACAACACTTCAGAGGATATCTCCAGGATACCTACAAGAATCGACCCCAGTGCCCAATGCCAAACATTTCAACTCCCCCTCCCACTCTCCCGAGGACATGCAGGTCCTGGGCCTCCTGTATCGCCACTGCCTCACAACCCGATGCCTGGAGGAAGAAAGCCTCATCATCTGCCTCGGGACCCTTCAACCTCATGGCATCAATTTGAACTTCACCCGTTGCCTCATTTCCCCTCCCCCTACCTTACCCCAGTTCCCACCTTCCAGCTCAACACCGTCCGCCTGGCTTGTCTCACCTGTGCATCTTCATTCCCACCTATCCACTCCACCTACTTCTCTGCCATATCATGTTTACCCCCCGCCTGCATCCACTTTCAGCACTCTCAGCTACCTTCTCCCCAGCCCCACACCCTTCCCATTTATCTCTCCATACCATGTGCTCCCAGTCTCATTCCTGAAACCTTTGCCTGAAACGTCCATTTTTCCTCCTCCTCAGATGCTGCCGGACCTGCTGTGCTTCTCCAACACCACTCTAATCTTGACGGGAGTCAGTTCATTGAGAGGGTTTTCAGATATTTTCTATTGTTGAGCTGTTGAGCACAGGCTGTGGATGATAGCAGAACTTTAGCAACCACCAGTTTAGGGAACAGCTAAAGGACTGAGAACAAGTCTGGTCATGGCATAAATCAACATTGTTCTTAAAATTGGAAGATAAAAGATGGAAGGCTGAAGTATGCAACTTTGCCCATCAAGACCATTTCACCAATGATTTTCTCACTGATTCCTTTCCAACTCAGGGTGCTATGGGCCTTGGAGGGTAAGTTAAAAATGGTGGCGTTTCGTTGCATCTTCCAACCTTGTCCTTATAGTCAGTACAGCTGTTGAGCTTTGAAGGTTGTCAAAAATGCCCGAATGACTTACTCCAGTGCATCTTATAGTTGGAGCACTCTGCTGCAATTGTGCCTTCGCGGTGAAGGGAATGAATATTGCAGGTGTTGAAGAGGGTACACTCAAGTGACTGCATTGTGGTGGACGGTGTCCAGTTCCATTAGTGTTATTGAAGTTACACCCATCTCGGCAAATGGATAGAGTTATATTAACGTCTCATTTGTGCCTTGCAAACGATGTAGGATTCACAGAACAATGAGTTGAGTTTCTAATCAAAAAATGTCTCAAGAACATGTTGTTGTTGTCAAAGTGTTTATGTCGCTAGTTTCTATAAGTTTTTTCCCCCGAAATAATAGCTCTCTGGACGATTACACAGGGTAATTTGTTTACAGTAAAGTTATTGAATGTCAATGAAATATGATTAGATTCTCATTTGTCGGAGAATTCATTACTCTATTTCGTCCTTGTGTGGACCAATCTGATTCCAGTCGCTGTCTGATTTCAAGTTCCAATTCCCGTCTGTGCTTGAAATTCCAACCGTTTCTTCATATAAATGTCTCCGCCTGCCGTAATAATATGTAAGGACGCTGCAGGGGACAGCAGAGATTAATGAACATGTTGTCAACACTGGAGAAAATGGAGCTTCGTGGAATGATTGGTTAGGCTGGAATTATTCTCCTTGAAACAAAGAAGACGGAGGGGAGATCTATAATCACATTAATAAACGTTCAATATTCATTGACAGGGTAGTTACGGGCTGGTGGTTCACCCTCTGGGAGGAAGAAAGCAGAATTAGATATTGCCTGCTTAGTTCAGAAATTAGATGAGTGTGGAAACAGGCCCTTCGGCCCAACAAGTCCACACTGACCCACCACCCACCTACACCTAACACTGCAGGCAATTTATCTAAACTGCACATTTGTGGACTGTTGGAGAAAACCGGAGCAAACCCACGCAGACACAGAGAGAATGTGTAAACTCCACATGGTTAGTCGCCTGATGCGGGAATTGAACGTGGGTCTTTGGCGCTGTGAGGCAGCAGCGCTAATCACTTTGCCACCGGGCCGCACACGACTGAGGAGTATTCCCTTTGCTCAGGGGCCAGTAAATCGGTGGAACTCCTTGCCGAAATTGTTGTTGAGGCTGAGTTGTTGTGTATTTCCAAACTGTGCCAGACAGATATTTAACCAGAAAGATAATAAAGCTTTGTCGAGCCAATGCTGGAGAATGGAGTTGAAGATTATCAGATCAGCCATGAGTTCGTTGAATGGTGGAGCAGACTCGATGGGCTGAATGGCCGACTTCCAATCCTACATCATTTGGTCTAACGCCTTATTTAATTGATACCTTTAGAATTCTGAGGGGAGGGGATGAAGTGATAGAAAAGGTTTCTCAATCTGATCAGACAGATCAGGAACTAAGCTCATAAGTTCATGAACAGGAAATGTGCTGGGGCCTGGCTACAACAAATAGCACTGGGCACACCGCAGATGGGTATGTGCAGATGTTGTGATTGCTAAAGAAAATTGGTGGATCTAATATTGTTGCCAACTTGGTGATCACGTTGGATGATGGATCGCTGTATGATTCACACAGCAAAAGGTTGTGAAAGACTGAAAGATTCATTTCATTGGAAAAGTAATCTGCGGTTCCAATTCAATTGACTGTTAAAATACTGATCAGAACTTTGTGTGGAGTATTAAATTAAAAATTAACAATCCCACTTGATAAACTATTGCACTCGATCTTTCCTTATTTGTTCTCCTTTCATTCGACGTAAATTCATAGAATGTCAAGATGGAATGAAAGGAGAAAAGAAACGTTTGCACTCCATTTCGTTATCCCAATGTAACTTACAGCAGAATCAAATTGCTTTATTTCGACTTTGATGAGGTACCGATTTCTCACAAATCTCCGGTGCAATGAAGGGCAAGAGCAAGATCGTCCACGTTAAATGTTGCATTCAATTTTGCTCCGAATTTATTTCAGCTGAAAGAAAATACTGATGAGAAAAACAGAAGGTTGAACTACAAAACAAGATGGCAGTTTTGATGCTCAATTACTTTGGCAGATTTCAATGGGTATCAAATGAACCCAAAATCATGGCGATCGTCCTCCCATCTTTAAGGCATGGGATTAAAGCAGGAAATCGATCTCTAAGAGACGGGTCACTTGCTATTCATTATGGAATAGCTTTCCTTGACAATATACCAAATCTGCTCAGTTCCATTTATTATGCTTCATGTGGAATATTAATAGAAATCTTTAAAAAAACAGAGTTTTTTGCTGAATCTTACTCAGCTTCAGACGTTTTCGATATTTGTTTGCATCTGAAGTCGTCCAAATTAGATATTGTTTCCTCGCACCTTCTACCCCCTACACCCTCCTTTACACTTTTACCTGGCCACAGGCTGTCTCTCTCCTGTTGAAACTCACTGCTTATGTGTCTCTCAATGTGCCTTTCCAAATATTTTGGAAACGGATTGTCTGAGTGACAGAAATGCTGCTCTCATTATTTCTTTGTCCTACATCGATGGTTTTGAAATCTTGACTTTCAGAAACTTATGAACTTGAAAAAGTGAATTTGCCACATATTTACTCTCTCCAAACCTCAAATACTCTGGAAAACTTCCATTCGGTTTTCCTTGGTTTAGTTTCAAGTTTTCCAAAACACAAATAAATAAAACTCCTTCCCCACTAAATGCCGTCAGCATCGTCTCCAATGTCTTAGCAGCACAGTAAACCCTGGAAGTGTCCTCTCTAATAGAATCACCGATTCCCTGCAATGCAGAAAGTACAGTTGAGTCAATCGGGTCTGTAGGAAGACTATGAACAGCATCTCAACCAGACCTAGCTCCCGTCTCTATCCCCGCAGGCCTCTGGCTTGTGATTTCAAATAAACCTGGTGGAATAATAACCTGGCAACTTATGACTGCTGACCTTATCACTGCGTTACCCCTGGCTAATTCACTTAACTTACTGAGTTCACTCCCTGGACAGATGAGCGCAATTTAACATGGCCAATCCACCGAACCGACAGACTTAAGAGCAGTGCGAACCACTGATCAAATGTAACATCACATTGAACACTATCTGTGTCATGTGTAATGGCTTTACACACTGGCAACTCCGCCTAGTGAAAGCAAGCTGCGCCCACCAACCAGAATTCAATGCATCCAAACGCGATTCTCCGCTGTACAACCTCAGTAGTTCTGCTGGAAATGTTTCTGCACTCAGATCTGAATGGGTTTATTCTGTTTTCTTCCTCAGATTCCTGCTTTAAATAAACACATCAGTCAGGAACAACTCTATATAATGGTTTTGATTCCAACACAAACACAATGTGCAGTTTGCTGAAGTTACCTGTTTGCACTTTCACTGACACTCTGTCTCCCCAGGAGCTGCAGTCCTTCCCCACGCTGATTCAGACAGCACTGTCCCTGCTGTGACATGTCCCACCGAGAATGGAATGCCAGCCATTAAAAGCCTTGACTGGGGAACAGAGCGACAGGTTTAAAACCTTTACGATGCCGCCAGCGGATTATTGAGCCCTGTGACAGGTGGGGACACTCACCACAATACTGTGGAGTACAACAACGTCGAAGGAGGTCCTTCAGCCTGTTGTGTCCGCACTTGTCAAACACAATTGCTTAACGACCTGAATCAAGTTTTCCATCGTTTAGCCCATGATCTTACATGTTTTGGCATCGCAAATCAACATCTCATTTTTTTTAAGGTTAGAATGATTTCCGCCTCTATGACCCTTTCCGCAAATCTACTCAATCCTTTCTGCCTTTTCCCGAAATCTCTTGGCCCCAGTGTTCAATCGCTCCATCAATAAGAAACGCTTCTTTCAGTCTATCCTTTCCATATCCCTCAGTATTTAGTACCTCACAGTCATGTCTTCTCCAATCTCCTCTGCTCGGCGACAAATAATCCCAGTCTGTCCAATCTCTTTTCATAACTGAAACTCTTCAGCGCAGACAATATCCCAGTGAATCTCTCCTGCAATATTTCCAGTGCGATCACATCCATGCAGTACTCTGAATTGCAGAACTGCACACAGTAATCTAGCTAGGGCCAAATGAACTTTTTTTTCTCTTCTGTTACAGTATGAGGGCGTCGCTGGCTCGGCAGTATTGATTGCTATACCAAATTGCACAGCGGGTAATTGAGACTCAACCGTATTGTAGTGAGTCTGGAGTCACATGGAGGCCCGAGCAGGTAAGAATGGAAGTTTCATTCCTTAAATGACGTCAGATAGTTTTGTTATTTTTTTCATCAATTGAACATGGATATATAGGAGTTATTTGATTCATTATTCCAGATATTTATTGAATCCCAATTCTACCACCTAGCATGGCCGGAGTGAAACCCAGGTTCCTGGTGTCTGAATTAACAGTTCTGTGTTCAGTTGTAATAGCGCTCGGCCATTGCAGAAAAGCAGTGAAACTGATCTTATCCAATTAAGTCGATTTTCCCCGATAGTGTTCTGTGCCATTTTCCTGAGCTTGACCTCCACTCCCCCCTCCCACCCCCCCCACCCCCAATAATATCTGGTCCGTATCAGTAAAAACTGCTACATGAGTATTGATCTCACAACAGTGGTAACCAAATGGATCAAATGGTCTGCAGGTCCCGATGGTGGGGTTGGGGCACGTTCACCCAGCAACAGTGACCCCAGCCACACAGACTGATCGGTATCAATGGGATAGTCAGTTTTAGATTCTGCAATACCTTAGTGAAATAGGAAATGACTCCGCAAACACATGAGGAAAGAGCAGCGCTCCGAAAGCTAGTGCTTCAATTAAACCTGTAAGACCATAACCTGGTGTTGGGTCATTTTTAACTTTGTACTCCATAGTCCAACACCGACATCTCTAAATTAATGAAATGGGGGTATGGGATGGAAAGTTCGGTTACTGATCGTAGGAGGGAAGAAACCTCTGACAACGGGTGGATTTGAATTCTGACATATGAAACACAGAGATGTGAGCGAGCAGAACTTGGAGGAAAAAAATCACCTTGGAGAAAATCATGAATTTAAAACAATTGATTGCTTTGCGTTTCACAAAAGACTGGGACACACAGAAGTATTACTGCCGTGACTCGGATTCGAACCGAGGTTGCTGCGGCCAGAAAGCAGAGTACTAACCACAATACGATCACAGCACCCCACAGACGAACACAGCAAGGGCATGCTCTAAGTACAGTATTATAAGGAATGTTAGGCAGAGCACCAAATGCATACTGTCAGTGCTTAGCGAACAGTGGCAGATATGTGGGAACTCAGAATGGTCTGACTGTTTAACATCGGTTCCCCAGTGGCTGTGTTGATTCCATCATTAATGTGTTGAGGGCTGAGATAAATAGATTTCTCCAAAACATCAAGGACTCCGGGGACAGTGCAGCTTTTATTACCTGCACATCCACCAATATCATTTATTGTATCCGTTGCTCCCGGTGCAGTCTCCTGTACATTTGGGGACTGGGCGCCTCCTAGCAGAGCGCTTTAGGAACATCTCTGGGACACCCGCACCAATCAACCACACAGCTCTGTGGCCCAACATTTCACATCTCCCTCCCACTCTGCCGAAGACATGGAGGTCCTGGGCCTCCTTCACCGCTGGTCCCTCACCACCAGAAACCTGGAGGAAGAATGCCTCATCTTCCGCCTCGGAACACTTCAACCCAGGTTCTCAATGTGGACTTCAACAGTTTCCTCATTTCCCCTTCCCCCACCTCACCATAGTTCCAAACTTCCAGCTCAGCACTGTCCCCATGACTTATCCTGTGTTGTCCTACCTGCCTATCATCTACTCCACCAATCCATTCCACCCTCCCCCCCCCGACGTATCACCTTCATCCCCTCCCCCATTTACCGATTGTACTCTATGCTGCTTTCTCCCCACCCCCACCCTCCTCTCACTTATCTCTCCACCCTTCAGGCTCTCTGCCTGTATTCCTGATGAAGAGCTTTTGCCCGAAACGTCGATTTTACTGTTCCTAGGATGCTGCCTGAACTGCTGTGCTCTTCCAGCACCACTAATCCAGAATCTGGTTTCTTGCATCTGCAGTCATTGTTTATACCAAGCTTTTGTTGAAATGTATATTTCAATAGCAATGCAGTTTAACATCGGTTCTTCACGAGTTTCCCCACACAAGGCAGTAACCCCTGCTGCCACATAGTCCCAATTCCCGGCCCCAAAATCAGAGGAACTGAGTGGCGCAGTCGCGAAGATGCAACTTGAAATCGAGATGGGAATGAGGTCGCAGAGATACTCGATGGCTCAAGTGAATCAACCGGAGAATGCATGGTTTCTATGATGGTTTAGAGGCGCAAGCAATTCCGAGGTTGGGAGTGCTTCTGGTCAAAGGCGGGGCAGAAGGGAAAATCTGTTCCCAGTTATAACAGCAATCTACAGTGTATCTTGCTGAGATAGCTGAGTGCCACAACTGGAGCGGGGGCAGCTGTTTTGAAGTTTAATTTTGCTTCACTATCACCCACTTCCCTGGAATGAATTGCTTTCACCATTTTTATTTCCAATTGTTTGGTATCTCCCTGCAGTCTGCGGCTTTCTTCCTCATGGTTAATTGCATGACTAACTGTTGTATGATCTGCACACTGCTAAATCACGGCCACTACAAGTAAATAGGAATCATTGATCTATATGAGAAAACAGTGGAACTCACAGCTGGCATGCTTCATAGGTTTGCAGGCGACACCAGAATTGTAGACAGTGATGAAGATTATCTAAGTTTCAAAAGGATCTTAATCCAATAAGTCATTGTACTGAAAAATGTAACATGGAGTTCATTCTGGATAAATGGAAGGTATTGCATTTGGTACAACATAAAGAGTATGGCTTAAAGTCATGATCTCTGTTCCTGAGGTCAGGCTTGTATTTCAAGTCGTATTTGTCGAACGTAAACATCACCGTTTCCGTGTCCCAACCCCCAAGGATGACGAGTTTAAAATATCATCCCAACACCAACTTCTCCTGGTTGAAGTCTTGACTGTGTGGAAGAAACTGATACTGAGCTGATGCGAGCAAATGTAGCTGCCACCGCCAGTGTCGGAAACACAGATCCAAACAGCAAAATCATCTTTTAAACCCACCACTGCAAAGTTAAGGGCTCAACACGCTCCACTTGTGCCACTCAGCTGCCTTAGAAAGATGCACCGGAAATCGCTATGATAGTATAAACGGGGACAACCATTCCTTTGAGCAGGAGCACATTCAACCGAGGAATTTCTTGAGCCTCTGTACCATCACACGCTCACCTATTGCATCACTGGTAACTCTGCGCACTGATTCCCATCCCTATTTCCGGTTGGACCTGGGCAGCTGTGCCGATGTTAAGCTAAAATGCTATTGAAGCATGCATTTCAACAATATCCTGCCCTGTCCCCCGAGTCTTTGATGTTTTGTCGAAATCGATCAATCTCATCTTTCAACGTTCTTATTCAAGTGATCTCTACAGCCTCTGAGGACATCGATATGAAAGATTCAGCTCATTGTCAGTTCCCACATGTCTGTCACTGTTCGCTGAGTACTGATATTGTACATGTGCTGTTCTTCCGAACATTTCCTCTGCTGGTATACTTATTGCTGTTTGCAAACATCCTGTTCTGTGGTTAGTGTGATCGTGGTTGTCGGTATTTTGCATTGTGACCACAGCAACTCGATTTGAAACCAAATCACGGCACTAAGTGTTCTCTCCGTTGTCCTTTTTGTGACACATGCTAAGAAATTAAATATTTTACCTTCAAATTCCGCTCTCTTACATCTCTGCGTGTCATATATCAGGATTGAAACACACTCGTTGTCGGAGATTTCTCTTCTTCGCACGATCATTAAACCTCCTTTCTGTCCCTCCTCCCATTTCTCTGAGGCAATGCCCAATCTATCACTCTCATTCACATTCATACTGTTCTGTCTGTGCTGCTGCTGCAGTTACTATTGTTGGGTGAACGTGCCCCAATCCCATCAACGGGGCCTTCAAACAAATCGATCCATTTGGATACCGCGGTTGTGAAATCAATCCCCATGTAGCAGCGTTTACTGATATAGGACAGAGACAATTGGAGCGTCAGGCTCATGGAAAATACCCAGGGCAGTTTTGGTGAAAAGACATTTTATTGGAAAAGATCAGCTTTTGTGCTTTTCTGTGTTGGTCTTGTGGTAATTTCATAGGACTGATAATCCATTTACCGAGGTAATAGTCTGGGTACTCGGGCTTGAATCCCACCATGCCAGATTGTAAAATTTGGATTCAGCAAATATCTGCAATGAAGAATCGAATGATTACAATAGATCCATTGACAATTGTTGAATAAAAAACCATTTGGTTCACTGATGTCATTTCAGGAAGGAATCTGCTGTCCTTACTTGGTCTGGCCTGCATGTGACTTCAGACTCAGAACAATATGTTTGAGTCTCAATTTCCCTCTGAGCAATTCAGAATGGGTAATAAATTCGGCTTAGCCAGAATCGCCCTCATACTAATCCAGAAATTTTAAAACAAATGCTCATTAGGCTCAAGCAAGAGTGTTGAATGCAGTTTTGCAAGTCACAGGGATGTGATCACACTGAGAAAATCGTAGGAGATATTTACCGGGACATTGTTTGGGATGAAGAGTTTCAGTTGTGAAGAAAGACAGGACAGAGTGGAGTGTTTGTCGCAGTGTAAAGGAGATGTAGAGGAGACAGGATTGTGTTAGGGTATGGACAGGGTTGACTGAACGAGTTTCCCATGAATGGAGGATTAGCAGGGGGCAGAGATTTAAGAAGAAAGTCAGAATGGTTTGAGAAGATGTGCAAAAGTGCTTTATAAGCCAGTGGGTGGTTGGAATTTAGAATACACTGTCTGCATTGTTCAGAATGGCAGAAACCCTTAGAACCTGAATAAGCATTCAGATGTGAACTTGTGATGCCAAGACATATAAGGCTGTGGGATAAACATTGTGAAATGGGATTCAGTTCATTAGGCAGTTGTTTTTGACAAGTGTCGCCACAATTGGTTGAAGGGCCTCCTTTGAGACTCTTGGTCTCGGTAGTATAGTGGTTCGTGTCCCCGTCTGTCACAGGACTCAATTCTCCACTGGGGACAGTGTAAATATTTTAAAACTGTCACTCCATTCCCAAGTGCGGGTATTGATACCTATCATTCCATTCTCGATGGGGCATGTCACAGGAAGGACAGTGCTGCCAGAATCAAGGTGGGAAAGGGCTGCAGATCTCAGGGAAGCAGAGTGTCAGTGAAAGTGCAAACATGTGACTTCTGCAAACTGCACCTTGTTACAGTGTTGGAAAGAAAAAAAACATTTGGCAGACTTGTTCCGGATTGAAGTGTTGAATTTGGGTTGATTTGCTTTGATGTGGCTGAGTTACCAGTGTATAAAACCATTAAAAATGATTCAGGTTTTGCTCACTATAATGGAACATTGGCTCAGTAATTCGCACTGCTGTTCGGTCTGAGGGCTATGTTGATTGGTCAAGTTAAATTGCCCTGTCGTATCCAGGGAATGATTTCAGTAAATTAAATGAATTAAGTAAAGCGGAGACAAGGTCAGAAGTCACAGGACGCCAGGTTATAGTCCCACAGGTTTATTTGACATCATAATGGGGAGGGTTGCCCCTTCTTCTAGTGAAATATACGTGAATAGGGAGGAGAACTAGGTCTTGGTGAGATGCTTTTCAGAGAGTCGACAACGGCTCGATTGACTGAAATGACCTTTCTACACTGTAGGATTCTGTGATTCTATCAGAGAGGGTAATGACGGTGTTTACTGGGGGCGAAGCATCGAGAGTCGATGCTAATTGGGTGTACTGAGGATGAGATTTTATTCACTTGTTGTTTTCGAAAATTTAGAACAGTTATCCCTGAACCAAGAAAGACCTAATCGGGGGTTTTCATGTTATGAAAAGTTTGGACAGAGTAAATAGGTGGAAAATTCCCTATTTCAAGTGAGTAAACATCTAGACGTCAGACATTCAAACCCTTTGATAAAACCTTTGAAGGACGAAGAAAAGATGAGAGCAGAATCGCTGTCACTCCGAGAATTTGTTTTCCAAAATATTTGGAAAGGCACATTTGATGTCATACAAGGAATAAATTTCACAAGAGGGCGACAGCGTGTGTCTCGGTAAAGGTGTAGGGGTGGGGCGTAGTCAGTCAGAAGTTTCGGGGAAACAATGTCGAAGTGGGTTGACTTTAAATGTAAAGAAATTTTGTGAACGTGTGCAGCTGAACAACATTCGGTTCCAAAAACTCTGGATATTCAAAGATTTGGCATAATATTCTACCTGAAGCATTGTAAATGGAACTGAGTGGATTTTTCTTATTGTGAAGGGAAGATATTACATAATGAATAAGAAGTGACCAGTTGAGATTGACGTCCTGCTTTAATCACATGCGTTAAAGCTGTGAGGACAAACACCATGATGTTTGGTCTATTTAATACTCGGTGAATACTGCCAAAGCAACGATCAACAAAACTGGTGGGTTTTCTTTTGCATTTTAACTCTCTGATGTTCTAAGCAGTATTTTCCTTAAGCTGAAATAAAGTCGGAGCAAGTTTGAATACAACATCAATCGTTCCAATGAGATAAATCTAATTCCCTTCCGATTATTATAATGAACATTGTGAGGTTGCAGCAAAGTTAAAATGAAACGATTGAATCCAATTCAGGTTTAGTCATATGAGAAAGGCCATTGAGCAACAACATCGCCTTTATTTCCCTCTCCGTGGCTGCTTCTTCACGTGAGAGAGAAAGTGACTGAAGAAATTATGCGTCAAATGTAGGTGTGAATATGACGGAAAATTCTTGTTCTCTGTTTCATCCTGACACAGTTCTGATCAGAATGTATCAATGACAGGTATTCATTGTGACGAACATGGCTATTTATTGGAATTTGCTGTTATTATAATTCTGATGCAAGCAGAAATACAATGGTGTGGATTTGATTCCGCTCCGCAAATTTATCATCCTTTACTTTCACCACATGTACCCTGATGAGGTCACATGTCACGCCTCTACAAAATGTGCAGAGGAGACTGAACGATTATGGTGTTGTGTTATTATACCGCTGTGCTCCACATTCACGAGTTCGAGTCATACTCTGGTTGCTAACTTCACAAACCGCTCCAGCAGATTTTCTTTGCACCTCACACCTCTGGTATACACTGGCTTGAGAATTTTGTTTTTGCCCTTGACTGCACGGGAGATTCAGGAATAATCGACACCACATTAAAGTCGAAATGAAGAGTTAGAGCAGTCATTCTATTCAATTGTACATTAAATTCGTGTAATGAGAAGGAACGCATTTTTCTTTCTGCCCCACATTCCATCTTGTCTTTCTATGAATTTGCATCGAAAGAAAGAGAAACAAATAACAAGAGATCGGGAGCACAAGTTTATCCAGTGGGGTTGTTCATGAGTATTTTAACCTGACACTTCACACAAAGATCTGATCAGTATTTAAAACAGTCACTCGGAATTGGAACCGCAGACAACTTCTCCACTAAAACGAACCTTTCATTCTTTCACAAATTTCTGCTGTGTGTGAATCATACAACGATCCATCATCCAGCGTGATCACTGACTTGCCAACTGTCTAAGCTCTACCAACTTTCTTCAGTATTCACAGTTTCTGTAAACAGCCACCTGTTTTTTTTTGCCCAGTGTCATTTGTTATCCCCACGTCACAGCACATTTCGTCTTCCTGAGTTTATGAATCTTGTTCCTGATCTGTCTGATCTGTTTAATAAACCTTTTCTATCACTTCATCCCATCCCCCCACAATTCTGAACTTATGAATAAAATAAGGCGTTCGACCAAATGTTAAACAAGTGGAAGTTTGCCATTCAGCCCATGGGGTCTGCCCCACCATTCAACGAACTCATGATTGATCTAGATTAGATTCGCTACAGCATGGAAACAGGCCCTTCGGCCCAACAAGTCCACACCAACCCTCAGAAGAGAAACCCACCCAGACCCATTCCCATCTGACTACGGGCAATTTAACACGGCCAATTCACCTGACCTGCGCATCTTTGGACTGTGGGAGGAAACCCACGGAAACTCGGGAATGATGTGCAAACTCCACAGTGACAGCTGCCCGAGGCTAGAGTTAAACCTGGGACCCTGGTGCTGTGAGGCAGCAGTGCTAACCATTGAACCACCATGCCGCCCCAATAATCTGTAACTCCTTTCTGCTCACTTAACTCGACAAATTTTCATCATATTTCTGATTAACTATCTAGCACAGTTTGGAAATACCCAACAGCAAAGGTGGCACATATTGTTTGGCCCCTGAGCAAAGAAATTACTCCTCAATTCTGAATTAAATGGGCAATATGTAATTCTGAAATTATGTACTCTGGTGCTCTCCTCACAGCCTAGGGCAAACCACCTGCCCGTATCTACCCTGTCAAGATTCCACGAATATTGAACGTTTATGATTCGTGTTATACGATTATAGAGCTCCTCTTCACCTCCTTTGTTTCGAGGAGAATAATCCCAGCCTAACCAATCATTTCACAAAGCTCCATTTTATACAGAGTTGGCAACATCCTCGTAAACCTCTGCTGTCCTCTGCAGCGTCCTTACATATAATGAAGGCAGGTGGAGAAATTTATGTGAGGAAACGGGTTGAAATATCAGGTGCAGACGGGAATTGGAACTTGAAATCAGAAAGTGATTGGAATCGGATTGATCCACAGAAGGACCAAATACAGCAATGATAACTCTGACAAATGATAATCTAATCATATTCGATTGACATTCAATGGCTTCATTGTAACTGAATTCCTACGTGTAATCGTCCTGAGAGCTAGTATTTAGGAGAATTGGAACCAGACCACCCATATAAAGAAATTGATGACAAAAACATGTCTGTCGGTCGTTTTTGTTTGATTATTAACTCAACTCATGTCTCTGTGAAGCCTACATCGTCCGCAACGCACACGTTAGATGTTTAACAGGACTCTCTCCATTTGCCTCGGTGCGTGCCGCTGCAATATCACTGAAGGACCAGGACACCCTCCACGATAATACAGTCACTTAACTGGTCATTGTAAAACACCTGAATATTTATTCCCTTAACTGCTGAGGCACAATTGCAGCAGAGTACGCCATTTAGAAAATTCACTGAGGTAAGTCAACCAGGCTTTGTTGACAGAACCTTCAAAGCTCAAAGACTGTATCGACCATAAGGACAAGGTTGAAGATGCACTGAAACGTCACCATTTATGAATTACCCTCTAAGGCACGTACCAGCAGGACTTGGAGAGGAAGCAGTGGTAAATTAATTGAGTGGTAAAGCGGTCTTGATGGCCAAAGAGTTATACTTGAGCCCTCCACCTTTTATATTACAATTTTAAAATCTATTGATTATTGCAATGACCAGACTTGTGCTCATTCCTTTGGGTGTTTCCTAAACTGGCGGTTGCTAAAGATCGAATATCATTCTCAGACTGTGGTCAACAATAGAAAATATCCAAAAAGCCTCTCGAACAACTGATCTCCCTGTCCAACAATCTTCAGAGATCAGTGAATATCTACTCCAAGATCTCTTTGTTCCTGTTCACCACTCAGAATCCTCACTGTTATTGTTTCAACTCCACGAATTCATTCCACTTACTGGTCTGGATTCAATTCCATTCTCCGTTTCTTTTTTTATTTCCACCTGATTGATTCATCCCTGCGGTCCCTGGTATTATTCAGCACAGTCATGTGCACGACCAATTGTTGCATCGTGTGTAAACTTCTAAACATGACTCCTGCAACTAAGTTTGAATTATTGATCTACATCAGGAAACAGTGGTACTCCACTGGAATCAGGCATCCAAGCATGGTTCATTGCTGGATGGGATGAACACCTGCAATAACAGCAGAATCAGACCCTTGCTACCATTTGTAAACCTGATGGTGACTCTGCAGGTTGGACTCCTGACTGATTCCTTCTCACATGTGGGAGTGGTGAATGAACTGCCCACATTGTGACTGAAGAAGTGAGTTTACATTTCAGCGGGTAATTAAATCCCTTCCTACAGACCCCGTCCCCATGGACCTGACTTCATGGAGGCGTGGGTATCCTTGTGACTATTTAGTTTGGATAATCAGCTGAATTTGAGAACACGCTGAGACGACTCCCAATTTTCCCCGTCATCCATGTATCTTTTTTATCCTTCCTTATACTCCCCAGGAGTGTGGCCATCATAGTCTGAACAGCATTTGTTGTTCATCCTTAACTCTCCTTGAACTGAGTCAGAGGGAATTTCGGGGTGAACCGTACTATTGGGGTCTGGAGTTATATGTTGGCAGGTCTCTTTAAGGAAGGCAGATTTCCCATTTGAAGGGACATGAATGAATGGGTTTTCAGCAAATTAAAACTTTTTGTCACTCTTCCTTTGAGCGGGTTTATATTCCAGATTTCATTAATCAAATCTAATTACTACTAGCTGCAATGCTCCAGTCTCCAAGGGTTGCAGGCCCAAATATCGTCATTACATTTGCAGATGACACGAAGATTTGGTGGAGTAGCAGAAAGCGTAGGGACTGTCAAAGAATGAAGAAGAATATAGATAGACAAGAGAGTTGAGCGGAGAATTGGTAGATGGAGTTGAATCCAGGCAAATGTGAGGTGATGCATTTTGGGAAGTCTAATTCGAGAGACAAGGATACTGTAAACGGAAGAGCCTTGGGTAAAGTTGATGAGCAGAGAGATCTGGGAGTTCAGGTTCTTTGTACCCTGAAGGTGGCTGCACAGCTGGATCGAGTGGACAAGAAGGCATATGGCCTGCTTGCTTTCACTGGACGGGGCATTGATTGTAAGAGCTGACAGGTCATGTGAAAAAATACAAGATTTTGGTTCAACCGCATTTAAAATGCTGTGTACAGTTCTTGTCACCAAATTACCAAAACGATATGGACGTTTAGGAGAGGGTGCAGAGAAGGTTTATGAGGATGTTGCCTGGTATGGACGATGCTAACTCTGAAGAGAGGTTGAGTTAGTTACGTTTGTTTTCATTAAAAAAAAGAGATTGAGGGGGACCTGGTCAACGTCTACAGAATCATGAAGGGTAGAGCCAGGGTGGATAGAGGTAAGCATTCTCCCAAGTTGAGGGATTCAATGCTGAGAGGTTACGCGTTCGAGGTGAAAGGTGAAAAGTTTTAGAGAGATAGACGTTGGAAGTATTTTACACCGAGGGTGGTAGGTGCCTGGAACGTGTTGCCAGCAGAGGTGGTAGAGACAATCACAGTAGATTAATTTCAGATGCGTCTGGGCAGATGCATG
Organism: Chiloscyllium punctatum; assembly: GCF_047496795.1. NCBI lineage: Eukaryota > Metazoa > Chordata > Chondrichthyes > Orectolobiformes > Hemiscylliidae > Chiloscyllium > Chiloscyllium punctatum. The sequence goes on from NW_027309877.1 coordinate 240,349, forward strand.
AGTAAGTGGGATGCAGAAGGATACTGATGCTGAGCAATTGGGTGATAGGTTTAGACAGTGGATTTCGATCAGCTCACGTTTCGACGTCCGAAGGGCCGGTTCCTGCGCTGTAAATTTTCTGTGTTCTTTGTTCTTCTTTGTTCACTACTCTGCCAACTTCATCTCTCCCCCTCTGACTTATCACCTTCTCCCCGTCTCCATCCACCATTCGCTTTCCCAGCTACCTTGCACCCAACCCCAACCCCCTCCCATTTATCTCTCAGTCCCCACCCACAAGGCTCATTCCTGATTAAAGACTTATGCCAGAACCGTCGATTCTCCCGCTGCTCGGATGCTGCCTGACCTGCTGTACTTTTCCAGCACGACACTATCATCATGAGGGCTCAGCTCAGGCTCTGTATCTGAGAGCGGAGAAGGCTGAGTGAGGAAGTGATTAAGGTGCACATTAAGGGGATCGGTATGTGTGATAGGAATGAACTTCTTATGGGAAGAGTTAACAACCAGGGATCTCCGTTAAACGCAAGTGACAGGATGTTCAGAGGAGATATAGGAAGAACGTTTTCACTCTGAGAGTATTGTATAATTGGAACTCACTGTTTGAACGTGTGGTAAAGCTATGAGTCATCAAAATATTTCAGGAGTATTTAGCCGAATAGTTGAGAAATTAGAGCACATATGGATAAGGACCAATACTGGAAAATGGGGTGAAGATAAACAGATGTCTGATGAAAGATCCGAACACCGTACAGAAAATACAGAGCATGAAAGCATGGGAAGCGTAAAGGCATGGAAACTACGTGCAATCTGTTACAAGGAGTCTGAGGAATGCTACACGCATCAAAAGGTCACTGGGGCAGGATGGGGCCGCTGTGGCAGGATGGGATAAGAATAGTGGAATGCTCCTACACCAATTAGCAGAGTCAGACTGAGGCTGAAAGGTTACAATGGCAGGCTGAGATATAACATTTAGTCAAGTCAGACTCCCTACTAAATATCCTCATGGTAGGTTGGGACAAGTCGTAACAATAAATAGGAAGGGTATGACTTTAAATAATTAATTGATAGTAGAGTCAGCCTGCTTGAGACGCTTGTAGCAGGATATCAAATTATATACATAATCAGCGGTTAGTAGAGTCAGCTTTGGACAGGAAAACATTGTGACAGATAGGGTAGCTGAATAACTTATCATGACAGGTTAGTCTGGGATGGAAGATCATTGTAGCACAGATGGCAGTAGAATTCCTAATAGTGACAGTAGAATAATATTAAGAAGAATTAGATAAAATACATTGTGACAGAAGTAGAACAACAACGGGAACTAATACCATTGGTTTATTGTATAGTTGGAGTGAGGTAATTCTGACCAACACAGTTGGGCATTCTGATCAGCTAACTAAACATTATTAAAGAAAAGTGATGGAGTTAAATTCAGATTAATGCGAGGTGCTGCATTTTGAGAAAGCAAACCTTAGCAGGACTTATACACTTAATGGTAAGGTCCAGGTTCTTAGCTCCTTGAAAGTGGAGTCGCAGGTGTCAAATCCCAGTCACTTACATGGCTGTTGTTCTTATAATTATTTCTTCTCTACATGTGTAGAAGTAACACAGTGAGTGATCAATTACAATTGGCAGACGTACATAAGGGGGCGTGTGAAATGCTGAAGTTGTGAGATCAGAGCAATTTGTATTGACATACACCATTCACTGTTCGAATCTGATACTCAGGAATTCGATTTTGAGCGAAATTTGAGCAGGAAAGCTTAACACGTGATGTAAACCAGTTTGTGTGGTTACTCTGTTGTTTACCTCATTTGTGTGTTTTGCCTCATTGAGGATTTTGAAGTTGTCCCCCTATATAAAAGTTTCGTGCTTTTGCAAAATTATACAAAAGATGCAGTACAATAACACCCAAGGCTGATTCAGTCTACGTGTACAGATATTAACACCTGGAAACAGCACTATGCACTCTCCTCAAGTCTGTTAAATAATTTGCTTCATTCCCACACTTATGGCTCTTTTCATTCAATCGACTCCTGTTCTTCACCGAATCCGATTCAGCAGACCTTGTCACTGAGTCATTTATTTGTGTGTGTTCAGATCATGTGAGCAGAATATCACAGTGGAGGGCCCTGGGCCCATAACCCAAAACCAGACCATACTCAGGGAACCCTCCTCTGCTCTTGCTTATTTCATGAAGACCAGGAAGAAATATCTAAGCTCTTCAAAATTTCCTAACCGGTTTTTCAGAAGCAAGATAAACAATTCCAGCTTTCTGCTTTTGTTGTCACACGGACCAAGATTGTAAATGCTAGAACCAGTTGAGAATGTCCGCTCATCCACGTCCATGTTCTCCCCAGGAGGTGTTAAGATGATGGTCTCAATCGGATTCTTCGAAAAAGAATAATCTTTTAATCTATTAATTTCTGGTTTATGGGTCCACCAGTTTCCCCTAGGCCCCTGTGTTAGCGCTGACCACAACAGTTTCCCGCAGTCTTCAGCTTTTTGTAGCATGTACCTTCGAGGATGACATCAAAAGATCTTCACTGTTAATATGTGATGATCTACCAATGGAGACAGCTCAGTCCGCGGGGATGGGATAAACACCACCACCCCGCTACTGCTACTTAGTTCATGTGACCAATGCCTTTCCACTTGGTCACCGCGGCCTACTTCTGCATTGCATATAAATTGACAAGTTTATGGTACTCTCTCAGATTGGTAATCAGGAGCGAGATTGTTTGAATTGTTGAAAAAGTAAGATAAACTGAGAAAATACAGGATATTAAAATGGGAACCGGAAGGGAAAGAGAGAACAGTGAATGATAGTGTTCTGACAAAATTTAAATATCATTGCTGAAGATTCAGAAAATGCAATCATTCACAAACATAGCACAATGTGGAATGTAACTTTTGGTACAAGCAATGCAAGCAGATTGCAAAATCTTAGTCTGAAAATCTTAGTCTTTCTGCAACTGTTTTAGTTTTAATGAACACACACATGGGATTCAGTGCTGTAATGATCTCCTAAACTGTAGAAGGAAATCCTTGCCTTCGAGGATACGGGGGAAAGTTCACTGATTCATCCTTGCAATGGCAGGACTGTCCTCTGCAAGCATATGAGTACAATTATTCAATGATCCATGGAGTTTCGAATAAGAGGTGAGGGGAAAGTCTCCATTCACAAATTAATCATTCAGTAGAACTCAATACAAGGACACATGTAGTGATGGACAAAGTGGGCAAGAGCACAGAAATACGATACACAATAGTTACGATAATTACTGTGTGAAAAATATTGAATTCAGATCTATGGTGGCCTTTGGTAATGATATTTACTGTCCAGAACTAGTCTGCACTGGAATATCTATCGGCCTACCATGATGTATTTGAACTTCAGTTACCTTTAGAAATAGCTGAGACTCACTCAGGTCATGGAGATTTAGTGTAATCGTATTTAAAAAGCAAAGAGTTCATTGCATAACTGTGAAATCGGTCACCCTCAGTGTAATCCTTGACCTCGTTCTCCACCAAAGACACGTGAAAGTTTATAAAGGGCACAAACGCTGCTTCCTGGACAGCAAGATATTAGGAATCCCGGGGACGGGGTTTACTGAGACATAAAATCATCAGCAAGGATATAAATGGTTTCATCGGTATGATAGAGAATGAAGGAGTTTATTCACGAAATGTGGAATTGCTGCACCAGAAACACGCAAGCTTAAACGGAAACAAAAGAGATTTTCACATAATGTGAGGTTTGAAGTGACTAAATCGGGGAAGGTCCCTCTTTCGAGTGAACCTACCAATTCAGTTAGGGCTTCAAAACCACTAGTGAATGATTAAAGAAAGATTGGATGAGAGTTTCTTCCATTCAATAAAGTTATTGAAATCCTGGATGAATTTCCGAAAATAAAACGTAGATTTCTGATCTCACAGTGTTTTAAAAGACGCACGAACTGACATACAAGGAGGGAATTTATCATTGAAAGAAAGGAAAAGTATGGGTGTGGATTAATTTCGAATTTGTTTTTTTTTCAGTCACAAAGGCATTTCACGAACACGCACAACTGAATAAGATTGAGTTCATGGACTTGAACGGTGCAGCGTATTATTCAAGGTGAAGCATTGAAAATGGGGCTGATGTCCTAACATAACTGCAGACAGAAGTTACATCCAAATGAGTAGCAATTGAATCGTCACTTGGAGACGCAACACCTACTTTAAAGATTTGACCACATTCACATGATGTCAGGTGTACTTCATGCTTTCTTATCTCCTCCAAAAACTTTACTCTGTCTTTTTTTGTGTTTTTCAACAGCACACCATTTCATCTGAAAGATGCTCAGACTGAAATTGAATACAATATTCAGACGGTCCTATGCGACCAAGCTTTTTTTTGATTATTACAATGACCTTTGCGAGTTTGCAACAAACTGCATAACATGAAACCAGCTCCACATCTATTTTCCCGGGATTTAACGCAGTGCACATGGGAAACGTCACCATCTGCTGATAAATCACCTTCAGCTCTTTCTCCACGCATGTCTCTTCACCTTTTAAATATTTGCAGTATGGTTGTTGATCAAGGAGTCATTATCCAGAAAAGGTCGTTATTCAATCATTATATTGAATCATATTATGAAATATATCTGTGTATGTGTGTCTGTCTGCCTGTGTGTGTCTCTGTGCATGTCTCTGAGTGTGTGCATGTGTCTGTGTGTGTGTCTGTCTGCCTGTGTGTGTCTCTGTGTATGTGTCTGTATCTGTGTGTGTGTGTGTGCGTGTGGTTCTGTGTACCTGTGTGTGTGTTTGCCTAATAGCAGGAGACAGCATTATTGAGGACGACTATTTTTCAGACTGGAGGCCTGATGTTTTGTTCTAGGCCAGCTCACTCAAAACGTTCTTAAGCAGGCAGGAGAGACCTGCTTAAAAATGCAATTTGTTTCAATAATTGCACAGTGAAAATTACCCAGAGTAACCTAGCTAGGTTGACTATCATGTTTTAATATAGCCAAAATGTAATTCACAAAATTACACAATGAAACACAAAGAACAGAATAAACAACCCTACAGAACTCAGTCTATTCAAACTAGACTTAATTAGCTGTTCTGAACGTACACACCAGTCCCAATAAGCAAACCCGCATTAAAAACTGGAAAGGTGGAACATCTGCTAACCGGTTGAAGTTAGAAGGGCACAAGGAGAGAGAGAGAGAGAGAGAGAGAGGGAGAGAGAGAGAGAGAGATTGTCCACACAGCTGAACTCCATCTGGACTGAACAGCTCACCGAGACAGCTGACCACTCCCCTTTCATTACACCTTTGATCACAACACCGTTTAATCTCTGGACCAAACCAGTCACCTTGGAGCTTAGAGCTACTTACGATACCTCTGAAAAAAAAAATCAATAATACAGTATCTTTGAGAAAAGGAAACTTTCAGTGAAAAGGGACAAGCTTTGTGACACCGTGCACAGTGGTGTTCCACAGGGACTTATGCTCAATCCATTTTTGTTTGTCATTTATAGAAATGATTCAGATGATAATTATGGAAGGTGTGGTTAGAAAGATGAAACCAAGATTGGCTATATCGTGAACAGTGAAGATTACATAGGTACCTTGATCCAATGTCTTAACGAATCCTAGAGTTGTACAGCGCTGAAGCAAACACTTTTGACGAACTAGTCCATGCAACCTGATTTCCTAAATTAATCGTGCCCTATTTGGGTCAGTGCGGTGGCTCAGTGGTTAGCACTGCTGCCTCATATTACCAGGGTGACTGACTGTGTAGAGTTTGCACTTTATCCCAGTGTCTGATTTGGTTTCCTCCCACAGTCCAAAGATGTGCAGATTGGGTGAATTGGCCATGCTAAATTGAACATAGTGTCAGATGCATTAGTCAAGGTTAAATGTTTCTGGGTAGGTAACTCTTCAGAGGGTTGGTGTTGACTTGTTGGGCAAAAAGGCCTGTTTCTACACTGCAGGAAATCTGATCTATGTGTCAGCAATTTGCCCATATCCTTCTAAATCCTTCCTATTAATATACCCATCTGGGTGCCTTTTAAATGTTGTAATTATACCAACCTCCACCACTTCCTCCGGCATTTCATCATATACACGCTCCAATTTCTGAGTGAAAAAGTTGCCACTGAGCTCCCTTTAAAATCTTTCCCCTCTCACATTAAATATATGCCTTCTAATTCTGGACTTCCAAACGTGGTGAAAAGATCTTGACTACTCACCTTATCCATGCCCTTCATGAATTTATAAACCTCTAGAAGGTGCAAATGTGACTCCAAACCAGGGCCTGTGGTTTCAGTCATCCGGAGATTAAATTCTGAAATTGAATACTGAAACCTCTTCCATCTCGATCAAATCACAATTCTAAACTCATTTTAGTCAACGTGTTCAAACGTATTATAAAACACCTCTGGTAGGATTTGAAACTCGAGCTTTGCAGCCAGAGGTAGGGGCACTACCACCACTCCACAATAGTCCCTAAACTTCGAACACTATTCTCCTGTGTGTTTGTTCATCAGCCTGTTCTGACATGCTGTGACACACCTCTGCACCTGAATCCAGACTGTCTGGTCTCGAGCTAGGGACATGTTCAGACAAATTCAGGAATTGGAATAGAATCCAGAGCTCTGCATCAGAGGTAGGAACACTACTGACTACACAAGACCTAACCAGTGCCTAAATGTTTAATTTTAAGTGCCAGCTTTCAGTTTGGTATAGATTCATTGAAATCTGGTTCACTTTACTGAATAACACAGTGAGAATAATAACATTGTTTAAAAAATACAAGGTACTTGCCTCAATTGTAGGATGTCGAGTTTATGTGCTCTACTTTCAAGATAAAATATGAACATCTTTAAATACTTGGCTATTATTTCCAGCATAAATGAATATTATCTGTAGTCTGCAATATGAGGGAATGAAGTCATGCAGACACACACTGCACTATGAAGGAACTCGAATAGATATCAATACTGAACATCTGAGACAAAGAAAGCACATACTTTCTGGCCTCAAACACCGATCACTGTTTCCCACCTCTAACGTGTGACTGCCCTCTTCCTAAAACTATTAAATGATACAGGCAGCTGATTAATTTCCAGCCTTTCTTCCCCAGTACGATCACTCACTAGCTAAAGAATGGCAGATGGAGTATAATGTTGCTAAATGCAAGGTATTGTACTTTGGTAAAACAAACAAAGAAAACACATATACAATGAAAAATCGAGCCAATAGTAGTGTTGAAGAACAGAACGACTTATGGTTTCAGGCATAATTCTTTGAAGTTTGTATCATGTGTGGGCAGGGTAGTTATGAAGGTGTTTCGCTTGCAGGCCTTCATAATAGAGACATAGAGTCATAGAGGGGTACTGCATGGAAAGAGACCCTCTGGTCCAACTCGTTCATGCCGACCAGTTGGCTTAACATAATCTCGTTAAATTTGCCAACACGTTGCCCATATCCCTTCCTATTCATATACTGATCCGGACGTCTTTTAAATACTTTAATTTGACCAGCCTCCACAACTTCCTCTGGCAATTCATTCCATACGCGCACCACCCTCTGTGCAAAAACAAAATTGCCCCTGAGGTCACTTTTAAATCTTTCCCCGCTCACCCTAAACCTTTGCCTTCCAGTTGTAGACTCGCCTAACCTAAGGAAAAGACATTGTCTATTTACCCTTTGCATGCCTCTCATGATTTTATGAACCTCTATAATTCACCCACAGAGAAAACTGCCCCAGCCTATTTAGGCTCTCCCTACAGCTCAAATCCTCCAGCCTTGGCAACATCCTTGTAAATCTTTTGTGAACTCTTATAAGTTTCACATCTTTCCAATGGGAATGAGACCAGAATTACACACAATATTCCAAAAGTGGCCTAGCCAATGTTCTTTGCAGCCACAACATGACCTCCCAACTCTTGTACTCAGTGTTCTGAACAATAAAGGAAAGCATACCAAACACCTTCACTATCGTATCTACCTGCGACTCTACTTTCAAGGAACTACGAACCTGTACTCCAAGGTCTCTTTGTTCAGCAACATTCTCCGGGACTTTACCATTGAGTGTATGCGTCCTGCTCTGATTTGCTTTCCAACATGAAGCACCTCACATTTATCTAAATATCTCTCCATCTGCCACTCCTCAATCCATTGGCCCATCTGATCAAGATACCATTTTACTCTGAGGTAGCCTTCTTCATTGTCCACTACATTTCCAATTTTGGTGTCACCTGCAAATTTACTAACTATATCTCACATGTTCACATCCAAATCATTTATATACATGACAAGTAGCAGTGGACAGTCCTTTGAGTGCAGGATTTGGGACGGTATGTTCAGGTTGCACAGGACATTCGTGAGGCATGTCTTGGAGGACTGTGTGCAGTTCTGTCCGCCCTGTTATATAAAGGATATTATCAATTTCGAGAGCGTTCAGAAGAGATTTATCAGGATGTTGCTGGGAATGGAGTCTTTGAGTTATAAGGACAGGCTCAATAGACTTGGACATTATCTACTGGAGCATAGGAGGCTGAGAGGTGACATTATAGAGATTTATAATATCATGAGGGGTATCGATAATGTTGAATTGTAGGCGTCTTTTACCTCAAGTGGGAGATTGTTTTTAGATAAGAGGAGCACTTTTCTAAAAAGACATAGCGTCATAGAGCTGTATAGCATGGAAAGAGTCCCTTTGGTCCAACGCGTCCATGCAGACTAGATAGCCAAAATTAATCTCATCCCTTTGCCAGAATTTAGCCCATTTCTACCTGAACCCTTCCCATTCATCTGCCCATCCAGATGCCTTTAAATGTTGTAATTGTGCCAGCCTCCACACCTTCCTCTGGCAGATCATTACACACAACCACCCTCTACATGAAAATGTTGCCCATTGGATCCCTTTTATGTCTTTCCCATCTCACCTAAAACCTTTGCCGTCTAGTTTTCGGCTGCATTACCGTAGGGAAAAGACCTTGGCTATTCACTCTAACCATTGCACCCATGATTTTAACAACCTCTAAAGTCAATCCTCATCCTCGGATGCTCCAGGGAAAACAGCCATAGCCTATTCAGCCTCTACCTGTAGCTTAAACACTCCAGTCCTGGCAACATTGTTGTAAACCCTTTCTGAACCCTTTCAGGTTTCACAACATCCTTCCTACAGCAGGTAGAATAGAATTGCATACAGTATTCTAAAAGTGGTCTAACCTTTGTCCCATTCTCCTAACTCACATACACAATACACTGACCAATAACATGCCAAATACTTTCTTCACTATTCTATCTACCTGCAAATCCACTTTCAAGGAACTATAAACCTATACTCTGAGGTCACTTTGTTCAGCACCGCTCCCCATAACTTGACCATTAAATGTATAAGTCCTGCCCTGATTTGCCTTTCCCATATGCAGCATCTCACATTTATCTAAGTTAAACTCTGTCGGCCACTCCTCGGTCCATTGGCTCATCTGATCACGATCCTGTCGTAATCTGAGGTAATCTTATTTGTTGGCCATTATACCTCCAATTTTGGTGTCATCTGCAAACTTACGAACTATATCTCCGATGTTCATATGCAAACCATTTATATACATGATGAAAAGTAGCAGAACCAGCACCGATCCTTGTGGCACTCCACTGGTCACAGGCCTCCAGTCTGAAAAACAACCCTCCACCACAACCCTCTGTCCTCTACTTTTAAGCCAATTCTGTATCCAACTGGCTAATTCCCCCTGTATTCCATGTGACCTAACCTTGCTAACCAGTCTCCCATGCAGAACCTTGTCGAATGCCTAATTGAAGTCTGTATAGATCACATCCAGCGTTCAGCCCACATCAATCCTCTCCGTTACTTCTAAACAAAAAATAATCAAGTTAGTGAGACATGATTTTCCAGGCACAATCCAATTTGCCTATCCTGATAAAGCGCTTTTGCCCAATACATCTATTTTCCTGCTCCTCAGATGCTGCCTGACCTGCTGTGCTTTTCCAGCACCACTCTAATCTAGACTCTCATCTCCAGCATTTACAGCCCTCACATTGTTCTATCCCTAATGTATCTTTCCAAATACATGTAAGTCCTCTACCTCATGATTCCCTCCAAAAACTTGCCTACCACCGATATCAGGTTCACCAATCTATAGTTCACGAGCTCTTCCTTTCCATTTTGTTTAATAGCACAACTTTAGTCAAACTCATGAATTCCAGCATTTCACCTGTGGCTTTTCATGATAAAAACATCTCAGCAAGGGGCCCTGCAATCAATTCCTGATCCTCCTACAGAGTTATTGGGTTCACATGATCAGGACCCGTGAGGTTGTTTTTTTACACAACATGTGGTTCATGTAGAGAGTGAACTTCCTGAGGAAGTGATGGATTATGGGTAAAGTTACAGCATTTAAAATGCACTTGATTAAGGACAAGAATAAGCGAATGTTTGGATAAATCTGGACCAAGCGCAGGCAAATGGGACTGGTTTAGTTTGGAATTATTGTCAGCATGGACTGTATGGGCCAATAGGTCTGTTTGCAAATACCCTGTATAACTCGATGGGTCTATGTGTATTTACATATCCAATTATGTATCTGCATGTTTCTGTTGTGTTTGTCTATTCCCGTGTGTCTACATATGTCACGGTGTACCATTATGTGCGTGTCTATCTCTCTGTGCTTGTTAGATGTGTTCCTGCATTAGTGTGTGGATCTCTGTCTCTGCATCTCTGTGGAATTGGAACTCTTGTTGTTTTTGGTGTAAATCACTGAAACGGGGTCAAAACCGCTCTCCCTTCCTCTCCCTTTCCCTCTTTTCTTTAAAGTGATCAATCCCACACTCTGCTGGTCTGGTTTCGGTCTTTTCAATCCTTTCTCACATGTAAGTTGACTTATAAGAGTAAGACATTAAAAATTGCAAGTTACAGGAAGTGCATTAAAATTAATCTCATCGCCTTGCAATGTGGCTACTCGGATTTGCTTGGATATAATTGCAATGGAAATATGCTTTAATGAGTATACTGTGTATTAAAAATACTACCCAGTGACAAACCGTTTCCACATTAGAGAAGGAGAGCAGACATTTGTGCACATGAAACTGTTCCACTCTGAGGGCTTCAGTCCAATGACAATCCTGTCCACACCAACCTTGTGTGTGTGTTTGTTTGTGTGCGTGTGTGTTTGTGTGTGTTTTGTGTGTGTGTGTGTGTGTTTGGTGCAATCAAAATTTAGATTGGATTGTGCTGTGAACTGCTGCCCTCTCTCTCCCTCCCAAACTGAATCCCTGATGGTTTACACACTTTACCACCACGATTACAGTGACGTCGGAGATGGGAGGTGGGGGATGGGGTTTGGAGTGCAACAGAGATTGACAACAACAGAAAGCTCAGCAGCTCTGGAAGCCATCTTTGGACACAAATGAAAGTTGACGTTTTGGATCGAGTGACCCTTACTCAGAACTCGTGTCGGGGGACATTACATCACTTTAAACACCACAGAGACTGCCAGGTTCGCAACACACAGATACACACATCAATATACACACATAGAGGCACTTGCTGTTCATTGACACTACAGACATGGAGAGTGTCAGTATTTCTCTCGCTTCATGGTAACCTTGTCAATATTTCAGTCGTTCTGTCTGGTGTGTGTCAGTATTTCTGTGTGGAGTGTGATTGTAGGACAATTTCAATCTTTGCAGATATCAAACTTGGAAGAATTGTAAAGTTTGTTGAGGACAGCATGGAAGTCCATCAGGAAAGTTATATTTTGGTGTAGTGTTCAGGCGTATGGCAAATGCTGATCAAAGCAGAACAGTGTGAGGTGATGCTCTTTGGTAGGAAGGACATTGAAAGGTAACATTAAACAGGCTATACTGTTATAAAGGAGGTGCAAGAGCAGAGGGTGCTGGATGTATGAGCACAGATTATCGAAGAAGTCAGGACAAGTGGGGGTAGCGGAAAATCTCACAAATTAGTGTCAGTATCTGAGCTGTTTACAGGAGGAAGGAGTCACTGTGCCCGCTTCCTGGGAGGTGGTGGAGATGGTGTGTTGTCAGTTCAACGTCATGCCCAGCGAAGCTGTGGGGATTCTATTTGTACCAGCTCAACACAAAAGGGAGATGGCATCAGGGCCATGGCTTCCAAGTTGTGCCGGGGGGGAAAGGAGCTGCCAGTGGGTTTAAAGTGAGAATTTCCCTTCACTGAACATTGCTCATTACTCGGTCGGTGGGATGTGGATGTTTCAGAATCTCCACACGAGGCATCCCGGTCCTGTCCAGCTCCTACCAGGGTACTCCCCACATGGCGGGGGGAGCTGGGTGAGGGAATGGATATCAAGCACTCCACCACACGGCATGGCACCTTCTGTCCTATTCCAGGCTGTTTCTCCTGGAATGGGAGAAGGGGAGGGAGCGAGGGTAGGAGTGGGTGGCACTGTTGTTAGTGCTGGTGTAGGTAGGGGGAGATATGGTGAGGTGCCCGGAGGGAGTCAGTCCATAGTTAATTAGTGCCGGGGGGGGGGGGCTGGATAGTGGGGGGACAGAGAGGGGGTGAGAGAGAGAGAGAGAGAGAGAGAGACGGGGGAAGGTGCTGCATGCAGCAGTGAGAGTGGTGGGCCATGAGCCTTGTTCGGGGTTGGTGCTATAACAGATATCCAGTGAGTGTGAGGGAGCAGAGGGAATAGAGTGACACTGACCCTGGCAGAGCGGGGAAGGTTTTAGATAATTGTCCTGTATTGCTGGACATTTAATCAGACCGCAGATACTGCACTGAGCTGGGTGGAGAGCTCAGACCATGTTTGGTGGGTCTGGTGGTGTGGCCCCCCTCTGGGAAGAGTAAGGCCCCCCTCTGTACTCGCCCATCCAGTAGGACCTCCGTTCCCCTGTCGACAAACCGTCTTGTAATTTCCCATTATCTGCAATACTCGGGGTAAACTGTGCAGGGCAGCTCCAAACTGAGAAAGCTCCACCGTGTGCCTATTGGCCTTTTAAAGATGGCCCCAGTGCCAGGGATCACGGAATATCCAGGGGTATCTGGGCGATGTTGAATACCTCCAGACATGATGGGTGGGAGAATAGGGTTGGCATTGAATGAGAAGGACACCATGGGGTGGGGGTTAATGAGAAAAGTTTTATAAGATAGCACCAGGAAACGAGCTCGGCTTTGTGCAGTCGATCCCTCTGTCACACTCAGTGAAAATAGCTTGGAGACGAATTATTGTTGGATTCAATCCAATGAGTCGAATACACTGCTGACCCCCACTAACAGTAACAAAGCTGCATTTGCTTATCCAATACTCTCCATCACAGAGAACGAGCTAAACATGAACTACGCTTGGGAAATAAGGCAGGTCAGGTGACTGAGATATCAGTTAGGACGCACCTTTGGACAAATAATCATAATTCCGTTAGTTTTAAAATAGAGATGGAAAAGGAGATTTGAGTAAGGCCAATTTTGATGATATTAGCAAGAACTTCCAAACTGGATTTGGACAGATATTCGCAAATAACGGGCCAACTGTGAAGATTGAAGCCTTCAAAAATGAGATGTCAAGAGCCCAGACACAGTATGTCCCTGTTAGGGTGAAGGGTAAGGCTGGTAAGTGTAAGGAATGCTGGAGGACTGGAGAAATTGAGGGTCTGGTCATGGATAAGAGGGAAACATATTTCAGGTAGAGAGAGGAGGAATCGAGGGGTTTCAGTATTCATTCACGGGATGAGAGTATCGCTGGTTGGGCCTGCATTTATTGCCGATTACTAATTGCCTAGAGGGCAGTTAAGAGTCATACATATTATTGTCGATCTGGAGTCACATGTAACCAATGACACGTGAGGGTGGCAGTTTACTGACTTCAAGAACGTCAGCGAACCAGTTGGGTTTTTTTCCAAAAATCGAAAATGTCTTTGTCATCATCATTAGCCTCTTAATTCCAGATTTAAAGTCAATGTCCAGTGAGTCTAAAGCCAGTAGGAGTATACTTAAGCGGGATATAAGGAGGCCATGATGGGGACATGAGATAGTTTTGGCAAATAGGGTTAAGAAGAATCCAAATGTACTCTACCCATACATTTAGGAGAAAAGAGTAACTCCGGAGAGTTTTGGGCCATCTAAAGATTAGCAATGCTGCCGATGTGCGGAACCACAGGAGATGGAGGCGACACTGAACAAGCATTTTGACTGTGCAGAAGGATATGGAAGCCAGAGAACTTAACAGTGGTATCGGGAAAAGTGTTTGCATTACAGAGGAGGAGATGCTGGACTTCGTAAAGCCTGGAAAGGTGGGAAAATCCCCAGGACCTGATCAGGTGTACCTGAGAACAAGGGAAGTGATTGTTGGGCCCCTTGCTGGGATATTTGTATTGTCAATTGCCACAGGTGAGGTACCGGGAGATAGGAGATTTGATAACTTGTTGGAATTACTAAAACCATTTAAGAAGGATGGTAAAGAAAAGCCGGTGAGGCTGACGTCAGTGGAGGGCAAATTGTTGGTGAGGATTATGTGGCACAAGGTTTGCATGTATTTTGAATGGCAACGACTGATAAGGGATAGGTGACAAGGCTTGAAGCTTGGGGAATCGTGTCTTGCTAAATTGACGGAGATTTATTTTGAAGAAGTGACTAAGAGGGTTCATTGAAGCCGAGAGGTGCACCTTGTCGACATGGACTTCAGTCAAACATTTGACCCTTTCCACATGGCAGACTGGTTAACAAGTTTAGTTCACATGGAAGACATGGAGAACTAGCCACGTGGATATAAAATTGGCTCGAAGGTAAGATACAGAGGGTGGTGGTGAAGGGTTGCTTTTCCAACAGGAGGTCTGTGACCAGTGGTGTTCTACAAATATCCGTGCTGGGTCCAGTATTTTCAGGATTTATGTAAATCATTTGGATGCGAACATAGCAGCGATAATTGGTAAATTTGCAGATGACACCAAAATTGATGGTTGAGTGGACAGCAAGAAGGTTTACCTCAGAATAAAATGGGATCCTGGTCAGATGGCTGATGGGCTGAGGCGTGGCAAATGGTGTTTAATTTAGATAAATGTGAGGTGCTGCATTTTGGAAATGCAAATCAGGGCAGGACGTATACACTTAATGGTAAGGTTCTGCGGGGTGTTCCTGATCCATGAGACCTTGCAATCCAGGTTCTTGGCTCATTGAAAGTAGAATCGCAGGTAGGTAGGATAGTGAAGAAGGCATTTGGTATGCTTGCCTTTACTGGCTAGTGCTTTGAATTGGGAGGTCACGTTGCTGCTGTACAGCACCTAATTTGGCCACTTCTGCAGTATTGCATTCAATTCGCGTTTCCCTCCTATCGGAAAGATATTATGAATATTGAAGCGAGTCAGAAAAGATTTACAAGGTAGTTGCCAGAATTTGAGCAATAGGTAGAGGGTGAGTACGTTGGGGTGATTTTTCCTGGAGCGTGAGGGGCATGTATAGGGTGAATCGCCAAGGTCTTTTCCCCAAACCTAGAGGACATGGATTTCTGGTGAGAGGGGTAAGATTTAAAAATGACCGAAGGAGCAACTTTTTCCAACAGAGGTTGGTGCATGTTTGGAATGAGCTGCCAGTGGAGATGGAGGAGGCTGTTACACTTACAACATTTAAAAGACATTTGAATGGGTACATGAAGAGTAAGGGTTTACAATGATATGGGCCAAATGTTGGCAAATGGGACTCGTTTAATTTGGGATATCTGATCGACATGGACGGGTTAGACTGAAGGATCTGTTTCCGTGCTGCATATCTCCAAGACTCCATGTCACTGTCTGACCTCACTCCAATATCCCATTAATTATTCATTCCCGGAAATACCAGTTTATGTGGTGAGATGCCATCCAAATGCCTTCACTTCAGCATTCTGAAACCTGTGAACACATCCTCCCTTAGAACTGTATCTAAGTCTCTCTCTCTGTCTATTTCCCAAATCCCTCCCATTTGTTGCTATTTAAAACTGTTGCTATTTAAATCCTGACATCCAGTTTTAGTTGTCCAGTTTTAATGTGAATAACTGTCCCATATCTTCCTCTTACCTTGAATGTTGCTCACCCGAGAGCATCAGTTTCTAACATTAAGATGCTTAAAAACAATGTGAAAAATGCATAGCTTGCATTTTCTTTGACTTCCAAGTATCCTTTCCTGTGCTCCATTTTGAATCGTAGGTTTCGAGCAGTTTTCAGGCACATGTTTGTAACTTGTTCTGTGCCTATCCATTGAATGCCTGTGTTAATCACTCGCTGCTGATCGTGTGCTCAGTAACATGAGGAATCCCCTCAACTGTTACTGATTCAGACCAGGTTTCCTACTTGCAGTTGAGTGTCATTTGACTTAATTCTAGTTTTGGTACATTCGTGGAAATGTTGAGCACCGTTTCCTGGAGACTGTGCTTTAAACAGCTGTGGGACATTCAGGAAGACCAGAGACTTTGGTGACCTACTCTGGATGGGTCATGGGGGCTGCAGTTAGGGCATCTGGGTCTGCAACATGAACAACGAATGGAGCAGACGCTGCAGAGAGCGGAATGAGGAAATCACAATCAGATCAGCCGTGGTCTTAGAGAATGTTGGAGCAGGATTGAATGGCTCGCTCATGCAACTTTTTCAGATATTTCTGTCTGAAACAAGACAATTCCCCTTCTCTCCCAGTGACCCATACTGATGGGGAGTGAGTCACCTCCTTGTGTTCCTGCGTAACAGGACCCTGGGGCCTCACTCGCCCTCTGATTTCTCCCGTTCCAGTCCTGAGCAGTTGAGTGACTGCCTCCTGTCTTTGTGTCCCAATCTCGAGCAGGTGAGGGACTGCCTCCTGTTCCTGTATCCCAATATCGAGCAGTTGAGTGACTGCCTCCTGTTCCTGAGTCCCAGTATCGAGCAGTTGAGGGACGGCCTTCTATTCCTGTGTCCCAATCTCGAGCAGTTGAGTGACTCCCTCCTGTTCCTGTATCCCAGTCTCGAGCAGTTGAATGAGTCCCTCCTGTTCCTGTGTCCCAGTCTCGAGCAGTTGAATGAGTCCCTCCTGTTCCTGTGTCCCAGTCTCGAGCAGTTGAGTGACTCCCTCCTGATCCTGTGTTCCAGGCTCGAGCAGTTGAGTGACTGCCTCCTGTTTTTCCCTGTTTCTGAGCAGCAGTTTTAAAGCTCTGAATGATGTCTCAAGGTTATGCAAGGACTTGATAACAGGGCATTTCCAACTAGGAGCAGCATTACAGAAAGGTATCTAGAATCTTCCCCACCAGACATCTTTTGCAGCCGGTATGTTATTGTATCCCAGTCCCATAAAGAAACAGGGCAAAACATATACAATCCAGCTGTGTTCCAGCAATACTCCCACATTCAGGGAAGAAAGATTAAAAAGATTGGAAGATTTATAATCGATCCCTCAGCAAACCTTATCCATTCCATTCAAACTGAGTAGATTTTTCCTTTCATTGTGATATGTAACATGATGTATGGAATTGGTTAACTGAATGTGATTGTTTGTTGATTGTGATTAATGTCAGTCTCCGTTGATTATAACTATCCCACTGGAGGGTTTCTATCTTTGAATGATAAATGGGCTCTGTTCAATATGTTATCCCATGGTATGAGTGGGAGCAACACGGACAGCACTAACAGGGATCACCAGCTCCAGAGAGAAGGGGAAGAGAGATCAGAATCTGAGAACATTAGACAGGAATGTTCCAACAATGGACAGGAGTTTATCTGGTTATGTTTCAATTCTTTCTACATATTATTGGTAGCTATTATCACCGCGGATCAAATATGCACTTTACATTATTCAATATTTTTATTATCCTATCCTGGCTATTGTTGGAGTCCCTGGTAAGTTTCGCTGTCTATTTATTATTTGCATGAACCATGTGCGACTGTATTACTCTTGTTTTCAATTACTCTACTCTGTAAACATTCACTCTCCAAACCCGCAGGAACAACAACAGTGAACTTGTTTCAGTCTTTCTCTCCGTCTTTAGTTCTGACACTGCACCTTGTGGGGTGACCTACTCAGTTTCAGCTATGAACCAGGATTCATTGCATCACTGCCCTTGCTATTTAAATATTGAAAGCTTGGAGGTCACTATCTTCTGTTCTGGATACAAATTCCATTTCCTTCCTCTGACTCCATCTTACCCCTGGTCAATAACTGAGGCTGAAACAGATGAGTCACATCTATGGTGATGCTTTTAGCCAGGAGCTGATTACAGACACCATATCCTAACCATTTCTAATTTTAACTATCAACACCTGCAGAATATACTTCACTGCTTCATCCTATCTGCTATTTTAATTTTGAGCTATGAAATACTCTTAATGAAGCCAATAATCTGCTGCTGACTCTCCCAGCTTCAAACTTGCCAAAGCAAATTTGAGTCTGATACTCCATGGCTTGCATTTAAACGCAGAATAAATCCCATCATTCCTGTACGGATTGATTTATATTGTTTTTGGTTCTGGCAATGCCTTTCCTTTAATATTCACAACATCGACGTCACCTCTGTCTATGACACTGTTCTCAGTCTCCCTCTGTAAATTACACAAACTCCTGTCAGTTGTTCACATTTAATCTGATTTCCTCCATGTCTGTTCTCTCTCAAACAACAAATGCCATATCGACTGTCGCCAATACACACAGACACATATACACACGCGCGCACGCACACACACACACGCGCACACACGAACACACACACAAAATCTCTCGCCTTATACTGGTGCAGTGGAGATGCAGAACCATACATTTGTCATTCACTGCATGGGTTGCAAATCTTCCTGTGCAAGTCTGAAATGCAGTGCACGTATAGTCGTAATATACTGGCAAAGATTTGCAAGGCTCCCCATGCCGAGCATGTATTCGAGTTTATAGAGTAGTCCACTTGCATGGTCGGCACAGCTCTCCATTCTGGCTGGTACCTTGCTCCAGTTTATTGTGTCTGGGATAGTTCTGTGAGGCAGATTCAGAATTTGATGTAACTAACCATTTCAACTAATCTGGCAATAATTCTGCAATCATCTGGCTATAATGAATGTTTCCATTCTTGTAATTGGACCCACCATTGTCTCACTTCCCTGTCTCCTTATCCATTTTTTTCACAACATGTTATCAGTTAATTCATTGTTTGTTTTTCTGTGCCTTTCCCTGGTGTTGTTTTGTGGCTCCCGAATGTATCGAGTGTTGGTATTGTGAAGCTCAGAAACAATGAAATGGTATGTGGGGGGCTGTTGTTCCATGTTGTGTAGTGGGATCCAGCAGCGTTGAGACATGCCTTTGAAAGTTGGTCTGTGCCTGTCCACTGAAAGACTGTTGGTCCCTCTCAGATGACCGTGTGGTCAGTAACATGAGGAAGCCCCTTGGGTATTATTGTAAAGGACCAGGCGTCTAACTTGTAGCTGTGGGGCTTCTGACTGACTCCTCTTACTGAAAGGTTAGTGGAGGTGTTGCGGATGGTTCACTGGAGGTTGTGCTGTGAGCTGCCTCAGACATTCAGGGAGACTTGAGGAGTTGGTGACCCAACTCTGGATGGAGGAATGGGAGTGTATTGACAGCATCTGGGTCTGTAACATGAACAACAAATGGAGCAGAGGCTGCAGAGAGGGGAAGCTCTGAAACCATGGTGAGAGTGTGTGTGGGGAAGTGGATCTATCAAATCTGTCTGTGTGTTAACAAGGACACATGCATTCTCTCGCTCTACCCCTTAAATACACCCATGCACTCTCTCCCTCCCCTCCCACCACTCAAATACACTCCCCCCTCTCTCACACGCAGGCATACCCTGTCTCTCACCCCCTCACGTAGACACTCCACCTCGCTGTCAAACACACACATCTGCTTGAATGCAAACACACGCACGCACACACACACACACATCTGAGCTGAATTTGCATTTGCCGATTTGTATTTGCAGATGCATTATATTTTGTCAAAAAATATATAAATTGTATACAGTCAGTCAATGCGGTATTTTATAAACTCCTACTTTGGACATAAACCCAGACTGACTCCACGTGAAGACACAGACACACTCCAAACAATACCTCACTGTAAAATACATTGCCCGATTGGAGGGTTCACCTCCTTTACATCGATAATACCTGAAGGTGTCTCCAGGCAATGACTTGAAATAAATTCTCTGCTTTGCATATTAAACAATCAAAACCTTAATCTCGATTCTAACTGATTAAAGATTTAGGAACCATTTCGATGTGTTCAATTCATGCACATGAGTTGCACAACCTTTTGATCTTTCCTCATAAATCCTGTTTCTAAGATCTTCTCTCTCTAACACCTGATGAATGAGCAGCGCTATGGAAGCTTGTGTTTTTAACTGAACCCGTTGGACGATAACCTGGTGCCGTGTGATGTTTGACCTTGTCCAACTCAGTCCAAAGCCAGCACTTCCATGTCATGGTTTTTTATTGGTTAGCCAATATTTTCTCCAAGCAAATAAATTTTCCTAACTCCGTGTGCTCTTGTATTTTATATTAATCCTTTGTCAGGCACTTTATGCATTGCCTTCTGAAAGTCCAGCTATAATACATCATTCGGATCCCCTTTGTTCACCTTGTTTGTCGCATTTAAAAAAAAATTAAATAAATCATTCAAACAAGATTTACCCGTAATAAAACCATGTCGACTGTGATGGATTGTGCTTTGACTTTGAAAGTCTCTTGTTAATTTCTTCATAACTGAAATAAACAACTTGCCTTCAGTCCCAATCGTTTACTCATACCTTTCCATTCCCGAGTGAAGTTTTTTATTTGAAGTTGTTCCATTTCCATAACCTCGACAGTCCCTTTCACAATTCGTTGTGGCAGGAACGAGGCTTTAAAAGATCGGCTCCAATTGCTGTTTAAGAGGCATGAGTGGCTGATTGGACTCATTCTGTTCCTGCTTTACTCACTCGATGGGCTGAATGTCCTCCTGGTGTTGCTACATTATAAACTCGATGGATTGCATGCCCTGCGCCTATTCCTGACCAAACGGCTCAAGATCTCAATGTCCTCCTCCTGTTGCTCAATGACAGGTTTGGAGATGTATGGACGCTCCCTTCTGTTATGCCACGTTTTGAGGGTTGAATTGTGCAGGCAGGCTGTATTGCCCACATAGGAAGCTAAGTGGTTAGCACTGCTGCCTCCCAACACTAGATATATGGGTTCAATTTCAGTCTCGGTCACTATCTGTGTGGAGTTTGCACATTCGCCCTGTCCCTGCAAGTAATCCCATCGGGTACTCCAGTTTGCTCCCGCAGTCCCAAATTGTGCAGGTTAACTGGACTACTCATGGAAAATGTCAGGAGTGCAGAGATTGTGCTGGGGGGATGAGGGTTTGCATGGGATGGTTTTCAGCATATCAGTGTGGAGTCGATGGGTGAAATGGCCTGTTTCAACACTATAGGGATTCTATGAATAACACCTTTGTTGCAGAAATCATTTGAGGTAATAATCTCTGAGTTAATTCCAATGTGATTTCCTCAATGAGGAGATTAATTCTAAGCACATCACTGGTTAGAGCGTGGTGCTAATAACGCCAAGGTCGTGGGTTCGATCCCCACACTGACCACATGTAGCGCTTGTGTTGTTGCTGTGTTTCCAAAAACGTGCCCTACAAAGCCGGAAGCGTCATCTGCGCAAGAAAACATTTGACAGGGAGAGACGCACGACTTGATCGCCGTACCCGTGATGACTGGTGAATGTTGTCTGTAGCAAATCAACCAGTCTCAGTTGTTTTCACCAACAAATGCAAAACATGAAATATGTGCAGTATTCGGCAGACCTGGCACAGTCTCGGAGGAGAACCAGAGTTCAGCCTTCTCTTCAAATCAAAGATTCGTTCATGTTATATTCCTGGATCTCTGTTAATACTTGTCACATGACTTCCAGAGGGAATTCCCTCGCTTGCTCACCTCTCATGCATCGACACTGGAGTTATCATATCACCAGCAATATCATAGAGCCATTAATAAAAGCAAATTACTGCGGATGCTGGAATCTGAAACCAAAAGAGAAAATGCTGGAAAATCTCAGCAGGTCTGGCACCATCTGCAAGGAGAGAAAAGAGCTGACGTTTCGAGTCTAACTGATTAAAGATAAGGATAAAAACAAAGGGGGAGTATTATGGAGCTATTTATACCACGCTGAGAGAAGGTGAGTCAAGGCTCCAGATGCAAAGGTGATAATGACAGTGCATGGAGAGATTAAAGGGAGATTAAGAGGCGTGAATGACCCAGGCTGAAGCCAGAGCGATGTGACAAAATATGTGAGGGATGGGTGAAGCAGAGACAAAATGGAAAACAGGGGAGACGGGTAGCAAAGCGGGAAGAGGAGAGCAAAAAGGTATTGAGAGAGTGGGGAGCGAGAGAAAGAGAGACAGTCAAGAAATAAGAGGTACAGAACAGTGAAAAAAAAAACACAACTAAAAAAGTTAAATAAAATAATTGAAATAAAATTACCTGAAGTTGTTTGAATTCAACAACTTCAGACAATTTTACTTCTTTTTTTCATTTATCTTTTTTTATCATTTCACCTGCACTATCATAGAGCCATTAGATATGGACAGCACTGAAAACACAGTCTTCGGTCGCACTCGTCCATTCCGAACAGATATCCTCAACTGATCCAGCCGCGATTGCATGCACTTGACCCATTTCTCTCTGAACCCTTCCTATTCAAGTACACGTCCCGATTCCTTAACAGTATTGGAATTATACCATCCATCACCAGCTCGTCTGGTAACTTATTCCAGAAACGCACCACCCTCTGCGTGCAGCCGTTGCCCCTCACTGCCTTTCGAATTCTCACCCTCCCACACCAGATTTATACCCTCTAGTTCTGAACTGCCCCACCTGAGCGAAAGGAACTTGTCTATTTACCCGATTCATTCCCCTCATGATTGAAAAACCTCCGTAAGATCAGCTCCCAGCCTCTGACGCGCCAGGCGAAATAGTGAGCGAGTGTTCAGCCTGTAAACGTTTGCACCTTTTCCATTTACAAATGTAGGATGATGTAGCATGCTGTCTGAAGCAATCATTTTAGCAGCTGACCTGTCGCTGACAAACTCTGCAGGAAGGACTGACAACTTGCGAAATATGCTGTCAAACGAAGATTTCATAAGCAACATGAGTCATTGAGCAAAAAAAGGGAATTGACTTCTGAGCTGTTGCTGACACCAAAGCAACTGCGTCGTTCGGGAGCAGAAAGAACCCCACTGATAGATTACAATTCAAATGCATTTGGCATAAGGTTCGTAGCAGTTAATCAGCAGCACATAACCCTGACTCCAAAGGTCTGTGAGTATCCAGAAGAACAGTGAGCGATCGTTGAAGGTACGGTTCTCCAGACGAAATTTGTCAACGTGAGAAGCTGCAGCTGAGCTGGTGGTCTTGCGATTGAAATTGCATGCGTCCGGACATTGTGCTTAATTTTAGATATCAGAGCAAATGGTTAACTCGAGTATGCGCGTTCGGAAACGTAAATGTTTTTTTTGTTGAAAAGCTTTGCAACGAAAGGAAATACTTCAGACTATCGTGCGATCGATGAGAAGCAGGAAATGCAGAGCAGACGTGGTTGTGAGCACCGGCAATATAGGCATTTGCTTTCGCTGGGCCGCCAGCGTAGGTCGGTTAGCTCAGCTGGTTAGAGCGTGGTGCTAATAACGCCAAAGTCGTGGGTTTGATCCCCACACTGACCACATGCAGCGCTTTGTGTGGTTGCTGTGTTTCCAAACAACGTGCTGCACTAAGCGGTAAGCGCCATCTGCGCAATAAAACATTTGACAGGGTTAGACGCACGACTTGATCGCCGTACCCGTGATGACTAGTGGATGTTGTCTGCTGCAAATCAACCAATCTCAGTTGTTTTCACCAACAAATGCAAAACATGAAATATGTGCAGTATTAGGCAGACCTGGCACCGTCTCGGAGGAGAACCAGAGTTCACGCTTCAATTCAATCAAAGATTCGTTCGTGTTAATTTCCTGGATCTCTGTTAATACTCGTCACACGACTTCCAGAGGCAATTCGTTCGCTTGCTCACCTCTCATGCATCGACACTGGAGTTATCATATCACCAGCAATATCATAGAGCCATTAATAAAAGCAAATTACTGCGGATGCTGGAATCTGAAACCAAAAGAGAAAATGCTGGAAAATCTCAGCAGGTCTGGCACCATCTGCAAGGAGAGAAAAGAGCTGACGTTTCCAGTCTAACTGAATAAAGATAAAGATAAACACAAAGGGGGAGTATTATGGAGCTATTTATACCACGCTGAGAGAAGGTGAGTCAAGGCTCCAGATGCAAAGGTGATAATGATAGTGCATGGAGAGATAAAAGGGAGATTAAGAGGCGTGAATGACCCAGGCTGAAGCCAGCGCTACGTGACAAAATATGTGAGGGATGGGTGAAGCAGAGACAAAATGGAAAACAGGGGAGAAGGGTAGCAAAGCGGGAGGAGGAGAGCGAAAAGGTATTGAGAGAGTGGGGAGCGAGAGAAAGAGAGACAGTCAAGAAATAAGAGGTACAGAACAGTGAAAAAAAAAACACAACTAAAAAAGTTAAATAAAATAATTGAAATAAAATTACCTGAAGTTGTTTGAATTCAACAACTTCAGACAATTTTACTTCTTTTTTTCATTTATCTTTTTTTATCATTTCACCTGCACTATCATAGAGCCATTAGATATGGACAGCACTGAAAACACAGTCTTCGGTCGCACTCGTCCATTCCGAACAGATATCCTCAACTGATCCAGCCGCGATTGCATGCACTTGACCCATTTCTCTCTGAACCCTTCCTATTCAAGTACACGTCCAGATTCCTTAACAGTATTGGAATTATACCATCCATCACCAGCTCGTCTGGTAACTTATTCCAGAAACGCACCACCCTCTGCGTGCAGCCGTTGCCCCTCACTGCCTTTCGAATTCTCACCCTCCCACACCAGATTTATACCCTCTAGTTCTGAACTGCCCCACCTGAGCGAAAGGAACTTGTCTATTTACCCGATTCATTCCCCTCATGATTGAAAAACCTCCGTAAGATCAGCTCCCAGCCTCTGACGCGCCAGGCGAAATAGTGAGCGAGTGTTCAGCCTGTAAACGTTTGCACCTTTTCCATTTACAAATGTAGGATGATGTAGCATGCTGTCTGAAGCAATCATTTTAGCAGCTGACCTGTCGCTGACAAACTCTGCAGGAAGGACTGACAACTTGCGAAATATGCTGTCAAACGAAGATTTCATAAGCAACATGAGTCATTGAGCAAAAAAAGGGAATTGACTTCTGAGCTGTTGCTGACACCAAAGCAACTGCGTCGTTCGGGAGCAGAAAGAACCCCACTGATAGATTACAATTCAAATGCATTTGGCATAAGGTTCGTAGCAGTTAATCAGCAGCACATAACCCTGACTCCAAAGGTCTGTGAGTATCCAGAAGAACAGTGAGCGATCGTTGAAGGTACGGTTCTCCAGACGAAATTTGTCAACGTGAGAAGCTGCAGCTGAGCTGGTGGCGTTGCGATTGAAATTGCATGCGTCCGGACATTATGCTTAATTTTAGATATCAGAGCAAATGGTTAACTCGAGTATGCGCGTTCGGAAAAGTCAATGTTTTTTTTGTTGAAAAGTTTTGCAACGAAAGGAAATACTTCAGGCTATCGTGCGATCGATGAGAAGCAGAAAATGCAGAGCAGCCGTGGTTGTGGGCACCGGCAATATAGGCATTTGCTTTCGGTGGCTCGCCAGCGTAGGTCGGTTAGCTCAGCTGGTTAGAGCGTGGTGCTAATAACGCCAAGGTCGTGGGTCCGATCCCCACACTGACCACATACAGCGCTGGTGTGGTTGCTGTGTTTCCAAACAATGTGCTCCACAAAGCCGGAAGCGCCATCTGCGGAATAAAACCTTTGACAGGGTTAGACGCATGACTTGATCACCGTACCCGTTATACCTGCAGCAAAATAACCAGTCTCAGTTGTTTTCACCAACAAATGCAAGACATGAAATATGTGCAGTATTCGGCAGACCTGGCACAGTCTCGGAGGAGAACCAGAGTTCAGGCTTCAATGAATCAAAGATTCGTTCGTGTTATTTTCCTGGATCTCTGTTAATACTCGTCACACGACTTCCAGAGGCAATTCGTTCGCTTGCTCACCTCTCATGCATCGACACTGGAGTTATCATATCACCAGCAATATCATAGAGCCATTCATAAAAGCAAATTGCTGCGGATGCTGGAATCTGAAACCAAAAGAGAAAATTCTGGAAAATCTCAGCAGGTCTGGCACCATCTGCAAGGAGAGAAAAGAGCTGACGTTTCGAGTCTAAGTGAATAAAGACAAAGATAAAAACAAAGGGGGAGTATTATGGAGCTATTTATACCACGCTGAGAGAAGGTGAGTCAAGGCTCCAGATGCAAAGGTGATAATGACAGTGCATGGAGAGATTAAAGGGAGATTAAGAGGCGTGAATGACCCAGGCTGAAGCCAGCGCTATGTGACAAAATATGTGAGGGATGGGTCAAGCAGAGACAAAATGGAAAACAGGGGAGAAGGGTAACAAAGCGGGAAGAGGAGAGGAAAAAGGTATTGAGAGCGTGGGGAGCGAGAGAAAGAGAGACAGTCAAGAAATAAGAGGTACAGAACAGTGAAAAAAAAACACAAATAAAAAAGATAAATAAAATAATTGAAATAAAATTACCTGAAGTTGTTTGAATTCAACAACTTCAGACAATTTTACTTCTTTTTTTTATTTATCTTTTTTATCATTTCACCTGCACTATCATAGAGCCATTAGATATGGACAGCACTGAAAACACAGTCTTCGGTCGCACTCGTCCATTCCGAACAGATATCCTCAACTGATCCAGCCGCGATTGCATGCACTTGACCCATTTCTCTCTGAACCCTTCCTATTCAAGTACACGTCCCGATTCCTTAACAGTATTGGAATTATACCATCCATCACCAGCTCGTCTGGTAACTTATTCCAGAAACGCACCACCCTCTGCGTGCAGCCGTTGCCCCTCACTGCCTTTCGAATTCTCACCCTCCCACACCAGATTTATACCCTCTAGTTCTGAACTGCCCCACCTGAGCGAAAGGAACTTGTCTATTTACCCGATTCATTCCCCTCATGATTGAAAAACCTCCGTAAGATCAGCTCCCAGCCTCTGACGCGCCAGGCGAAATAGTGAGCGAGTGTTCAGCCTGTAAACGTTTGCACCTTTTCCATTTACAAATGTAGGATGATGTAGCATGCTGTCTGAAGCAATCATTTTAGCAGCTGACCTGTCGCTGACAAACTCTGCAGGAAGGACTGACAACTTGCGAAATATGCTGTCAAACGAAGATTTCATAAGCAACATGAGTCATTGAGCAAAAAAAGGGAATTGACTTCTGAGCTGTTGCTGACACCAAAGCAACTGCGTCGTTCGGGAGCAGAAAGAACCCCACTGATAGATTACAATTCAAATGCATTTGGCATAAGGTTCGTAGCAGTTAATCAGCAGCACATAACCCTGACTCCAAAGGTCTGTGAGTATCCAGAAGAACAGTGAGCGATCGTTGAAGGTACGGTTCTCCAGACGAAATTTGTCAACGTGAGAAGCTGCAGCTGAGCTGGTGGTCTTGCGATTGAAATTGCATGCGTCCGGACATTGTGCTTAATTTTAGATATCAGAGCAAATGGTTAACTCGAGTATGCGCGTTCGGAAACGTAAATGTTTTTTTTGTTGAAAAGCTTTGCAACGAAAGGAAATACTTCAGACTATCGTGCGATCGATGAGAAGCAGGAAATGCAGAGCAGACGTGGTTGTGAGCACCGGCAATATAGGCATTTGCTTTCGCTGGGCCGCCAGCGTAGGTCGGTTAGCTCAGCTGGTTAGAGCGTGGTGCTAATAACGCCAAAGTCGTGGGTTTGATCCCCACACTGACCACATGCAGCGCTTTGTGTGGTTGCTGTGTTTCCAAACAACGTGCTGCACTAAGCGGTAAGCGCCATCTGCGCAATAAAACATTTGACAGGGTTAGACGCACGACTTGATCGCCGTACCCGTGATGACTAGTGGATGTTGTCTGCTGCAAATCAACCAATCTCAGTTGTTTTCACCAACAAATGCAAAACATGAAATATGTGCAGTATTAGGCAGACCTGGCACCGTCTCGGAGGAGAACCAGAGTTCACGCTTCAATTCAATCAAAGATTCGTTCGTGTTAATTTCCTGGATCTCTGTTAATACTCGTCACACGACTTCCAGAGGCAATTCGTTCGCTTGCTCACCTCTCATGCATCGACACTGGAGTTATCATATCACCAGCAATATCATAGAGCCATTAATAAAAGCAAATTACTGCGGATGCTGGAATCTGAAACCAAAAGAGAAAATGCTGGAAAATCTCAGCAGGTCTGGCACCATCTGCAAGGAGAGAAAAGAGCTGACGTTTCCAGTCTAACTGAATAAAGATAAAGATAAACACAAAGGGGGAGTATTATGGAGCTATTTATACCACGCTGAGAGAAGGTGAGTCAAGGCTCCAGATGCAAAGGTGATAATGATAGTGCATGGAGAGATAAAAGGGAGATTAAGAGGCGTGAATGACCCAGGCTGAAGCCAGCGCTACGTGACAAAATATGTGAGGGATGGGTGAAGCAGAGACAAAATGGAAAACAGGGGAGAAGGGTAGCAAAGCGGGAGGAGGAGAGCGAAAAGGTATTGAGAGAGTGGGGAGCGAGAGAAAGAGAGACAGTCAAGAAATAAGAGGTACAGAACAGTGAAAAAAAAAACACAACTAAAAAAGTTAAATAAAATAATTGAAATAAAATTACCTGAAGTTGTTTGAATTCAACAACTTCAGACAATTTTACTTCTTTTTTTCATTTATCTTTTTTTATCATTTCACCTGCACTATCATAGAGCCATTAGATATGGACAGCACTGAAAACACAGTCTTCGGTCGCACTCGTCCATTCCGAACAGATATCCTCAACTGATCCAGCCGCGATTGCATGCACTTGACCCATTTCTCTCTGAACCCTTCCTATTCAAGTACACGTCCAGATTCCTTAACAGTATTGGAATTATACCATCCATCACCAGCTCGTCTGGTAACTTATTCCAGAAACGCACCACCCTCTGCGTGCAGCCGTTGCCCCTCACTGCCTTTCGAATTCTCACCCTCCCACACCAGATTTATACCCTCTAGTTCTGAACTGCCCCACCTGAGCGAAAGGAACTTGTCTATTTACCCGATTCATTCCCCTCATGATTGAAAAACCTCCGTAAGATCAGCTCCCAGCCTCTGACGCGCCAGGCGAAATAGTGAGCGAGTGTTCAGCCTGTAAACGTTTGCACCTTTTCCATTTACAAATGTAGGATGATGTAGCATGCTGTCTGAAGCAATCATTTTAGCAGCTGACCTGTCGCTGACAAACTCTGCAGGAAGGACTGACAACTTGCGAAATATGCTGTCAAACGAAGATTTCATAAGCAACATGAGTCATTGAGCAAAAAAAGGGAATTGACTTCTGAGCTGTTGCTGACACCAAAGCAACTGCGTCGTTCGGGAGCAGAAAGAACCCCACTGATAGATTACAATTCAAATGCATTTGGCATAAGGTTCGTAGCAGTTAATCAGCAGCACATAACCCTGACTCCAAAGGTCTGTGAGTATCCAGAAGAACAGTGAGCGATCGTTGAAGGTACGGTTCTCCAGACGAAATTTGTCAACGTGAGAAGCTGCAGCTGAGCTGGTGGCGTTGCGATTGAAATTGCATGCGTCCGGACATTATGCTTAATTTTAGATATCAGAGCAAATGGTTAACTCGAGTATGCGCGTTCGGAAAAGTCAATGTTTTTTTTGTTGAAAAGTTTTGCAACGAAAGGAAATACTTCAGGCTATCGTGCGATCGATGAGAAGCAGAAAATGCAGAGCAGCCGTGGTTGTGGGCACCGGCAATATAGGCATTTGCTTTCGGTGGCTCGCCAGCGTAGGTCGGTTAGCTCAGCTGGTTAGAGCGTGGTGCTAATAACGCCAAGGTCGTGGGTCCGATCCCCACACTGACCACATACAGCGCTGGTGTGGTTGCTGTGTTTCCAAACAATGTGCTCCACAAAGCCGGAAGCGCCATCTGCGGAATAAAACCTTTGACAGGGTTAGACGCATGACTTGATCACCGTACCCGTTATACCTGCAGCAAAATAACCAGTCTCAGTTGTTTTCACCAACAAATGCAAGACATGAAATATGTGCAGTATTCGGCAGACCTGGCACAGTCTCGGAGGAGAACCAGAGTTCAGGCTTCAATGAATCAAAGATTCGTTCGTGTTATTTTCCTGGATCTCTGTTAATACTCGTCACACGACTTCCAGAGGCAATTCGTTCGCTTGCTCACCTCTCATGCATCGACACTGGAGTTATCATATCACCAGCAATATCATAGAGCCATTCATAAAAGCAAATTGCTGCGGATGCTGGAATCTGAAACCAAAAGAGAAAATTCTGGAAAATCTCAGCAGGTCTGGCACCATCTGCAAGGAGAGAAAAGAGCTGACGTTTCGAGTCTAAGTGAATAAAGACAAAGATAAAAACAAAGGGGGAGTATTATGGAGCTATTTATACCACGCTGAGAGAAGGTGAGTCAAGGCTCCAGATGCAAAGGTGATAATGACAGTGCATGGAGAGATTAAAGGGAGATTAAGAGGCGTGAATGACCCAGGCTGAAGCCAGCGCTATGTGACAAAATATGTGAGGGATGGGTCAAGCAGAGACAAAATGGAAAACAGGGGAGAAGGGTAACAAAGCGGGAAGAGGAGAGGAAAAAGGTATTGAGAGCGTGGGGAGCGAGAGAAAGAGAGACAGTCAAGAAATAAGAGGTACAGAACAGTGAAAAAAAAACACAAATAAAAAAGATAAATAAAATAATTGAAATAAAATTACCTGAAGTTGTTTGAATTCAACAACTTCAGACAATTTTACTTCTTTTTTTTATTTATCTTTTTTATCATTTCACCTGCACTATCATAGAGCCATTAGATATGGACAGCACTGAAAACACAGTCTTCGGTCGCACTCGTCCATTCCGAACAGATATCCTCAACTGATCCAGCCGCGATTGCATGCACTTGACCCATTTCTCTCTCAACCCTTCCTATTCAAGTACACGTCCCGATTCCTTAACAGTATTGGAATTATACCATCCATCACCAGCTCGTCTGGTAACTTATTCCAGAAACGCACCACCCTCTGCGTGCAGCCGTTGCCCCTCACTGCCTTTCGAATTCTCACCCTCCCACACCAGATTTATACCCTCTAGTTCTGAACTGCCCCACCTGAGCGAAAGGAACTTGTCTATTTACCCGATTCATTCCCATCATGATTGAAAAAACCTCCGTAAGATCAGCTCCCAGCCTCTGACGCGCCAGGCGAAATAGTGAGCGAGTGTTCAGCCTGTAAACGTTTGCACCTTTTCCATTTTCAAATGTACGGTGTAGCATGCTGTCTGAAGCAATCATTTTAGCAGCTGACCTGTCGCGGACAAACTCTGCAGGAAGGCCTGATAACTTGCTAAATATGCTGTCAAACGAAGATTGCATAAGCAACATGAGTCATTTAGCAAAACGTGCAATTGACTTCTGAGCTGTTGCTGACACCAAAGCAACTGCGTCGTTCGGGAGCAGAAAGAACCCCACTGATAGATTACAATTCCAATGCATTTGGCATAAGGTTCGTAGCAGTTAATCAGCAGCACCTAACCCTGACTCCAAAGGTCTGTAAGTATCCAGAAGAACAGTGAGCGATCGGTGAAGGTACGGTTCTCCAGACGAAATTTGTCAACGTGACAAGCTGCAGCTGAGCTGGTGGCGTTGCGATTGAAATTGCATGCGTCCGGACATTGCGCTTAATTTTAGATATCAGAGCAAATGGTTAACTCGAGTATGCGCGTTCCGAAAAGTCAATGTTTTTTTTGTTGAAAAGCTTTGCAACGAAAGGAAATACTTCAGACTATCGTGCGATCGATGAGAAGCAGAAAATGCAGAGCAGCCGTGGTTGTGAGCACCGGCGCTATCGGAATTTGCTTTCGCTGCGCAGCTCTGCTCATGCCAGCGCAAGTTTAGTGTGGGGCGTGAACCCACGACCGTGGCGTTATGTGAACAACGGTCTAACCAGCTGAGCTAACCGACCAACACGTGCTACTGCGCGAAAGCAAACACCTTTATTGCCAGCGCTTTCAATCACTGTGTCAAGGATTCCTGCCCGCGGGGAGCCACCAGGCACTCTTGATAAACTTTGAGATGTGAGCCTGTCGGGAAGAGGTCGTCTTTCTAGTAGTTATGGGGGCAGCACGGTCATCGCTGAATTTTAAATAAAAGAAAGTAGGAATGTCAACACAGTCAATTACTGTTTCCGGGGTTAAAGGGGAAGGATTTACTGTTCCAGTATTTGAACCTATGATAATAGAAGGACCTAAGGATACAGTTACAGGGGAACTGTTGTATATCCCTGATATAGGAAGTAACTAACTAGGGAGAGATTTAATTACCCTCTTAGGACCGGAGATTGGCATTCAGGAAAAAGAATTAGTTGTACAAATGGCAATGTTGACAGAAGATGTGGAGAGAGAGGTAGACCCTATTATATGGGCTAGAGAAGGGAATCGTGGAAAAATACAGATCCGTCCCAGAGAAATAAGTTGAAAAAGGAAAGTGGATGTTGTTTATGAGCGACAATATCCCATTTCCACAGAAGGTAAACGAGGACTGCAGCCAGTAATTGAGGTGCTAGAGATGGCCTGTTGGAGCCATGTATGTCTCCTTATAATATCCTAATTCTACCAGTGCGAAAATCCGATCGAAGTTATCGATTGGTACAGGATTTGAGAAGATTGAATTGTACGTAATTAAGTATGATCCCTCATGACCACAATTTAAAGGATGCCTTTTGGGAGGAAAGTAGGAATTTTTTGCCTTTGAATGGAAGATCCCAAAAAAGGACGGAAACAGCAGTACTGGTGGACCGTGCTCTGCCAGGGGTTTACGCAACCCCCGAATTTATTTGGACAGATGTTAGAACAAATATTGGAGAAAGTTAGCAGCCCCAAACCCTGTTGCCATATGTAGACGACCTCTTAGTAACAGGAAAAAGCAGAGAAAGAGTAGTAGAAGCACCGAAAAAAAATTGAATTTCCTTGGTCAGCAGGGACTGCGAGTATCTAAAAACAAATTACAATATGTGGAGCGAGAAGTGAAATACTTGGGACATTTAGTTCGTGAAGGGAAGCGAAAGGGAAGCCTGGAATAATAAAGGGAATAGTGGGGATTCCGCTGCCCAGGAATAAACGGGAATATCATAATGTTTGGGTTTTAAGGGGATATTGCAGATTGTGGATTTATTCTTATGCACAAAAGACGAATAAATTATATCTCAAACTATTAGAGGAGGAACCAAAGTGTCTGAGTTGGGAAGAGAAGGAAAAAGAACTATTTAAGAATTCAAAAGAGATCTGATCCATGCCCCCGTGTCCGCCTTACCTTCTCGAGATAAACCTTTCCATCTCTTTGATACCGTAGATAAGTGAGCGGCTTTGGGAGTATTAACCCAGAGGTGGGGAGGAATGAAACAGCCAGTAGCATATCTTTCGAAGCTTTTGGATCCAGTATCACCGGGGGTGGCCTGAGTGTGTGCAGGCCGTGGCTGCTACTGCACTGTTGGTGGAAGAAAGCAGGAAGCTTATACTTGGGGGACCCCAAATAGTAAGCACCACACACCAAGTGAGAACGATCCTAAACCAAAAAGCTGGGTGATGGTTGACACGGATTCTGAAATATGAGGCAATATTTGTAGAAAAGGATGATCTAGTGTTGGTCACGCATAATTGTTTAAATCCAGCTGCCTTTCTTTGGAGAGGAGAAGGAGAATCTCCTCAGAATCCAGAGCACGACTGGCTTGATGTTATAGAATACCAAACTAAGGTCTGCATGGACCTGAGAGATGTTCCGCTTCATGCAGGAGCCGGACTTTTTACAGACGGATCATCCCATGTGACTGAAAGGAAAAGACATAATAGGTATGCAGTTGTAGATGGGATGAAAGGTAGTGTGGTAGAGGCAGGAAGGTTGCCAAATGGGTGGTCAGCTCAGACCTGCGAAATTTATGCTTTGGAAAGTGTCCTTAGGGCGTTAGAAAATAAAGAGGGAGCAGCATACAGTGACTCTAAATATGTATTTGGTGTTGTGCGCACTTTCGGAAAGATATGGCAGGAAAGAGGACTGATCAATAGCCGGGGGAAGGAATTAGCACATGAGGAGTTGTTTAAACGGGTCTTGGAGTCCCTATTACTCCCCAGAGAAATAGTAGTGGTGCATGTAAATGGTCATCAGAAAGGAAATGAACCAGAAGTTAGGGGGAATAGATTAGCCGATGAACTGGCTAAGGAAGCAGCCCTAAACCCACAAGAAGTGGTGATTCATTCCCTAATACCTACTGTCCCTGATCCCCGGAAGCTCCTGTATTTTCTGAAAGAATTGAAAAAGAATTGAAAGATTTTGGTGCTGCAAAAAACAGCAGATGGGGATTGGAGGTTACCTGATTGAAGGGAAAATGATAATGGGAGAAATTATGGCTGTCCTATATCAAGGCAGCCATTGGGGAGTACAAACAACGTGTCTTTTATTTCTTAGGGAATATGGATGTAATGGAATATATACAATTGCTAAACACATATGTGATGGATGTTTCATATGCAGAAAGGTAAATAAGAAAGTCTTGAGAAAACAGACCCCGGGAGGAAGAGACCCGGGATTGAGACTCTTCCAGAGTATACAAGAAGATTATCGTGAACTACCCAGAGTAGGAAGACTAAAATATATGCTGGTCATAGTAGATCATCTGTCTGGTTGGGCTGAGGCATACCCCCGAGCTCCTGCCACTGTGAGTGTGGCGTGTAAAACAATATTGGAGCACATAATTCCCCGATATGGGCTAGTGAACCATATACATTCCGACCAAGGAACTCATTTTACCTCTAAAGTGTTACAGGGGGTATTGAAAGGGTTGGGAATTTTCTGGGAGTTCCATACTCCATGGCACCCATCATCATCAGGAAGGTTTGAGAGAATGAACCAAACACTCAAATGACAGCTCTCTAAATTGATAATAGAAACCAGACTCCCTTGGACCAAATGTTTACCTATAGCTCTCTTGCGAGTACAAACAGCCCCAAGGAAAAAATTGGGACTATCCCCTATGAAATCATATTTGGATTACCTTACCTGAGAATGAACGGAGAATTGACAATTCCCGAAACTAAAGACTTGTTCTAAAGAAATATATACTGGGCTTGTCCGCCTCTTTGTCTCTCCTCAGGAAACAGAGTTTATTGGCACAGACTCCACCCCTTGAATTCACCGTTCATCCCATCCGGCCAGGAGATTGGGCCTTAGTAAAATCGTGGACAGAGACTAAATTGCAGCCGGACTGGGAAGGGCCATATCAGGATCCTTTGATTACCGAAATTACAATAAGGACAGCGGAGAAAGGCTGGACTCACTACACTCGGATCAAAGGGCCAGTGAATTCTCCAGTTGAGGAAGAAGTCTGGACAGCCGAATGAACGGAAGACCCGCTGAAACTCAGACTGAACAGACTTCGAGTAACTCATTATACAGTGGCGATGCGAGCGTGGGATTATTTCTGTAGGATTGTGAATTCAGTTTTTTTGTGCTTCAGCAGAATTTTTAGAATGCTAGGGATACTTAGAGTTATGATGCTAGCTCTTTTTGGATTGAGATTTTGTCAAATATAACTTCATATGTTTTATTAACAGTCCCTGCGTCTGATAATCCGCAAGAAATAGACGCTGATGCATGCAGTTTAGTAAATTGTGGGATGTCGATAATCAGAGACAGTACCGCAGCTCAGAGATACATCTTAAGTCCTTTGGGGATGGTACTTGGTATAATGGTCTTGTAACAATACACAGGGCCACCTTCTGGTTTTCTCCCACAATCCAAAGATATGCAGGTGAGGTAAATTGGCCATTCTAAGCTGCATGTTCTGTTCAGGGATGTGTAGGTTATATGCATTAGTCAGGAGTAAATGTTCAGTAATCTGAGAGCAGAATGGTGTTGAGTGGATTATTCTTTGGAACGTCAGTGTAGACTTGTTGGGCCAAATGGCCTGTTTCCACACAGTAGGGATTCCATAAACTTAGAATTGTGTTTCGCTAAACAAAACTGACATTTTTTTAACTGTTGCATTTAAAACTTACCTTTAACTATCAATTGTCAATATGTAAAATATCTCAATGTTACTGAAATCAATGTTCAAACAAAACACTGCACATAAAGATCTTCATGACCATCTGATTACTGTTCAGTGGAATAATCACAGTAAAATTTTATTGTTTCTGAGATCAATCCCCACTATCACAGTAAGGATCTGGTTATCATTCCCTTCAATAAATGCAATCGTTGTCCTGTGGTATTTCAGTTCAGTCGTTATACACCATACTGGTTGTGCAAAGCATGGTTATTCTTTATTATGAAGGGCCAAGGGTTCTAACGGCAAGAAATGTTCGATCTGATTTGATGCATGTTCTCAAACAAGCTTTCACTATAAATATTGCAAAAAATGTGTTTATTTGGTCTTGTTCAACTGCTGATGCTAACATTTTCAGTTCATGTTCATTAAGCATATTTGGAGAAAGTGAGGAAAGCTGTGGTGTTGCAAAAGTGCAGGCACATTCAAAGAGCAGGAGTATGGAAAAGATTCCTGATGAAGGGCTTATGCCCAAAACGTCGATTCTGCTTCTCCTTGAATGCTGCCTGACCTGCTGTGCTTTACTGGAACAATGCTCTTGCCATTAGAAATATTTGACTGAATATTCAGAAACAATACTAAAAGTTACCTCTGCCAATTTAATTTACTGTGCTTTCTATTGACTGAACTTTTCATGTTAATTGCTCCTCTTTTTCTTCTTAAATCTGATACAAATTTCAAAATACAGAACACATTTTAATTCACAATAATTATAAATTTACATTCTCGACAAGAAAACCAATGGAAGGTGATATAGAATTCTTGAACAGCTTACACATTTGAATTAAAAAACAATTCCTTCTAAAAAATGTTTCCACATCTGTATCTTTTTCTCAATTCTAATAATCCTGCAAGTTTATAATTGTCAGTTGATCTCTCTGAATGAGTACCTAATCAATGTCAATGTAACAGCTGAAACATTAACAACAGATTGCTAACTGGGTGTTAAAGACCTTATTTGAATCCAACGAATGTTTGGTATTTACTAGAATTCCACCAGAAAACATTTTTGAATCATAATACAAGAAGTAAGAGATGTACAAACCTTATTTTTAAATGAACAAACTCCAATATTTCCAAAGCATTTCATTCTTACGGTCAAAATGAACAGGTGAATGAAAAAATAAAAACAAGTTTCT
The DNA here is from genome assembly GCF_047496795.1 of Chiloscyllium punctatum. Classification (NCBI taxonomy): domain Eukaryota; kingdom Metazoa; phylum Chordata; class Chondrichthyes; order Orectolobiformes; family Hemiscylliidae; genus Chiloscyllium; species Chiloscyllium punctatum. The sequence goes on from NW_027309877.1 coordinate 277,794, forward strand.
GACAATTCATAAACTGAACAACAATTACAAACTCACTTTGATCAAAGGACAGAGTAATATTTAGATGAATCACAACATTTAGTTACAAAGTAGGTAATCAGCTGACCGACAAGTAATAGGTGGTAGCATTTGTTAGTTTACTGAAGGAGCTATCAACTTTATTTCCAACTTATAGCACGAGATAATAATGTTTAATGTGTTTCAATTGTTTGAACTTGCCCCTTTGCAACAAACAAAAATCAATCTCATTACTTAGATATCGTAATCTTTAATTCTGCAACATTTTCAAATATTCTCCAGGAACGTATAGGTGACAGAATTAGATACAGGTATCCCCATTATCTGAAAGTAAAGCGTTATTATGAAACCTGACATAAACTGAAAAGGCGTAGATCGAAGAAGCATTAATTTATATGGGAAACACCTCCCCTTTTCTTCGTAAAAGTGAAAATCCTCTTCAGATTTCTTTCTGTTAGAGAAAACAGGGACAGATGTAAATCTTTTGTAAAAGCAAAGTGGCTAAAGCGAATTTTCCAACACATTTTTCTTGGTAACCTGACACAAATAAGCATCAGATTTTGTGATGATTGATATAATAGATAAAAGCAGATCTAATGTTGGATTGAAAAGCAGTTCAGTCTGTGCTCAGGTACTCTCTAATCAACATTCAGATAGATCTTGATATATTTGTGGTGAAGGTGTGATTTGAAACCTTCCCTCGGGTCTAGTAATAGAGACACTGCCACAGCTCCACAGGCTCCTTTCGTAATGTTCCCACTCAGGACGGCAGGACTACAATATTATGTTTAATATGGTTACTCAAAATGAAAACTAATCAACTGTTTATTGTAGTAATTCAAATGGAAATTAATTAGGTAGTTACTGTGTGTAATGGACTGGAAATTAAACAATATTTTACAATAACAATAGAATGATGGAATGGTGGATTTAAATAAACAGGAATCTCATTACAATTCTTTGAAAGACAAATTGACAAAACTGCGTGATCATTGTACTTTAATTTTAAAAATGCATCAGTCGTTCAATGTGAATATTCAGCCGAAGAGAAGTTCCCTTCCTTTCAACAACGTACAATTTCCACAATTTCAAAATGAACACTCAGTGATAAAGGAAGGAACAAACAGATGCTAATTCTATTTTCTTCACATAAATGTGCGATGAATTTTAAGTAAGGTTCATATATGCAAAAAGGAAACTCTTATTGTGGTTCTAAATACAATAAATGTTGGCATGAAGTGAAACATAATCAAATCAATTTAACTGTGTTTTCTCAGTTAAAATACCGTTCAATATTCAAAGTAGTTATATTGTACACAGTAATATCTTTACATTAATTCACTGCTGAGACATAATTCCACATTTATACCCCTTATAGTGAAGCAAATTTGTGCCAGGAGCCTGAGCAGGTAGGGGAGGTCTTTACTGAGAACTTTGCTTCAATCTTCACGAGTGAGTGGGACCTTGTTCCTTGTGAGGACAACGTGAAACAGGCTGATATGGTCGAACAGGTCGATGTTAAGACAGAGAATGTGCTGAAAATATTTAAAAATCATGGGGACAGATAAGTCCCCTGGGCCAGAAAGGATATAACTTAGGTTGTTATGATAAAAGGAGGCAAGTGATTACTGTGTTTTGGCAATGATGTTTGCATCCTCACTGTCCACTGGAGTCATACCAGATGATTGGAGGGTGACAAACGTTATTCCCTTATTCAAGAAGGCAATTGAGATGATCCTGGGAATCATCGATGAGTCAGTCTTACATCAATTGTGGGCAAATCTTTGGAGAGAATTCTGAGAGACAGGATTAATGATTATTTGGAAAAGCATAGATTTATTAGAGATGGTTAGCATGGCTTTGTGAGCGGCAGATTATGCCTCACAAGCCTCATTGAATTAATTGAGGTTGTGGCAAACACATTGGTGAGGACAGAGTAGTGGATGTGGTGTATAAGGATTTTAGCAAGGTGTTTGATAAGGTTCTCCATGGTCGGCTCATTCAGAAAGTAATGAGGCATGGGATACAGGGAAACCTGACTGGTTAGATAATAAAGTGGCTGATCCATAGAGGACAGGGTGAGATTAAATGGATAGTTTTCAGCTTGGAGCACGGTGACCAATGGTGTTCTGAAGGGATCAGTTCTGGGACCTCTGCTCTTTGTGATTTTTACAAATGACTTGGATGAGGAAGTGTAAGGGTGTGTTAGGAAGTTTGCCAATGACACGAGGGTTTGTGGAGTTGTGGATAGTGTGGAGGGCTTTTGTAGGTTGCTAGAGGACATTGACAGGATGCAGAGCTGGACTGAAAAGTGGCAGATGGTGTTAAACCTGGGAAAATGTGGAGTTATTCATTTTGGAATTTCAAATTTGAATGCATATTTTCAGATTAAATGCAGGATTCTTGACAATGTGGAGGAACAGAGGGATCGTGGGGTGCCCGTCCATACATCCCTCATAGCTGACATCTGAGGTGATAGGGTTATTAAGACAGTGGATAGTGTGTTGGCTTTCATTAGTGGGGAGGTTGAGATTAAGAGCCACGAGGTTATGCTGCAGCTCTATGGATCCCTGATGAGACTATACTTGGAATATTATGTTCTGTTCTGATCACCTCATAAGACATAGGATGTGGAAGCTTTAGAGAAGGTGCAGATGAGATTTATCAAAATGTTGTCTGGACTGGAAGGCATGTCTTATGAATAAAGGTTGACAAAGCTGGGGCTTTGGTCATTGCAGTGAAAGAGTTTACTTGATAGCTTTGTGCAAGATGATGAGAGGCATAGATAGAGTGGATAATGAAAGACTTTTCCCTACAAAGTGGCATAATTTTAAGATGAATGGCGGAAGTTGTGCGGAGATGTCAGAGATCGTTTCTTTATACAGAGTGGTGAGTTTGTGGAATACACTGCCAGTGGTGGCAGTAGATTCAGATCCATCAGGGACATCTACGTGACTCTTGGATAGGCACATGGATGATAGTAAATGAAGGGCATGTTGGTTAGTTTGATCTTAGAGTTGGATAAAAGGTCGGAACAACATCGTGACCAAAGGACCTGTACTGTGCTGTACTGTTCTATATTCTATGGATTAAAATTAACAATTATTATATATTAACAACATATAGATTTTCAAAATTCTATTAGAATAATGATAAATTTCATCTTGCTATTTGACTGTACCTCTGCAAAAATGAACAGGAATTATTGAAGGGAAAAGTAATTAGGTTTTTCTAAATTTATAAGGCTGGGATTACACAGATCATTCAAATGAGCAAAAGTCATATTTTTAACAGTGCGCATTGCATCAGAAATAATGGATTCTTTTGTAGGTGTGTTGATTGGAAATAAAATCGATTTTTATATTACTGTATAGGTACTAGGGAAGATTGCATTAAATTCAAATATAAACTTCACTGTAGTTGTTAGCAAGACTAAACTAAAGCATTCTATAATTATTGTCATGCAAATGCCTTAACAATTACTGTTAGAATCCTGAAAAAACAATATATTGTACCATTTTTCAAACAGTCAATAAATTAAATTGTGAACCTCAGTACACTTGTTACCCAGATCAATTATTATGCAATTTTTGTAATGGTAATGACTTGATAACTAATGCTAAAACCTAAACAGATAAATTGGTTCAATACTTTATCAGCATGTTCCACTGAAATTGATTGGATATTTATGAAGATCGGTAAACTGAGGGACAAAACATAATAGATCGCTTGATTGAATTGAAAAAAAAAGAGACAGTGTTTATTGAACAGAATTGTTTTTGTTTAAAATGGAATTGATGCAAGAATAATATATTTTCTTCCACTGGTTTTCTTGTAGAGACATGTTTTTTTTTAATTGTCATGATTCAACGTTGAGATACTTGTGTCAGAGTCGGCAAAGGGGAGAGTGAGAGAGAATGAAATTCTAAAAAAGCAGAAAGGAAAGGAACTGGCGAGCAGAGGAGCTCCAACTGTACTGTCTCACCCTGCCCACATCTTATTGGGTAAGTTGGAACGCAGACTAGTCAAGCAACAAGCTGACAGTCATACGCACAGAATCATAGCTTACAATGTTCTAGACACCACCGTCACCATCCCTGTATGTCCTGTTCCACCGGCAGGACATGGATGTAACTGAAATGCTGGAACATGCAGGGTAATGGAGTAAGATCTGCAGAATATGATCAATGTGATTTATTTGACATTTCTCCAGAATATTAAACTCCAGTACAATTTTGAAAAGTTACTAGCATCATCAGACTTGAACTACAAATGTCAGAAAAAGAAATATCAGAAAGTTACTGCACACTTGGCCAATCCTGAGTATGTGTTGGCTGTAATAGAACTCCCCAGGCTTTACAGCTTTTTGTACTCACCATTGAGAGCAAAAGTTTCAGACTGAACTCTGCCCTCTATGCTTTTATAATCAGTTTTTTAGCATATTTCTTTGGCAGCTGCACACACCTTATGACCTTGTTTCTTTCCCAGCTCTAACTCCATTCCCTGTGGCCTTGAGGGACAACCATTTCTGCTGTTTATTCTCTCCTGCCTTCCCCCGTGTGACAGACTGTCTTTATGTCCTTGTCTCCCCCACCACCCCCCCACCCCCCACACGCGACCTTGCTCACAACCTGTTACATTTCTAATGTTTCCCAGGCTTCTGTAACTTTCATAGCGCCCCCTGGGTCAATGGCACGAGTTTTGAGTTCTCTTCCTCCTGAGATAATCAGAAATTTTTCTGGTTGCAGTTTCCCCCAGACTTTATTTTGAAAAGCAGAGCATTTGTGTCAGAGTCAAGAATTTGTGAGCCTTCATCCACAATTCCTAGCATTTGGATTTCTACTCAGGGAAAAGACCTTGTCTGTTTACCCTATCCATGATACTAATGATTTTATAAACCTCTACGGAGGTCATCCTTCAGTCTCTGATGCTCCAGGGAAAGAAAGCCCCAGCCTTTTTGCTCTCTTCCTGCAGCTCAAACACTTCCAATCCTGGCAATATCTTTGTAAATCTTTGTTGACCCTTTCAAGTTTCACAACATCCTTCCGATTGATGGAGAACAGAATTGCACACAATATTCCAAAAGAGGCCTAACCAATGTCCTGTACATGACCTTCCAACTTCTATACTCAATGCTCTGATCAATAAAGGAATGTATTCCAAACACTTTCTTCAATATCCTATCTACCTGCAACTCTATGTTCATGGAAATATGACCCTGCACTGCAAGATATCTTTGTTCATCAACACTATCTAGGAAAGTGCCACTAAGTGTATCAGTCCTGTTAAGATTTGCTTTTCCAAAATGCAGCATGTCACATTTATCTGCATTAATCTCCATCTGCAACTTCTCACCCATCTGAACAACATCCTGTTGTAATCTGAGCCAACCCTCTTCGCTGTCCACTATACCTCCAATTTTGGTGCAATCTGCAAACTTACTAAATATACCTCCTATGCTCATATCTAAAGCATACGTATAAACGACGAAAAGTAGTGGACCCAGCACCGATCCTTGCGGCACTCTACTGGTCACATGCCTCCAATCTTAAAAACAACCCTCCACCACCATCCTGCCTTCTACATTTGAGCCAGTTCTGTATCCAAACGGCTAGTTCTCCCTGTATTCCATGAGATCTAACCTTGCTAACCAGTCTTCCATGGGGAACCTTGTCGAGCGTTTTACTGAATTCCATAGATCATGTCCACCTCTCTGCCCTCAACAATCCTCTTTGATACATCTTCAAATGTATCTTCAAATAACTCAATCAATTTTGTGAGACATGATTCCCCATGCACATAGTCATGCTGATTATCACTAATGAGTCCTTGCTTTTCAGAACACATGCACATCTTGTTCCTCAGGATTCCCTCCAATAACTTGCCCAGCATCAATGTCAGGCTCACCGGTCGATCGCCCCCTAGCTTGTCCTTACCACCTTTCTTAAATAGTGGCACCACGTTAACCAACCTCTCGTCTTTTGGCATCTCACCTGTGATAATCGATGATACAAATATCTCAGCCAGAGGCCCAGCAATCACATTCCCAGCTTCCCAGAGTTCTCTGGTTCACCTGATCAGATGCTGGGGATTAACCAGTCTTTACGGGTTACAAGACACCCAGCACGTCCTCGTCTGTAAGATGGACATATTCAACATGTCGACATCTATTTCCCCACATTCTATATTGCCTATGTCCTTCTCCATAGTAAACACTGATGCAAAACATTCAGTTACTATTTTTCCCATCTCCTGCTGCTCCACACATAGGCTGCCTTACTGATGTTTGTGGAGCCCTATTCTCTCTCGAGTTACCCTTTTGTTCTTAATGTATTTATAAACACCCTTGGGATTTTTCATATCCCTATTTGCCAAAGCTATCTCATGTCCCCTTTTTGCCCTCCTGATTTCCCTCTTAAGTATACTCCTACTGTCTTTAATGCTCAGGGTTCTTTGGGATCTTTGGATTGGAATAAATGCAAAATATTACATCTTGAAAAAACAAACGAGGGTAGACTTACATTAATTAAAAACAGGGCCTCAAGTTGTGATATGGAACAAAGAGGCTGAGGGGTTCGGGTCTTTCAAGTCTGTGTCACATGTAGACAGCGTGGTTAAGAAGGTGCTTAGCACAATTGCCTTCATTGCTCAGACCTTTGAGTACAAGAGTTGGGACATTATTTTGGATGTTGGGGAGGCCTTTTCTGGAATTCAGTGTCCAGTTCTGGTCATGCTGACATCAGGAGGACATTATGTAGTTGGAGCAGATTCAGAAGAGATTCACCAGGATGTTGATGGGAATGGTTAGTTTGAATTATAAGCAGAGGCTGGATATGCTGCGACTTCTTTCACTGGCGCGCAGGAGGCTGAGGAGTGACCTTATTTGACGTTTCTCAAATCATGGAGGGGTGGTATCAGTAATTTGAACAGCAGGTGTCCTTTCTAGGAAGGGACGCGATTCAAGACTGGGTACATACCTTTTAAGGTGACAGCAGAACGGCTTTAAAAAGACGTTCGGGATTTTTTAAATTTTTGTTCAGACAATGGTTTGTGTGTGGAATGAACTATCAGAGGAAGTGGTAGTTGTGAATCAAATTACAATTTTAGGGGGCACAGTGGCTCAGTAATTAGCCCTGCTGCCAGGGCCCCAGGTTCGATTCCAGCTTTGAACAACTGTCTCTGTGGGACTTGAACATTCTCCCAGTGTCTGCATGGGTTTCTTCCAGGTGCTCCAGTTTCCTCCCTAATGAGAGAGCAGCCCTATGGTCTGCTAGGACAATGCTGCCTTTACCTTTTACACATTGATGCCACTGTGTCTCTGGGATGGGGAGAGGAAATGCTGAAGGTAGTGGATGGGACACCACTCAGGCACAGTGCTTTGTCCTGGAGGATGTTCACTTTATTTAAAAGTGTTGGGGGCTGCACTGATGCAGGCAAGTGGACAATGTTCCAACAGAATCCTGATGTGTGCCTTATAAACAAGCAGACATTGGGGAATCAGGGATTTGGGGAAACTGAGGTGTTCTCCTTGTAGCAAAGGCAATGAGAGGAGCTGTGACAGAGGGGTTTAGAAAAGTTACACGTTATAATAATAAATCTTATACCCATCAGCTCATTATACAAGGATTACAGGACACACATTAGAGGTTTGGGAAGATTCAAAGGAGAACTTTTATGCAGCAAATGGGATTCAGATGGAATACAATGCTCACACACAATGTAAATATCCAGGTCCTGATGAATTGACTAATTCAATCAGAGTTAGGTGTTACAATGACTGAGATTACCATCTGAATATGCACCTGTAGTATCCTGTCATACAAGTTTATAAAATCTGTCACTGTCAGTTCAGGTTAGAAACTCGCACCATCCCCTCCTCCTGGCCCAGGATGACTGGACACATTACCCCTTGTGGAGGTCAGCAGTCAGTTCAGGTGGAAATCTATGTGGGTTTCTAGGAGTTTCCACCTTGGAATTTCATGTGACTGAACAGGGCAGATCTTTGACACATGGGACTGAATATTCCAAGAGTCAGTGAGATGTGAAGAGCAGGATTTGCTTCTTTTTTACTGTTCCGTGTTGCTGCTGTGGTTCATCAATAAGACATGGGGGGTGAAAGGCTCATGCAGCTCGATGGGCAAGTTGTCTCCATTCTGACCAATGGGCAGCAAGCACCTCCCATCGAGTATCTCTAAAAACAGAGCAACTATGCATGCTTCACACTGCCCACTGCTCCCAGTAAATGTTTAGAAGAATGGAGGGGGAGGGGCGGGGGGAACTCCTGGAAAAGGCATAACTGTAAAGTTCTAAGAGGATTGTGAAGAGAGAGAGATGCACAACAGAAGGGGGCAACAAGATGTCAGATGGAATATAATTTGTGAAAAAGTGAAGGGGATGATAAGAGAACAGAGTGCTATTTTCATGGTGAAAACTGTAGAAAGCTGCACCACAAAGGGATCGGGGCGGTAATTGTGCAGGAAAACACTGAAAGCTCGCAGATTCTGGGTCAGTCATGAAATCAAGGGTTCATTTCAGATTCGTCAAGTTTAAGGTAACACCGACATGGGTAAGGGGTTTCAGTAACAATGGAGCTAGGGTGAGGTGGAGACAAGCAACATTTTAGAGATTGGAATTCCTGGTGTTTGTGATTGCGTAATGTCTGATCAGAAGGTCACCTTGGGGTTACAGATATGACAGCAATTTTGTGAAGAGTCTAGTTCTATCTCAGACTGCACCCAGAGAGAGGGAGGGGCTCAGCAGTAAGGGAAAGGAATTTGTAATAGCAACTGAAGGTAATGGGTTTAACCGTAACAATGTTTCTTTGAAGGAAATTGCAGTTAATCGAGTAGTGGGAATGTGATAAGCAGTTTGGTAACTGAGCAACAGTGGAGCAATGGAGAGGGATGGTGGGGAAGGAGAGCTGGACATCGTCAGTGTACATGTGAAACCTCACACTGTGCTTTTGGACAATGTCACTTCCTGGCAGTGCGTAGGTGAGAAACAGGAGGGACCAAGGATAGATCCTTGAGAGACACCAAATACAAGGAATTCAGAAAAGAAAGGGAGAGTGGAGATGGAGCAGGATTTACAAATGATGGTGAGGTCAAATGTTAGTTTTTTTTACAGAATGGTTGAGAAGGACATAACCAGAAAAGACAGACAGACAGAACAAGGAACAATACCTGTGAATTGGGGAGGGGGAGTGATGAGGAGGAAACAGAGTTGGAATGTCTGTAGTTTAGTGAGACGAGTAAAAGATCAAGATGAGCTCTGATAAGGCATGACAAGAGACTGGAGAAAGATGTAAGTTTGGGACAAAAATCAGGAACACCATGTGAGGCAGTTAGTCTCGGTGGGCTAGTGGGAGGGAGAGAAGCAGCAGAGGCAGCTGATCGGATTGTCTCAGTCTTAGTGACAGAGATACTCAATGTGCTCCTTGCTCTTGTTGTTGGAGGGAAGGCTGAAGGAGACAGGATAATGGACAGTGTTTTACAAAGAAACAAAACCAGGGTTAGTGATATTTAAAATGAGTGAACAAACCTAATGTATTTAAATTTTATCCAGAATATTAAAATGTACAACTGAAGTCCTTGTTTGAATCTCAGCTCGGCAGATGATAGAATCTGAATTGAAGAAAAAAATAACTGGAATTAGGAATCTCCTGATCTCCATGGAACTATTGTCAATGGCGAAAAAAATCCTGCCAACCTGACAGTCGCCCAACAAGCTACTCACTGTATTAATCACTGCAAAGTCTCAACAAAGGAATGAAACTGGATGGACCACTTGGCATCTAACAAGGCATTAGGAAATACAACCACAGAATCATCCCTCTCGACTCTGCAACATCCTGCTCACTAACATCTGTTTTTTTTTTTGTGCCGAGCTGTCTCACAGACTAGTCAAGGAACAGCCTGACATCGTCATACTCACAGAGTAACCCCTTACAGATAATAGCCAGACACCACAATAACCATCCTTAGATAGACTGTGATGATGGAACAGTACAACAGGTCAGGCAGCATCCGAGGAGCAGGAGAATCGACGTTTTGAGCCTAAGCCCTTCATCAGCCTGACCTGCTGTGCTTTTCCAGCACCAGACCCTTGACTCTGATCTCCAGCATCTGCAGTCTTCACTTTCTCCTGAAATCTCTGGATATGTCCTGTCTCACCAGCAGGACAGACCAGGCAGAGGTGATGGCACAGTGGTGTACACACAGGAACCATTTGCCTTGGGAGTACTCAGCATTGACTTTGGACACCAGGAAGTCACATGGCTCCTGCCGATTACCACGTACCGTGCTCCCACAGCTGATGAATCAGTGCTCCTCCATGTTGAATAACACTTGGAGGAAGCACTGAGGCAATAAAATGGTGACAAGGCTCCTCTGGGTACAGGATTTCAATGTCCTCTACCAAGAGTAGCTCAGCAGCAGGATTACTGACTGAGCTGGTCGGGTCCTCAAGGACATAGCTGCTCAACTGGGTTTGCAGCAGGTGGTAACGGAACCAGCAAGTGGGAAAAACATACTAGATCTTATCAGTATGAATCTGCCAGCTGCAAATGCATCTTTCCATGACAGTATCGGTAAGAGCAACCATCCCACAGTCTTTTTGGAGACAAAGCCTCACCTTAAAGTTAAGAAAAACCTCTATTGTGCTGAGTGGTACCATCACCGTGCTAAATAGGACAGATGTAGGAACTCAAACTGGATCTCTCTGAGGCATTGTGGGATAACAACAGCAGCAAAACTGTACTCCGGCACAATCTGTAATCTCATGGGTTTGTAAATCCTGCACTCACCCATCACAATGGACAGGAAAGGACAGCATGCCATGAGCAGCACCAGACAGACCTAAAACTGAAGTGTACACCTGGTGAAGCTACCAAGCAGGACTATCTTCACATCAAACAGCATCAGCAGCAAGCAACAGAGCTTAGTGATCCCACAACCAATGGATCAGATCAGAGCTGTGCAGTTCTGCCACACCCAGTTGTGAATGGTAATGGACAATTAAACAACTCTTTGCAGGAAGCACCACAGATATCCCCACCCTTACTGATGGAGGGGTCTCACACATCCATGCAAAAGACAAGGTGACAGCATTTGCAGTAATTTTCAGCCAAATGCAAAGTGAGATGATCCAAGTCAGCCTTCTCCACTGGTTCCTAACGTCACAGATGTGAGCTTTAAGCCAGTTCAATTTAGGTCGAACAATATCGAGAAATGGTTAAGTAGTGTAAAGGCTGTGGGTCCTGCTAACATTCTGGCAATAACACTGATAGATTGTGCTCCAGAACTTAAAACCCCCAAATTCACGTACCGCTCCAGCACTGGCATCTACCGACAATGTGGAACATTGCCCAGGGATATTCAACACAAAAACACAGGGCAATCCAACCCAGGCAATTTCCATCGATCAGTCAACACTCGATCAGCAATAAAGTGTTGGAAGTAGTCATCAACAGGGCATTCAAATAGCAGCTGCTCAGCAACAGCCAGCTGAGTAACACTAATTTTAGGCTCCACCAGGGCCACTCAGCTCCCGATTGTGTTACTGCCCTGATTCACAACCTGACAACCAGCTGAATCCCAGAGGTGAGGTGAGAGTGACAGCCCAGTCCCACTCCAACACCACTATTTCTAGGTGATTCCACCCTCATCTCAACTCATATACTGAAACTCTCATCCATTGTATGTCATCTCAAAACTTAATTATCCAAACACACTCCTGGCCAGCCTCCCAAATTCAACCTCCCTGTAATCTCAAGAAAAAAATGAAAGCTCTATCACCTACGTGTTCACTTCTCTCAAACATGTTCATCCATCAAAAGGCTCCTATTCATAAGCAACAACAATTTAAAATTCTCATTCTTGATGTGATTCCTGGCTGTTATCATCCCTAGCTCCCTGCACCACACATCCTTTGTCGAGGTCTCAACCCATTTTCTTCGAGACTCCCAACGATTTGTTAATTCATTACTTCAACTGTGTAGCTGATTCTACAGTTACTAAAGCAACATGGTCTGGAATTTGCAGACAAAACCTCACAGGTCTGCTTTTTACCTTTAAGAAATCCCTCAAAGCCTGCTTTTTGGCAATGCTTTTGGTCACCTGACCTAAAATCTCCATCTCTGGCCTTATTTCTAAAGTTCTCGATAGTATTTTTGTAAAATTATAAGCATGATAATAAAACTACAAACAGTTCTTGATTTGGACATTATCTTCAAATAATCACTTTTGCTGAATGAATACTCTGTAATGTCTCTTACCCAACCACATTGTGGGAGCACCTTCGTCACACAAACTGCAGCTGTACAAGAAAGTCAAACATCACCCTCTCCACAAGCAATAGGGCTTTGGCATTAATCACTGGTATCTGTGGAAGGAGAAACACAGTTCGTGTTTCAGGGAGTGCAAAATGGATCACAGGGAATGAAAATGGTGCAGAATTTGATAGTCAGAAATGGAAGGAAAATACACTTGCTTGTTGGAAAAAAGAATTCTTGATTCAAAAATATTCAAGAAAAAAGTAATCTGATAATACAGCAGTACATGGTCAGGGGCTGGGCCGCAGTGAAAAACTTATTTACAAAGGGTCTATAAAAGTAATAATAGAGTAGTAAACAGACCAAAAATACACCCATGGTTCGAGACTGAGGAAGCTAGATATTGACAAAGTGGTTATGAGGGAGCCCAGAGGTGAATCAGAGCAGTATTGGCTGTTATGATCACAATGACTCGACCCCAGAGAAAGGCTGCACATGCGCCTTGCTGCACCTTGCCCCCTACAAAGATGGCGGCGGTGCACATGTCCAGTGAATCGTTGTCCCGAATAAAGATGGCGGCGCTCACTCAGGCCTGCAGCCGCTGAAGCAAACTCTCCATTTACTGCAAACCCGGGACTGGGGCGTTCAAATTTGTGTTTTCCGACGTGCACAATTTGTTTGGAAAACCTCTCCGCTCATAGCAACACAGTTTTTCTCCCGTTTCCCTGTTTATTTCTTTCCTTACCGTATCCTTTCCCGAGCATTCATTTCATCAACTCTGCGCCGCGCGCGAGGGTGATCACATGCTTTGGTTTAGCTCCGCCCTTCATTCACTTTGATTGGTTGGAGGACCAACATCACGCTCGGTCCTCCAGCTCAGCCCACCGTCCTTTCATGGGCCCGGTGCTGACATCAATCACCCGCGGGTCACTTTGTTGGCTCGAGCAAGCGCAGTGCGTCCTGCTTTAGCTGCTATGTTGGGTAATGTGATGGGAGTGTTCACTGAGGGCAAGAATTCCCTTTGTGTGAGCTCTGCAGTAGATTTCCTTTATTCATGGAGGGAATTGCCTTCCTACTCATGACTGCATAGCTGTGATTGATGAATCAACGCTATCTGAATCAGTACATAAACACCCCATTTTCACAACATCTGTGATCTTTAGCACATTGTATCACACTCTTCTTTGGAAACAAAAAAACATGAAACGGAGCCTCAAGGAATCGGAGCAGGAGTAGGGCATTCATCGCCTTCAGCTTGTTCCCCCATTCTATCAGATCATGGCTGGGCCAATCCAGACTTCAAAACCTCTTTTATGCTTGATCCGCATAGCCCTCAACTGCTCAATATTTCAAAAATCTATCTGCCCTCTTTTAAAATAATTTGAAATAGTAGGGAATCTGTGATTATATGTGGAAACAGGCCCTTCAGCCTGAAGCCAGAACAACACTCCAAAGAGTAACCCAACCATTCCCCTCCCACATTTAACTTTCACAATTGTTTGGGTGAGAAAATTCTAGTCATTCACTGAAAGAAAAAAATCTTTACTTTTTCTAAAATGAATGTTCCCTTATGTAATATCCCCTGGTTTGAGACTTCACTGGTGCTAGAAGATCTAGTCAACATCTACCCTGTCAAGCTCCTCAGAATCTTGTTTTCATAAGATCACCCCTGCTTATCTATTCTTGATAGCTCAACCCTTTTGTCGTCAAAGCAGCTAACTGAATCTTTTTTGAATGGTCTCTGATGTTAGTTTATCCTTTATTAAATATGGGAGCTAACACTGCATACAGTACTCTACGTGAGTACTCAGCAACAGCCATTGTGGTTAACCAATCCTCAGTCCAATCTAATACATTTCACCGATACCATGAGCTCCTAAATTGTGCAATTAACTTTTATGTAGCACCTTATCATTTGCATTTTTAAAAATCCAAACACAGAACATCATTGGATTGCCCTTTATCACCCCTGCTTGTTATCTCCTCAATGAACTATCGCAAATTTGTCAAATATAGTTTCTCTTTCACAAAACCCAGTCTACCATGTTTAATGATAAGCTTTTCTAAATATCCTGCAATTTCTTACTTTAATATTCGACTCTGTAGATTCTTTCAGTAGATTTGCTAAGTATAATTCCCCTCTCTTAAATCCATGTGGACTCTGTCCAATCCTGTCACTGTTCGGTAAGAAACTTGACTGTACTCCAATGTAGTTAGTAAATGTATCTGTATTTATTTTTAAAAATTGATTACTTATAAATGCTGGACCCATGCAATATCAATGAATTAGTGACTCTGAAATTGGGTTATAATTTTTTTTCTGTTAATTTTTTTTCGTAGTGTGTTATGCAGACAGCACCAAGTGATCACTCTAAATTGTGAGTAACTTTGAAAATGTGAGAAACAAAGCCCACTCACTTCAATAATTTCAGTCCGAGACAAGATCTGAATCAGTAGTGTCATTTATTTTACACTTGCAAGTGGGTGTGATGTCCACTGTCTACAAGGCAAGGGACATACACACACCAAATTCAATTCATACACAACATTTATATGATTTGATGTCTATTGTTTTACACTGCTCCCTCCCCTGTTTACATCGTCCACTTCCCAAAGACCGGCCCTCATTACCCCTGTTTATCTCTTGCCTTATCCGGCCTTGTCTGTGACAAAATGCTTATTCCTGGCCTCACAAGGCTGTTTGACCTCATCCTGCTGTAGGTCATTGTTAGGCATATTCTTTCTTCATCATTACTCACCCCCTTCATCTGTGCCTTTCCCGAGGCCGTTCTGATCCCTATAACCCTTTTAATTGGGGTTTGTTCCTGTGTTTTTGTAAAATTGGGAAGCAGATGTTTATAAGTACTGTTTGTACAGGCGTATCTCGCTTAACTTCATCCCCTCACAACATCTTATCTACTTGCCCATAATGTCTACCTTCTGACATACAGTTTTAGCTAATGCAAAAACAATTATATATTTCCTCCACATCGTTTCCATTCTTGTTGACTCAGCTCTTGGCTAAAACAATTACACACTGGTGTGAGTTCATTTTACTTTGTAAGATGGAATTGCGGAATTGCAGAAGTAACATTAATTTACCTATATCTCACAATTTCCCCCTTTTCGTTAATTACCATTTGTTATCTTCTGCATTTTTCTTTTAGGGGCACCTGTTTCATCAAGGCTGTTTCAATCAGTCTTTGGGTGAGCCCTCGTATACAGGGTATGATCATTTTTATTAATTGTTACCCACCAAAAGAGAGCTGACTCAAAGCCTGCTGCAATCTGGTTACAAGCCTTGAATTCAGCAGGTACGCCCCTAGGGACTCCTACCGAATCGAGATAAATCCTGTCATCGAAAGAAGTGTCTAACAGTAATCTCTTACCCCTTCCCTTTTTCCCTCCTATCTTTTCCTTCTCAAATGCCAGGGTAAATGGAATTGCCAATTTTACAATTGCACATATCCCTCTCCAATCTGGAGGTAGCGTGGGTCTCAATATTTTGCCTCCACAGTCCCACCACAGATCCGCTCGGGGAACCTTCAGAGCTGAGTAGTTCCCTCCCTTCTCCATTTCGGTTACATTCTTAATTTCTGTACATAATTTCAGCTCCCCCAAATCTTTCGACTTACTTGTACCTCGTCTACGCGCACACGACGTGTGATTTCCAACTGCGGCAGAAAACAGGGACAGTGCCGCAGCTCTGAGATACATCTTAAGTCCTATGGGGATAGCCTTGGGGATGGTACTTAGTATAGTGGTCTCATCACAGTGCACCAGACCCCCTTCCATCTTTCTTTTACAACTTTTACATCTTTCTTCTCCAAGGGAGGGAACATCAGAGATAGGGAGGTACAATTCCTATCATTCCATGCAGTCTCATCCTGATACAGGGCTATCATACATTTCATGCCCTTCCTGTCTCGCTTCCACCCGAGCGGAAAGGGAAGCCCCTGGGCCACTGTCCGACCGGAGGCACATGCATAATAATTGGTCTTGTACAGACTTTTCACAGTATACTTTACCCATTCAACCCAGGCATTTGCATCCCCGTACCCAGTTTCTATTTCAATGGTCTGTTTCAAGTCCTTTACCTCTATAAATTTTACTACTTTAGGATCAGTGGGAGGGGTGAAAGATTGTATCTTATTACCCAGTAGTTCTACCCGTTTTCCCTGTCCTACGCTAATTCCAAAAACAATAGCCAAAGAAATCCTTCCCATTTGCTTTCATTTCTATCCCAAATGTTTCATTTCATTGTATCTCATAGGTGCCCCCCCCCCCCCCCCCCCCCACCCACCAGGATTGTTTCGTGCCATGTGGTTTTCCTTATCATTAGGTATATTGGGTTACACTTTTTATCGGGACAATCGCGAGCTGGTCGGAAGGGGGTCTGGTGCACTGTGATGAGACCACTATACTAAGTACCATCCCCAAGGCTATCCCCATAGGACTTAAGATGTATCTCAGAGCTGCGGCACTATCTCTGATTATCTACATCCCCACAATTTACTAAGCTGCATACATCAGCGTCTATTATTTGTGGATTATCAGACTTGGGGACCGTTAATAATACATATGAAAATGATATTTGACAAAATCCCAATACTAAAAGGGCTAGCATCATATCTCTAGCAGCATTCCCAGTATTCTAACCATCATGCTGAATATACAATTTTACAGAAATAATCCCGCGCTCGCGTCGCCACTGTATAATCAGTTACTCAAAGTCTCTTTAGCCTGAGTTTCAGCGAATCTTGCGTTGATTCGGCTGTCCAGACTTCTTCCTCAACTGGAGGGTCCACTGGCCCTTTGATCCGAGTGTAGTGAGTCCAGCCTTTCTCTGCTGTCCTTATCGCTGTTTCAGGGGTCAAAAGAGCCTGGTACGGCCCTTCCCAGTCCGGCTGCAATTTAGTCTCGGTCCATGATTTTACTAAGATTCAATCGCCCGGCCGGATGGGATGAACGGTGAATTCAAGGGGTGGAGTCTGTGCCAATAAACCCTGTTTCCTGAGGAAAGACAAAGAGGAGGATAAACCCAGTATATACTTCTTTAAAAACAAATCTTTAGTTTCGGGACTTGGCAATTCTCCATTCGTTCCCAGGTAAGGTAATCCAAATAAGATTTCATAGGGGGATAGTCCCAAATCTTTCCTTGGGGCTGTTCGTACTCGCAAGAGAGCTATAGGTAAACATTTGATCCAAGGGAGTCTGGTTCCTATTATCAATTTAGAGAGTTGTCGTTTGAGTGTTTGGTTCATTCTCTCAACCCTTCCCGATGATGGCGGGTGCCATTGAGTATGGAACTCCCAGGAAATTCCCAACCCTTTCATTACCCCCCCGTAACACTTCAGAGGTAAAGTCAGTTCCTTGGTCGGAATCAATATGGTTCACGAGCCCATATAGGGGAATTATGTGCTCCAATATTGTTTTAGACACTCCACTCGCAGTGGCGGTAGCTAGGGGGTATGCCTCAACCCAACCAGATAAATGATCTACTATGACAAGCATATATTTTAGTCTGCCTACCCTGGGGAGTTCAGTATAATCTACTTGTATACTCTGGAAAGGTCTCAGTCCTGGGTCTCTTCCTCCTGGGGTCTGTTTTCTCAAGATTTTCTTATTTACCTTTCTGCATATGATACATCCCTCACATATTTGTTTAGCAATTGTATATATTCCTTGACATCCATATTCCCTAAGAACCAAATCACACATTGCTTGTACTCCCCAATGGCTGCCTTGGTGTAGGACAGCCATAATCTCTCGCATCATCATTTTGTTCAACATTCTCCTTCCAGCAGGTAACATCCAATGCCCGTCTGCTGTTTTTACAGCGCCTAAATCTCTCAATTCTTTTTCTCCGCTTTCAGTAAATATAGGAGCTTCCCGAGGACCTGGGACAGTAGGTATTAGGGAATGAATCACCACTTCTTGTGGGTTTAGGGCTGCTTCCTTAGCCACTTCATCGGCTAATCTATTTCCCCTAACCTCTGGTTCATTTCCTTTCTGATGACCATTTACATGCACTACTGCTATTTCTCGGGGGAGTAATAGGGATTCTAAGACCCGTTTAATCAATTCTTCATGTACTAATTCCTTCCCCCACCTCTAGGTCAATACTCCCAAAACCGCTCCCTTATCCACGGTAGCAAAGAGGTGGGAAGGTTTATCTCGGGAAGGTAAGGCTAACACAGGGGCATGGATCAGATCTCTTTTTCCTCATCATCCCAACTTAGACATTTTGGTTCCCCCTCTAATAGTTTGAGATATAATTTCTTAGTCTTCTGTGTATAGGAATCAATCCACAATCTGTAATAACCCATGAGACCCAAAGATTTGAGTAACTCCCATTTAGTGCTGGGCAGCGGCATTCCCACTATTCCCTCTATCCGTTCCGGGCTTATCTTTCGCTTTCCCTCACTAACTAAATGTCCCAAGTATTTCACTTCTTGCTCCACATATTGTGGTTTGTTTTTAGATACTCGCAGTCCCTGCTGACCCAGGAAATTCAATAATTTGTTAGTGGCTTCTACTACTCTTTCTCTTCTTTTTCCTGTTACTAAGAGGTCGTCTACATACTGCAACAGGGTAGTCCCCTTGGGGCTGCTAAATTTCTCCAAAGTTTGTTCTAACATCTGTCCAAATAAATTCAGGGATTCCGTAAACCCCTGGGGGAGCACAGTACACCGGTATTGCTGTTTCTGTCCTGTCTTAGGGTCTTCCCACTCAAAGGCAAACAAATTCCTACCTTCCTCTGCCAAGGGACAAGCCCAAAAGGCATCCTTTAAATCTATCACACTAAACCATTTGTGGTCATGAGGGATCTCACTTAATAATGTATAGGGGTTTGGCACCACTGGGTGCCTGATCTGTACTATTCGATTTAATGTTCTCAAATCCTGCACCAATCGATAAGTTCCATCGGATTTCGGCACTGGTAGGATTGGGGTATTATAAGGAGACATACATGGCCCCAACAGTCCATCTCTCATCAATCCCTCTATTACTGGCTGCAGTCCTCGTTTACCTTCTGTGGAAATGGGATATTGTCGCTCACAGACAATGTCCCCTTTCCTTTTTAAATTTACTTCAAGGGGAGGGATCTGTAGTTTTCCACAATTCCCTTCCCTAGCCCATACAATAGGGTCTATCTCTCTCTCCACATCCTCTGTCAACATTGCCATTTGTACAACTAATTTTTTTTCCTGAATTCCAATCCCCAGTTCTAAGAGGATAATTAAGTCTCTCCCTAGTAAGTTACTTCCTATATCAGGGATATACAACAGTTCCCCTGTGACCCTATCCTTAGGACCTTCTATCATCATAGGTTAAAATACTGGAAGAGTAAATCCTTCCCCCTTTTACCCCCGAAACAGTAATTGACCGTGTTGACATTCCTACTTTCTTTGGTTTAAAATTCAGCGATGACCGTGCTGCCCCCGTATCTACTAGGAAGACTACCTCTTCCCTACAGGGTCCCACCTTCAGGTTTATCAAGGGTTCCTGATGGGTCCCTAGGGGCAGGAACCCCTGACACCCCTATTCTTCATCAAAATTCATAAGCGGAATTGCCCTCTCTTCCCTTTTCAGAGCAGGACACTCCCGCTTAAAGTGCCCTATCTTTCCGCAATCATAGCATCCTGCCTGTGGAGACCTCCAGCTCTGCCCCTGTCTCTCGAACCCTCTATCAAACGCTCCCCCTTGTCCTCTCTATCGGACATGCTGCCACCCACCTCTCTGGTTGCTCACTATTGGTTCCATTCTTTTCTTAACTACCTCATCAACTGTAGCTACCATCATTTTCACCTTCTGTTTTTGTCTCTCATCCTCTCTCTTTACAAACACTTTCTGTGCCTCTCTTAACAATTTATCTAATGGCTTTTCCATCCACCCTTCTATCTTCTGTATCTTTCTCTGTATGTCTGGCCATTCCTTTGTCACAAAATGTACTTTCAAAAGAACCTGTGGCACTGGGTCCTCAGGGTTCATTCCAGAATATTTCTGCATTGAGTCTCTTAATCTTTGCAAGAAAGCTGAGGGAGTCTCACCTTTCTCCTGTCTAACATAAATACTTTAGTCAAATTCTGTGACTTCGGAACTGCCTCTCTTATTCCTTTTAGAATCAGGTCTTTCAATTCCCTCATTTCCTCTTAATACTCCGGGTTTTGATCTTCCCACTGGGGGTCTCTGAGGGGAAACTTCGTCTCTCCCTGTCCAGCATCCCCATCTCCAATGGGGTGTTCCCTGTCCCATATTTAATGGCTGCTCCCCGTATAAGTCTCCTTTCTTCCCTAGGAAATAGTATATTCCAATAGACATTAACTCAGCCCAGGTATACAGACTGGGCCCCGAAAATTGATCAATTTGTTCAGACAACCCTACCGGATCCTCAACCAGGACCTTCATTTCCTTTTTTAAATGTTCTGACCTCCCCACTGCTGAGGGGGACACTTACAAACCCAATCCGTATTTGTCCCCTATTGGTACCTCCCGAAGGGGATAAATCATTACGTTCTTCCTTTTTTTTTCTTTTTTAAAGAAATATTGCAATATTTCTAGCTCCCCATAACTTCAAACACCAATTCATCAATTCATGCTTGACTAACTTTAAAGCCTGTTCCAAACTTGTAAATATATTTATATATTTACGTTCATTTATTCAGTATTTAATATTCAAAATGTAAAATGCATACAGTTCCCAATTTTGAAATCCACTGTAATCACCCAGTTTTAGTCCCTTAATTTAAATCCAAAATTAGTTTTCTTAAGTAGTCCTGACCAATCATTGCTCAATTACAATACTATAGGTCGTAAAATAATCAGATCTGCCTTAAAAGAATTTGTCTACTCAAGTTTAAAAAAAAACTTCTAATGCATGAACAATGGCCGAATCCAAGGTCACAGATATTAACCATAGGATCTTGTTTTTACTACAATCTAATGTGGAACGGAAACTTCAACTGTCCTCCATAAATCGCTTTTATGTAAAAATAGAAGAGATTAGTTAGAAACTGATAGTAAGGCAGTCATGACCTGTAAGAAGAACATGAGTTTTCATTCTATTTTTTTCATAATCTCTATAGGATCCTTAACCTTAAAAGAAATCATGTTAAGTTTCCATAATAAAAATCAGATTCAAAACAGTCCCGGAACTCAAACTCCAAGGAATAAAACGCAAACATTCAATGACCAACAAACAAATGTGCATTCAAACCAAAACACAAAGGGTTAAACTTTCTACCAGCTGTTCAGCTCTTTTTATTCTCTCTCTCTCTCTCACTCATTGACAAATAAATTCAGATATTTACAAACCCAGTCTTTGTCAGACCTGTATTTTGGCCAGAAGTGGCGGGATGAAGAATGGATCCCTTAGTCCATACGAAGCAACAATATTTAATCATCTGTTTCCCTTGTACAAGTATTATTTTGCCAATTCCACAACATCTTGCCCAAAGGACTTTCTGGAGGTATGTTGTAAGGGACCCCGTCTCCATTTCCATTGCCTCTTCCTTCTTTTGTTTTCCCGGGGGCCTTTTCCTTACCCACAGCACAACCCATATTGAGTTCCTTCGTTAGTCCCTTATTAACTACTAAAACTCAATCCCGGCCACCAAGGCAATACTTAAAAGTCAGGTTTCTTACCTTGGTCTGTGCTCAGAGTTGCCTGGCCCCTTTGTGCCGTATTGTCTATCGAGCTTCTATCACTGTCTGATTCAGATGTCTCTCTTGTGGGATTCGTACCAGTCGGCCAAGGGAGCGGACCAAACCAGGACAAGAGACCACTCCTCAATGGGGAATGGGACGCGTCTTCCCAGTGTCCAAGGCCAGCCACTCCCCCCTGGCGATGGAAGAATATCCAGGACGAGCCCCCAGTTGTGAGAAACAAAGCCCACTCACTTCAATAATTTCAGTCTGAGACAAGATCTGAATCAGTAGTGTCATTTATTTTACACTTGCAAGTGGGTGTGATGTCCAGTGTCTATAAGGCAGAGGACATACACACCAAATTCAATTCATACACGACATTTATATGATTTGATTTCTATTGTTTTACACTGCTCCCTCCCCTGTTTACATCCTCCACTTCCCTAACACCGGCACCCATTACCCCTGTTTATCTCTTGCCTTATCCGGCCTTGTCTGTGACAAAATGCTTATTTCTGGTCTCACAACGCTGTTTGACCTTACCCTGCTGTAGGTCATTGTTAGGCATATTCTTTCTTCATCATTATCTACCCCCTTCATCTGTGCCTTTCCCGAGGCCGTTCTGATCCCTATGACCCTTTTAATTGGGGTTTGTTCCTCTGTCTCTGTAAAAATGGGAAACAGATGTTTATACCTACTGTTTGTACATGCGTATCTAGCTTAACTTGATCCCCTCACAACATCTTATCTACTTGCCCATAATGTCTACCATTGTTTTGAAGTCACATTTCATTCTGACATACAGTTTTAGCTAATACAAAAACAATTATATATTTCCTCCACATTGTTTCCATTCTTGTTGACTCAGCTCGTGGCTAAAACAATTACACACTGGCGTGAGTCCATTTTACTTTGTAAAATGGAATTGCAGAATTGCAGAAGTAACATTAATTTACCTATATCCCACAGCCGTCATCTGCCCCCTTGTTAACTTCAGCTTTTATGGCTACAGTTCTCTTCTAACCTCTCCTTCAATTGCAAATATTTTGAAAGCATACTTGTTCTTGCCTCTCCGGCTGTTTCATAATATGGATCCCATGTCAGAGTAATAATCACAGTGAGGGGCACAGGTTATAACCTGAAAGACATTGTTTCAAATCCTGTCACAGCTAATGACAGAACTTAAATTTGAATGACAAAAATTGGAATTAAATCTCATTTTACTAACGGCAACCATAAACGATCAAGATTTCTTTCATTATTTCACTTATAGACTTTGGTAAAGAAACTGAATATGACTTCAGTCCCACGACAACATGGTTGGCTCCATACTGCCTTAACAAATGATCTCACGGACAAGGGCAGCTAGTGATGGTCATCAAATGCTGCCCTTGCCATTGATGCTGTCATCCCGTGAAACCGCAGCATTAAAGCTGAAATAAACCAATGAACTGTGAATGCTCGAGATTTGAAATAACATTCTCCAGTGTATGAAGATGTTGGAGAATCTCAGCAAGCATGGCAGCCTCTGTCATGAGAAGAACAGAAGAAGCTTCAAGTCTGGAGACCCTACATCAACACTGAAAGCAACCGAGAAATAATATTATTTATATCAGGCTGGATGAGTGAGGGGGAGATTAGTTAAATGGATGGAGAAATGTCCAGCAAGAGAGAGAGAAATGAAAAGCAAAGGGACTGCTGATAATGAAGTAGAAGGAAAATAAAATGGGAATTTCTTCTAACATAACCCCTTTCCCCATATTCCTGAATGTTACGTCAATCTAGATATGCCCCTGTTTAAAGTGAGTTAAATTCCCACTCTCACTCTTCTCTGAGTGTGGTGGTCAACTACATCGGTAATCCTGATGCTGCTGTTAAAGTTGCTGAGACAGAGAAACGTAATGTTACATTGTCAACTGCTTCTTTGGACAAAGAAAATTTTACTGTGTGTCTGCCAGAGATGTAACAGATTTCTCAGCCAGGAAGAGAAGCATTTTCAACATGGAATGGAGGCACTGTGTGTGTGAGGATTTGACTTGCACCTGTCAGCAGTCAGTAAAGGCAGGTTCTGTGGATGCTTTTCTTGGGTGTGTATTATCAGCTGCTGCATCTACTCAGAGAGACCAAGCGTCTGGTGATCCCACACTCTTGACACTGCATTTATAGAGTGTTTCAGTCAATGGGAAAAAAAAATGGAGCTGAGACTACATAGACAGAAATCCTTGTGCACGGTGAGGGGCTGGGTATTGCATTATCCTCGCTTGGATTTCCAAGAATATTTTTCTTTGCTGAACCAATTCCAAACATAAAATGTTAACCTTTCAAAAATGAGGTGATCACTCAGCTGTGTCCCCTCCATCAGTATAACCTGAGCCTCACACCAGGGACAGAACTGTGCTGACATTGACCTTGAAGTGAACTGGATTAATTCTGGAACTTTCCAGGCAGGAGTTGTTAAGATATTAATCATCTATAAAGTGCAGTCCTCCGAAATATTCACTGGCTGACAGAAGTCATCTGCCAGCTGAGAGGAATACATTGAGTCTATGTCCCTGAGGAAGGTACAGAAGCAAACTCCCAGATAAACTAGGGAACAGTGGGACTGGCGAAAATGAGGAACTGCACGAAACTAAAATTAATGAAGAGCACATTTTTCAAAATCTAATCATTGAAGGTTGGTAAGATGCTGCTTCTGCTGAGCTACATCCCAGAATATCGAGGAGGTGGCAATAGAGCTAACGAAAGAATTACTGATTATTCTTCAAATCTGGTTCCATACGAGAAAGGATCCTGCAGACTGGAAAGCAGCTATTGTAAAACTAAACGTTTAAAACAGGACGGAGAGGGCAAACAGAAAACTAAATAACTTGATCTCAGCTGTGAGAAATACGTGGTGACCTTTTATAAAATGTGGCAACTGGACACTTGGAAAATAATGTTATGATTTGATAGATATGGCCTAGATTCAGTGAAGGCAAATGAGCTTTGCTAAACGTGCTGGAGTTTGTGGACACTGTCCGTTGTGTCTTTGACAATTGAGAACTAGCAGGAGTGGAGTAATTGAATTTTCAGACGAAGTTTGACATTGTTGAATGCAGGTTGGTGGAGAATGTTAGAGTCATGGGTAGGTAAGGGTGGAATATACACCATATGTATTAAAAATTGGATAATGGACAAAACGAACAGAATAGTATTTTTTTTCTGGATGGAACGCTTGTGGGGTCTCAGAAGGATGAGTTCCTGTGCAATAGCTGTACACAAGGTATAAAAATGATTCAGAGGGAAACAAGAAATACCATGGTTGACATTTAACTTTATTAAATGGTGAGAGGTTGGGCGGGGCTGTTGTTGAAAAGGACCTGGATGTCTTTGGTCATTGGTCACTAACAGAATTCTTCCGAGATAGGAAGTAAGTATAACCGTAAAGGATGTGTGGTCTGCCATTGAAAATTATTAAAGTACCAGAATAAATGTATCTTACTCAATTGTAGTGTTTTATTAAGCCAATATTTGGGTAATG
Organism: Chiloscyllium punctatum; assembly: GCF_047496795.1. NCBI lineage: Eukaryota > Metazoa > Chordata > Chondrichthyes > Orectolobiformes > Hemiscylliidae > Chiloscyllium > Chiloscyllium punctatum. Next base: position 303,254 of record NW_027309877.1, read on the forward strand.
TGTACAGGCTGAGTCTGCTTTATAAATAATGATCTCTATGTCACCGAGACAGCGCAAAGGATTTTCACCAGACTGAACCCTGGCATGGTGTTACCATAAGGAGAGAATGTAGTAATTATGTGTTTAATCTGCAGCGCTGTAAGGTAATAAGAACTTGAAACTTGATGATTATGGACGGACGCTCATTATGCCTCAAGCAGCCGTTGAGAAGGTAAGAAATTCCATACTTTCCGTAGGATGGTCGATTCTTGATAGTTTCCGTATCTGTGCAAAAACCTCATTTGGATTGACAGTAAGATACAGGCTCTGAATAAACTCTGAACACTTTCATGCACAGTTACTGTGTGACTCTGCAATCAATGTTACGTTGTACACAGTCCTGTCAAAAGCCGTAATTCCTTCACTGTACAACAGTTAGCCATGCTACATCAGTTTCTGACTTCTAGAGAGAACATGGCTCTGCTTTCTCAGCCATAGAAGATGACTTTGAACCTGCTTTAAAAAAACGTCGTCATTCCTACTCCCAGGAAACCATGTTTAAGTAACACATATGTACTGTGAGTAGTAAAGCCACGAGGAACAAAGTGGAGCAGGCTATCTGTTCAGTCCCTGTTCCATTTGTTTGTGATCTTGGACCATCTCTGACACCTTCCTGTTCCTGGGTTAGTGACTTGAAAAGCTGAATGACCTCTTCTTGTTCCTTTGTAAATGACTCCGAGTGTGAATTTGTCTCTTTCTGATCCTGTGTAAGTGACGTGCGATGTTGGACAGAGAGCTTGTCTTCCTGTGTAACAGGCAGTAGGGACGGAATGGGCTGTCTCTCTTTTTGCAAATTGTTTTGATGGGCAGAATGACTTTCCCATATTCTTATGAAGCCAAACTGAGATGCCGAGTGAACTCCTTCGTTTACTGTCGAAATGTGCAGTGTCTGGCAGCGCTATTACATAAATGTTAACGGCAGTTAAACAGTACAGGCTTGAATGCTGTCCAGGTCTTGTTGCGCATGGACACAGACTGATTTAGGACCTGAGGGATGGCGAAGTGTTCTGAATATTGTGCAACCTACAGTGAATATCCCCACTTCTGATCGGTGTGAACTCAGTGGGCCGAATGGCTTGCTTCCACACTGTAGGGTTCTGGAGATGCCTGGGCTGAGGGAGCTACACTGAGGATCTCCTGCAGTGATGTCGCACAGCTGAGATGATTGATGCCCAATGATGATAAACAACTTCAATTGAGCTGTAAATGACTCCAAACAGCGCAGAGTTTGCAACGGATTCTGATGAAGTACAATTTTGCTAAGGGTCCTTCATGTTATCCTGAGTTAAATACTGCCCTGATACCAGGGCCAGTCGCACTTAGCTAAGCACTTGTATTCACCTGTCTCACTTATATCAATAGGTCATGGTGTATAAGCAAAGCAATGGTTTCTTCAAAGAGAGAGAAGTGAATGTCAGGACTTTTCTATTCGAGAGAGTCAGGGGATCTAGATCACTGAAAGACCTCTGAATGGTCTTCCTTGTTTCTGTGCACCAGGTGATACAGTATGTAGCCTCCAATTGCTACTGTCTAGCAGATTGGAGGGGCTGAATGGAACAATGGAGCATCTCATTCAGGAGCAGGGTTAGGTCGTTCGACACTAGGAAACTGTTCCACTAGGCACTAAGATTGTGGAATAACAGGTTGTGGTCTCAGCCCTAATGTCCTGTGTGTATTCCATTATCCATGACTCAATCTCTGTCAAATATTAATGAACTCAGTTTGAATAAATGTGAACAAAGAGAAACTACATACCTCTGGGGAAGAGAATTCCCACTCAAATGACCCTTTTAGCATTTCTCTTCATCTCCCTTACAGTGTCGTACAGCAGGGAAACCTGTCCACTAACGCAGACATCCCAATCTGATATCAACCCATTTGTCAGCATTAGGCCCATATCCCTGTCAATCCTTCCTATTAATATGCATAGCCAGATGCCTTTTAAATGTTGGATGAAACTTTGGATGAAATAAATTAAAATGAAATCCACAATCTGGATGAAAATATTGTCCCTTTACTATCTTTCTCGCCTCACCTTAATCCTTTGTCCTATAGGTTTGGATTCCCCTATCCTGTGAAAAATACTTGGCTATTCAGACTCTCCATGCCTCTCATAATTTTACAAATGTGCACGATGTCACGCCTCAGCCTTCGATGTTACAGAGTAAACAAGCCCCAGTTAGTTCAGCCTCCCCCATACCTCAAACCCTCCACTCCTGGCAATATCCTTGTAAATCTTTTCTGCACCCTTTGAGGTTTAACAACATCCTTTCTGTAGCTGAGCGAACTGAATTAAACACAGTATTCTAAATCTGGCCTCACCAACACTCTGCCCAATCGCAACATGATCTCCCAACTCGCATACTCAATGCACTGACCAATAAAGGCAAGCATACCAAACTCCTTCTTCACTATCCTGTCTACTCACAAGAGCAAGTAAAGAGAAACATATTTGAAAAATTTCAAAAGCAGTTTGTTTTTAACTTCAGTGGAATTACAGCCTTGCACAGTACATCAGGTATGGTCCGAGCAACGGCCTGTACAGATGCAAAGAAACATCTTTTCGATCAGTCCCAATACTCTTTGCACGAAAAAGTATCGTTTCAGTTAATTTTCAAATCACGTGCTGCATATGTGATTTGTGTACCAGGACACACGAGTCCCTTTGTGCTATGGAGTTCGGCAATCTGCCTCCAGTTATATTATTTACAGTTATATTTGTCTTCTAAAACACAGACTTCCCATCACCTACATTAAACAGTTTTCTTTTGGCGAAGCTTTACTCACTGCCCTGCCCTGTCTGTATCCCATTACAGAAGCTCTGCCGTCCCCTATCTATATCCCATTGCAGACGATCTACCCTTTGAATGACTATCCTGGTGTATGAGCAAATTGAGCTCCAGTCCATTCAGCCCCTTCATCCAAATCATTAATCTGGACTGTAAACTGTAGATGGCCTCACACTGTTTCCAGAGGAATTCCACGAGTCACAGCTTTCCAACCTGAAAATAAGTAATTATCTCGACTCTGTATTTCCTGGTAGCAGACCAGGGCTTTCCTGTTCCTGTTTAACAGCCTAGAAAGGTTGCATGGCCTCCTGCTATACTGTGTAGCTGATAATCGATTTGTTTCTGATATCAGCGATCCTCCATTCGGGCCATTTGTTGTCAGATGTTCACGTGGAGTTCGTACTGACAATGATCCTGATCCCTGAGAGTTTAAAAGATGAGCACAGAATATAGACTAACATTTGGGGTGATCGCTACCCAATCAAAAATGCTGTCTTTCTATTGCAACGATAGAACCATCTGCAGTGTCAGTCATTTGCTCAATGTTGACGTTCAGACTCTGAGGAGGGGGGAGAGTTCCTATTAGAGTGATGAATATGCGACCCTTTAACAACACAACCAATAATCTTCATCATTAATTTCATTTTTGGCTGTTGTGTTGAAAAATTGCTGCAGTCACTACACATTAAAATAAGGGATTGTCTTTGAGAGATGACCTTATTGCGGTTTATAAAATCATGAAGGGCTTGGATAGGGTAAATAGGCAAGGTGTTTTCCTTGGAGTAAGGGAGTCCAGAACTAGAGGGCATAAGTTGAGGGTGAGTGTAGAAAGATATAAAAGTGACCTAACAGGCAACGTTTTCATGCAGAAAGTGGTACGTGTGTGGAATGAGCTGCCAGAGGAAGTGGTGCAGGCTGGTACAATTGCAACATTAAAAGGCATCTGCATGGGTATATGAATAGGAGAGGTTTTGGAGGGATGTGGCAATTGGGACTAGATTGGGTTGAGATATGCGGTCAGCATGGGTCAGTTTAACCAAAAGGTCTGATTTCGTGCTGCACATCTCTAGGACTCTATGACTATATGGCCCAATCTTCACTGTTCCCTGGCGATGAGAATACTACAGACAGCACAACCCTAGGAAGATAGGAACATTGGTATCTCAATCATAAATGGGGAAACCTCTAAATTTGAAAGTGTATGAACCTCACAGCAAGTCAGCTTCCCATTTCAAAAATGAGGGCACAACCAATAGGAAAGACAGAGACCAATCAGCCCCTCAAACCTATCGCACATTCCCATTGACTCTCTTCAGTAAAGTATTTATCAAATTCAGCCTCCACTGTTCTCTTGGTTAGACATTTCAGACAGCGTAAGCATAGAGCGCATGAAATTGGTGCAGAACTAGACTGTTTGGTGCATCAAATCTGATCTGTTGTTTAATCATGGCTGACATTTTTCTCAACAAAATTCTCCTGCCTTCTCACTGCAACCTTTATCCCCTTATGAATCAAAATGTATCTATCGCTGTCTTAAAGACAGATTGTGTCTGTGTCTCTCTGTCTGTATGCGTAAGTGCGTTTCAGTTTATTGTCAGGAGGCAGAGGGTGGTGGAGGAAGGTTGTCTTTTGGATTGGAGACCTGTTACCAGTGGCGTTCCACAGGGATTGGTGCTGGATCCACTTTTGTTTGTTACTTACATCAGTGACTTAGATGAGAATTATGCAATGCATGGTGAGCAAGTTTACAGATGATGCCAAGTTTAGTTGTATAGTAGAAGGTAAAGAGTGTTACATAAGATTACAAAGAAATCATTTTTAATTGGATCAATGAATCATAGAAATGTACAGCACAGAAACAGGCACTTTGGTCAAACGCATTTTTGCCAACAAGATGTCATAAATTAACTTAGTTTCATTTTCCAGCATTTGTACAATATCCCTCTAAACCATTCCAATTCATGTCCCCATCCAGCTGCTTTTAAATGTTGTAATTTGTACCATCCTTCACCACTTCGTCTGGCAACTCATTGCATACACATACCACCTCTGTGTGAAAATGGTCCCCTTCGGTCCTCTTTATATATTGTCCATCTCACCTTGATTCTATGTCCACTAGTTTTGGGCTTCCCTACCCTGGGGTAAAGACCCTGACTAATCATCCGATCCATGGTCTTCATCATTTTATAAACCTCGAGAATGTGCAAATGTGACTCCAATCAACACGAATGGCTGTGTTTTCAGTAACCCTGGGCCTAACTTCTGAAATTTAATACTGACTCCTCTTCCTTCTCCATCAAGTCACAATTCTAAAATCATTTTAACAAATTGTTCAGCCAAATTATGAAACACTCCGTGGGAGTTTTATTTAGACTTTTGTGCTGAGATACTACCACCACTTGGCAATAATCCCAAAAGTTGCAACATTATTCTCCTATGCGTTTGTTCATCAGTCAGTTTTAGAATACTGTGACATGCCTCCGTTACAGGCTGGACTTGAATCCAGACCTTCTGCTCCAGAGTGACAGACACTACCACGTAAGTTCAGGTATTGGAATCTAACCCAGAGCTCTGGCTCAGAGGCATGGGAGTTGCCACTAACAAGACTTAAACCATACTCAGAATTTGGGTCACATTTTAAATGTCAGCTTTCAGCTTTGTGTGGGTTCATTAAAATTTGGTTAACTTTACTGAATTACTCAGTTGAAAGAATCACTTTGTTAAGAATATGAAAGGAACTCAACTCAACTATAGGATGTTCAATTTATGTGTTTTGCCTTCGAGAAAAACTATGAGGAGCTTTAATCGTTTGGCTCTGATTTCCACCTGAAGTGGCTATTTTCTGGCATCTACAATGTGAGGAAAAGACATCCTGTAGACACACTCTGCACGAGAAAGTACCTGGAATAGAGAGTTATTACTGAACACCAGAGACGAAGGAAGAACATACTACCTGGATCAAAAACACCAATCACACTTGCCCGCCTCTAACGTGTGACTGTTCTCTTCTTAAAACCACGAAGGAATCCAAGGCAGATGGTTACTGTCGTGCCTTTCTTCCCCAGTCCTATCACTCACTGGGCTGAGGAGTGGCACATGGAGTTTAATTTCAATAAATACAATGTATCGCAATTTGGTGAAACAAACAAGGAGAGGACATACACAATTAAACGTCGAGCCATTGATAGCGTTGTAGAACAGAGAGATCTAGGGTTTCTGGGATATTTCTTGGAAGTTTGCATCATGTGTAGGCAGGGTGGTTATGAAGGCGTTTGGCTTGCTGGCCTTCATTGCTCAGACCTTTGAGTACAGGAGCTGAAACATTATCTTCAGGCTATGCTGGACATTCGTGAGGTCTGTCCTGGAGTACTGTGTAGTTCTGGTCACCTAGTTACATTGAGAATATTATTAAACAGGAGAGGGTTCAGAATAGATTTACCAGGCTGTTGCTGGGAATGGAGTGTTTAAGTTATAAGGATTGGCTCGATGGACTGGGACCTGTTCCACTGAAGCATAGAAGTGGAAGAGTTTATCAACCTTACGGTCATTTCCATAGGGTGGTGGATTTAAAGATAAGGGGGTAATTTTAAGATGACAGGAGAAAGTTTTACAGAAGATGTAGTTTCATTGAGCTATCCAGCATGGAAACAGACATTTCTATTCAACTCGACCCTGCCAGATAGACGTCCTATATTAATGTAGTTCCATTTGCCAGCATTTGACCCACATCCCCCTAAACACTTCTTATTCATTTGTCCATCCAGATGCCTTTTAAATGTTGTAATTGTCCCAGCCTCCACGACTTCCTCGGGCATGTCGTTACATATAAAGCATCCTGTCTTTGAAAACGTTGCCCCTTAGATCCCTATTAAGACTTTCCCCTCTGACATTCAAACTATGTCCACTACTAGACAATGATGTTCCTTAAAGGGCCTGTACTGCGCTGTAATGTGTTATGTTGTATTTATCTAATGTCCCGTATTAGCCGAATGGTACCACAAAGGGCCTGTACTGCGCTGTACTGTGCTATGTTGTATTGATCTAATGTCCCGTATTAGCCGAATGGTACCACAAAGGGCCTGTACTGCGCTGTACTGTGCTATGTTGTATTGATCTAATGTCCGGTATTAGCCTAATGGTACTATAAGCGGCCTGTACTGCGCTGTAATGTGCTGTGTTGTATTGATCTAATGTCCGGTATTAGCCGAATGGTACCATAAAGGGCCTGGACTGCGATGTAATGCTGTGCGTTCTGTCAGTCTGACTTCCTTGATGAGCTGAGTTGTTCCTTAAAGGGCCTGTACTGCGCTGTATTGTGCTCTGTTGTATTGATCTAATGTCCGGTATTAGCCGAATATTACCATAAATGGACTGTGCTGTGCTGTAATTCCCTACTCTCTATGAATCTATATACCTTTATTAGCCGAGCAGTTTCATAAAGGACCTGCAGTGCCCTGCAATGTGCTATGTTGTATAGGTCTAATGTCCCGCATTAGCCGAATGGTACCATAAACGGCCTGTACTGCACTGTAAACTGCTGTGTTGTATTGATCTAATGTCCGGTATAAGCCAAATGGCACCATAAATGAACTGTGCTGTGCTGTAATTCTCGAATCTCTTTGAATCTATATTCCTTTTTAGCCGAGGTGTTTCATAAATTCACTGTACTGCGTTGCATTGTACTATTTTGTATTGATCTAATGTCCCGTATTAGCTGAATGGTACCATAAACGGATTGTACTGCGCTGTATTGTGCTACGTTGTATTGATCTAATTCCAGTATTAGCTGAATGGTACCATAAAGGGCCTGTATTGCGTTGTAATGCTGTACGTTCTGCCTGTCTAACTTCTTTTATTAGCTGAGTTGTTCCTTAAAGGGTCTGTACTGCGCTGTATTGTGCTATGTTGTATTGATCTAATGTCCGGTATTAGCCGAATGGCACCATAAATGGACTGTGATGTGCTGTAATTCTCTAATCTCTTTGAATCTATATTCCTTTTAAGCTGAGGTGTTTCATAAATGAACTGTACTGCGTTGCAATGTGCTATGTTGTCTTGATCTAATGTCCGGTATTAGCTGAATGGTACCATAAACGGCCTGTACTGTGCTGTACTGTGCTATGTTGTTGTATTGATCTAATGTCCAGTATTAATGAATGGTACCATCAAGTGCCTGTTCATATCTGTAATGCTGTGTTTTCTATCGTTCTAACTTCCTTCGTTATCCGAGGTGCTCCATCAAGGGGCTGTACTGTGCTTCAGTGTTTTGTGTTGTTTTTGTCTAATGTCCCGCATTAGCTGAATGGTACCATAAAGAGCCTGTGCTGCGATGTAATGCTGTGCGTTCTGTCAGTCTAACTTCCTTGATTAGCTGAGTTGTTCCTTGAAGGGCCTGTACTGCGCTGTACTGTGCTGTATTGTATTGATCTAATGTCCGGTATTAGCAGAATGTTACCATAAATGGACTGTGCTGTGTTGTAATTCCCTACTCTCTATGAATCTATATACCTTTATTCGCCGAGCGGTTTCGTAAAGGACCTGCACTGTGCTGCAATGTGCTATGTTGTATCGGTCTAATGTCCCGCATTAGCCGAATGGTACCATAAACGTCCTTTACTGCGCTGTACTGTGCTTTGTTGTATTGATCTAATGTCCCGTATTAGCCTAATGGTACCATAAATGGACTGTGCTGTGCTGTAAATCTCTAATCTCTTGGAATCTATATTCCTTTTTCGCCGAGCTGTTTCATAAATGAACAGAACTGCGTTGCAATGTGCAATGTTGTAGTGACCTAACGTCCTGTATTACCGAATGGTACAATTAAGGGACTGTGCTGCGCTGTACTGTGCTCTGTTGTATTGATCTCATGTCCAGTATTAGCCGAATGGTACCATAAATGGACTGTGCTGTGCTGTAATTCTCTAATCTCTTTGAATCAATATTCCTTTTTAGCCGAGCTGTTTCATACATGAACGGTACTGCGCTGCCATGTGCTATGTTGTATTGATCTAATGTCCCGTATTAGAATAATGGTACCATAAACGGCCTGTACTGCGCTGTACTGTGCTCTGTTGTATTGATCTCATGTCCGGTATTAGCCGAATGATACCATCAAGTGCCTGCTCATATCTGTAATGCTGTGTGTTCGATCAGTCTAACTTCCTTCATCAGCTGAGATGCTCCATCACGGGGCTGTACTATGCTTTAGTGTTATGTGTTGTATTGGTCTAATGTCCCGCATTAGCTGAATGGTACATAAAGGGCCAGTACTGCGGTGTAAAGCTGTACGTTCTGTCAGTCAACCTTCCTTTATTAGCCGAGTTGTTCCTTAAAGGGCCTGTACTGCGCTGTATTGTGCTCTGTTGTATTGATCTAAAGTCCAGTATTAGCCGAATGGCACCATAAATGGACTGTGCTGTGCTGTAATTCTCTAATCTCTTTGAATCAATATTCCTTTTTAGCCGAGCTGTTTCATAAATGAAAGGTGCTGCCCTGCAATGTGCGATGTTGTATTGATCTAATGTCCGGTATTAGTCGAATTTTACCATAAGCGGTCTGTACTGCGCTGTATTGTGCTATGTTGCATTGATCTAATGTCCAGTATGAGCCGAATGGCACCATAAATGGACTGTGCTGTGCTGTAATTCTCTCATCTCTTTGAATCTTTATTCCTTTTTAGCCGAGCTGATTCATAAATGAACTGTACTGCGTTGCAATGTGCAATGTTGTATTGATCCAATGTCCAGTATTAGCTGAATGGTACCATAAACGGCCTGTCCTGCGCTGTACTGTGCTGTGTTGTATTGATCTAATGTCCGCTATTAGCCGAATGGCACCATAAATGGACTGTGCTGTGCTGTAATTCTCTAATCTCTTTGAATCTATATTCCTTTTTAGCCGAGCTGTTTCATAAACGAACGGTACTGCGCTGCAATGTGCTGTGTTGTATTGATCTAATGTCCCATATTAGCCGAATGGTACCATAAACGGCCTGTACTGCGATGTAATGCTGTGCGTTCTGTCAGTCTAACTTTCTTTATTAGGTGAGTTGTTCCTTAAAGGGTCTTTACTGCGCTGTAATGTGCTATGTTGTACTGGTCTAATGTCCAGTATTAGCCGAATGTTACCATAAACGGCCTGTACTGGGCTGTAATGTGCTGTGTTGTGTTGATCTAATATCCGGTATTAGCCGAATGGTACCATAAATGGACTGTGCTGTGCTGTAATTCTCTAATCTCTTTGAATCTATATTCCTTTTTAGTCGAGCTGTTTCAGAAATGAACTATACTGCGCTGTATTGTGCTATGTTGTATTGATCTAATGTCCCGTATTAGCCTAATGGTACTATAAGCGGCCCGTACTGCGCTGTAATGTGCTATGATGTATTGATCTAATGTCCGGTATTAGCCGAATGGTACCATCAAGTGCCTGTTCATATCTGTAATGCTGTGTGTTCTATCAGAATAACTTCCTTCATTCGCCGAGGTGCTCCATCAAGGGGCTGTACTGTGCTTTAGTGTTCTCTGTTGTATTGGTCCAATGTCCCGCATTAGCTGAATGGTACATAAAGGGCCAGTACTGCGATGTAATGCTGTACATTCTGTCAGTCAACCTTCGTTTATTCGCTGAGTTGTTGCTTGAAGGGCCTGTACTGAACTGTATTGTGCTCTGTTGTATTGATCTAATGCCCGGTATTAGCCGAATTGTACCATAAATGGACTGTTATGTTCTGTAATTACCTACTCTCTATGAATCTATATACCTTTATTAGCCGAGCGGTTTCATAAGGGACCTGCGCGGCGCTGCAATGTGCTATGTTGTATCATTCTGATGTTCTGTATCAGCCGAATGGTACCATAAAGGGCCTGTACTGCGCTGTAATGTGCTATGTTGTATTGATCTAATATCCGGTATTAGCCGAATGGCACCATAAATGGACTGTGCTGTGCTGTAATTCTCTAATCTCTTTGAATCTATATTCCTTTTTAGCCGAGCTGTTTCATAAACGAACGGTACTGCGCTGCAATGTGCTATGTTGTATTGATCTAATGTCCCATATTAGCCTAATGGTAACATGAACGGCCTGTACTGTGCTGTAATGTGCTGTGTTGTATTGATCGAGTGTCCGGTATTAGCCAAATGGTACCATCAAGTGCCTGTTCATATCTGTAATGCTGTGTGTTCGATCAGTCTAACTTCCTTCATTAGCCGAGGCGCTCCATCAATGGGTTGTGCTGTACTTTAGTGTTCTGTTATGTATTGGTCTAATTTCCCGTTTTCGCTGAATGGTACCATAAAGGGCGTGTACTGCGAAGTAAAGCTGTACGTTCTGTCAGTCTAACTTCCTTTATTAGCCGAGTTGTTCCTTCAAGGGTCTGTACTGCGCTGTATTGTGCTCTGTTGTATTGATCTAATGTCCGGTATTAGCCGAATGGGACCATAAATGGACTGTGCTGTGCTGTAATTCCCTACTCTCTATGAATCTATTTTCCTGTATTAGCCGAGCGCGTTCATAAAGGACCTGTACTGCGCTGCAATGTGCTAAGTGAGATAGGTCAAATGTTCTTTCTTAGCAAAATGGTACCATAAAGGGCCTGTATTGCGTTGATATGCTGTATGTTTTATGAGTCTAACTTCCTTGATTAGCCGAGTTGTTCCTTGAAGGGCCTGTACTGCGCAGTATTGTGCTATGTTGTATTGATCTAATGTCCGGTATTAGCCGAATGGCACCATACATGGACTGTGATGTGCTGTAATTCTTTAATCTCTTTGAATCAATATTCCTTTTAAGCCGAGCTGTTTCATAAATAAACTGTACTGCGCTGTAATGTGCAATGTTGTATTGATCTGATGTCCCGCATTCGCCCAATGGTACCATAAACGGCCTGTACTGCGGTGTACTGTGCTATGTTTTATTGACATAATGTCCGGTATTAGCCGAATGGTACCATCAAGTGCCTGTTCATATCTGTAATGCTGTCTGTTCTAACTTCCTTCGTTAGCCGAGGTGCTCCATCAAGGGGCTGTACTGTGCTTCAGTGTTCTGTGTTGTGTTAGTCTAATGTCCCGCATTAGCTGAATGGTACCTTAACGGGCCTGTACTGAGATGTAAAGCTGTAGGTTCAGTCAGTCTAACTTCCTTTATTAGCCGAGTTGTTCCTTAAAGGGCCTGTACTGCACTGTAATGTGCTATGTTGTATTGATCTAATGACCCGTATTAGCCGAATGGTACCATCAATTGCCTGTTAATATCTGTAATGCTGTGTGTTCTATCAGAATAACTTCCTTCATTCGCCGAGGTGCTCCAGCAAGGGGCTGTACTGTGCTTTAGTGTTCTGTGTTGTATTGGTCTAATGTCCCGCATTAGCTGAATGGTACCATAAAGGGCCAGTACTGCGATGTAATGCTGTACGTTCTGTCAGTCAACCTTCCTTTATTCGCTGAGTTGTTGCTTGAAGGGCCTGTACTGAGCTGTATTGTGCTCTGTTGTATTGATCTAATGCCCGGTATTAGCCGAATTGTACCATAAATGGACTGTGCTGTTCTGTAATTACCTACTCTCTATGAAACTATATAACTTTATTAGCCGAGCGGTTTCATAAGGGACCTGCACGGCGCTGCAATGTGCTATGTGTATCATTCTGATGTTTTGTATCAGCCGAATGGTACCATAAAGGGCCTGTACTGCGCTGTAATGTGCTATGTTGTATTGATCTAATGTCCGGTATTAGCCGAATGGCACCATAAATGGACTGTGCTGTGCTGTAATTCTTTAATCTCTTTGAATCTATATTCCTTTTTAGCCGAGCTGTTTCATAAATGAACTGTACTGCGCTGTAATGTTCTATGTTGTATTGATATAATGTCCCGTATTAGCCTAATGGTACCATAAACGGCCTGTACTGCGCTGTGCTGTGCTATGTTTTATTGACATAATGTCCAGTATTAGCCGAATGGTACCATCAAGTGCCTGTTCATATCTGTAATGCTGTGTGTTCGATCAGTCTAACTTCCTTCATTAGCCGAGGCGCTCCATCAAGGTGCTGTACTGCGCTTTAGTGTTCTGTGTTGTATTGGTCTAAAGTCCTGCATGACCTGAATTGTACAATAACGGGCCAGTACTGCGATGTAATGCTGTACGTTCTGTCAGTCTAACTTCCTTTACTCGCTGAGTTGTTCCTTGAAGGGCCTGTACTGAGCTGTATTGTGCTCTGTTGTATTGATCAAATGTCCGGTATTAGCCGAATGGTACCATAAATGGACTGTGTTGTGCTGTAATTCCCTACTCTCTATGAATCTATATATCTTTATTAGCCGAGCGGTTTCATAAAGAACTTCGACTGTGCTGCAATGTAATATGTTGGATAGGTCTAATGTTCTGTATTATCTGAATAGTACCATCAAGGGCCTGTATTGCGTTGAAATGCTGTATGTTTTATTAGTCTAACTTCCTTGATTAGCCGAGTTGTTCCTTCAAGGGCCTGGAGTGCACAGTATTGTGCTATTTTGTATTCATCTAATGTCCAGTATTAGCCGAATGGCACCATAAATGGACTGTGCTATGCTGGAATTCTCTAATATCTTTGAATCTATATTCCTTTTAAGCTGTGCTGTTTCATAAATGAACGGTACTGCGCTGTAATGTGTATGTTGTATAGATCTAATGTCCCGCATTGGCCTCATGGTACCATAAACGGCCTGTACTGCGCTGTAATGTGCTATGTTGTATTGATCTAATGTCTGGTAATAGCCGAATGGTACCATAAAGTGCCTGTTCATATCTGTAATGCTGTGTGTGCTATCAGAATAACTTCCTTCGTTATCGGAGGTGCTCCATCAAGTGGCTGTACTGTGCTTCAGTGTTCTGTGTTGTATTGGACTAATGTCCCACATTAGCTGAATGGTACCATGAAGGGCTTGTATTGCGATATAATGCTCTATGTTTTATAAGTCTAACTTCCTTGATTAGCCGAGTTGTACCTTGAAGGGCCTGTACTGCGCTGTAATGTGCTATGTTGTATTGATCTAATATCCGGTATTAGCCGAATGGCACCGTAAATGGACTGTGCTGTGCTGTAATTCTCTAATCTCTTTGAATCAATATTCCTTTTTAGCCGAGCTGTTTCATACATGAACGGTACTGCGCTGCCATGTGCTATGTTGTATTGATCTAATGTCCCGTATTAGAAAAATGGTACCATAAACGGCCTGTACTGCGATGTAATGTGCTGTGTTGTATTGATCTAGTGTCCGGTATTAGCCGAATGATACCATAAAGTGCCTGTTCATATCTGTAATGCTGTGTGTTCGAACAGTCTAACTTCCTTCATTAGCCGAGGCGCTCCATCAAGGGGCTGTACTGTGCTTTAGTGTTCTGTGTTGTATTGCTCTCATGTCCGGCGTGAGCCGAGTGATTCCAGAAATGGACTGTGTTGTGCTGTAATTCTCTAATATATTTGAATCTATATTCCTTCATTAGCCGTGCGGTTTCATAAACAAACTGTACTGCGCTGCAATGTGCTATGTTGCGTATGTCTAATGTCCGGTATTAGCCGAATGGTACCATAAAGGGCCTGTATGCGTTGTCATGCTGTACGTTCTGTCAGTCTAACTCCATTTATTAGCTGAGTTGTTCCTTAAAGGCCCTGTACTGCTCTGTAATGGGCTATGTTGTATTGATCGAATGTCTGGTATTAGCCAAATGGTACCATAAATGGACTGTGCTGTGCAGTAATTCCCTACTCTCTATGAATCTATATACCTTTATTAGCCGAGCGGTTTCATAATGGACTGTACTGCGCTGCATTGTGCTATGTTGTATAGGTCTAATGTTCTGTATTAGCTGAATGGTACCACAAAGGGCCTGTACTGCGCTGTAATGCTGTCTGTTTTATTCGTCTAACATTCCTTTATTAGCCGAGTGGTTCCTCAAAAGCGAATGTACTGCGCTGTAATGTGCTATGCTGTACAGGTCTAATGTCCAGTATTAGCGGAATGGTTCCATAAACGGCCTGTACTGCGCTGTAATGTGCTATGTTGTCTTGATCTAATGTCCGGTATTAGCCAAATGGTACCATAAAGTGCCTGTTCATATCTGTAATGCTGTGTGTTCTATTAGTCTAACTTCCTTCGTTTGCCGAGGCGCTCCATCAAGTGGCTGTACTGTGCTTCAGTGTTCTGTGTTGTATTGGTCTAATGTCCCGCATTAGCTGAATGGTACCATAAAGGGCCTGTATTGCGTTGTAATGCTGTATGTTTTACTTGTCTTACATCCTTGATTAGCCGAGTTGTTCCTTGAAGTGCCTGTACTGCGCTGTATTCTGTTATGTTGTATTGATCTAATGTCTGGTATTAGCCGAATGGCACCATAAATGGACTGTGTTGTGCTGTAATTCTCTAATCTCTTTGAATCTATATCCTTTATTAGCCGAGCGGTTTCATACACGAACTGTACTGCGCTGCAATGTGCTATGTTGCATAGGTCTAATGTCCGGTATTAGTCGAATGGTACCATAAAGGGACTGTATTGCATTGTAATGCTGTACATTCTGTCAGTCGAACTCCCTTTATTAGCTGAGTTGTTCCTTAAAGGCCCTGTACTGCGCTGCAATGTGCTATGTTGTATAGGTCTAATGCCCGGTATGAGCCGAATGGTACCATAAAGGGCCTGTATTGCATTGTAATGCTGTATGTTTTCTTAGTCTAACGTCCTTGATTAGCCGATTTGTTCCTTGAAGGGCCTGTACTGCGCTGTATTGTGCTATGTTGTATTGATCAAATGTCTGGTATTAGCCAAATGGTACCATAAATGGACTGTGCTGTGCAGTAATTCCCTACTCTCTATGAATCCATATACCTTTATTAGCCGAGCGGTTTCATAATGGACCTGTACTGCGCTGCATTGTGCTATGTTGTAATGATCTAATGTCCCCCATTAGCCTAATGGTTATATAAAGGGCCTGTACTGCAATGTAATGCGGTACGTTCTGTCAGTCTAACTTCCTTTATTAGCTGAGCTGTTCCTTAAAGGGCCTGTGCTGCGCTGTAATGTGCTATGCTGAACAGGTCTAATGTCCAGTATTAGCTGAATGGTACCATAAACGGCCTGTACTGCGCTGTAATGTGCTATGCTGTATTGATCTAATGTCCGGTATTAGCCAAATGGTACCATAAAGTGCCTGTTCATATCCGTAATGCTGTGTGTTCTATCAGTCTAACTTCCTTCGTTAGCTGAGGTGCTCCATCAAGGGGCTGTACTGTGCTTTAGTGTTCTGTGTTGTATTGGTCTAATGTCCCGCATTAGCTGAATGGTACCATGAAGGGCCTGTATTGCGATGTAATGCTCTATGTTTTATTCGTCTAACTTCCTTCATTAGCCGAGTTATTCCTTGAAGGGCCTATACTGCGCTGTATTGTGCAATGTTGTATTGATCTAATATCCGGTATTAGCCGAATGGCACCATAAATGGACTGTGCTGTGCTGTAATTCTCTAATCCCTTTGAAAATATTCCATTTTAGCCGAGCTGTTTCATAAATGAACGGTACTGCGCTGCTATGTGCTATGTTGTATTGGTCTAATGTCCCGTATTAGCCTAATGGTAACATAAACGGCCTGTACTGTGCTGTAATGTGCTGTGTTGTATTGATCGAGTGTCCGGTATTAGCCGAATGATACCATCAAGTGCCTGTTCATATCTGTAATGCTGTGTGTTCGATCAGTCTAACTTCCTTCATTAGCCGAGGCGCTCCATCAAGGGGCTGTACTGTGCTTTAGTGTTCTGTGTTGTATTGGTCTAATGTCCGGCGTTAGCCGAGTGATTCCAGAAATGGACTGTGCTGTGCTGTAATTCTCTAATCTCTTTGAATCTATATCCTTTATTAGCCGAACGGTTTCATAAACGAACTGTACTGCGCTGCAATGTGCTATGTTGCATTGGTCTAATGTCCGGCATTCGCCGAATGGTACCATAAAGGGTCTGTATTGCGTTGTAATGCTGTACGTTCTGTCACTCTAACTCCCTTTATTAGCTGAGTTGTTCCTTAAAGGCCCTGTACTGCGCTGTTATGGGCTATGTTGTATTGATCTAATGTCCGGTATTATCCGAATGGTACCATAAATGGACTGTGCTGTGCAGTAATCCCCTACTCTCTTTGAATCTAAATACCTTTATTAGCCGAGCGGATTCATAACGGACCTGTACTCCGCTGTATTGTGCTATGTTGTATAGGTCTAATGTTCTGTATGAGCCGAATGGTGCATAAAGTGCCTGTACTGCGCTGCAATGCTGAATGTTTTATTCGGCCAACTTCCTTTATTAGCCGAGTTGTTCCTTAAAGTGCCGGTAGTGCGCTGTACTGTGCTGTGTTGTATTGATCTAATGTCCGGTATTAGCTGAATGGTACCATAAAGGGCCTGGACTGCGATGTAAGCTGTACGTTCTGTCAGTCTAGCTTCCTTTATCAGGTGAGTTGTTCCTTAAAAGGCCTTTACTGCGCTGTAATATGCTATGCTGTACTGGTCTAATGTCCAGTATTAGCCGAATGGTTCCATAAACGGCCTCTACTGCGATGTAATGTGCTATGTTGTATTGATCTAATGTCCGGTATGAGCCGAATGGCACCATAAATGAACTGGTCTGTGCTGTAATTCTCGAATCTCTTTCAATCTATATTCCTTTTTAGCCGAGCTGTTTCATAAATCAACTGTACAGCGCTGCAATGTGCTATGTTGTATTGATCTAATGTCTCGTATTAGCCGAATGATACCATAAACGGCCTGTTCATATCTGTTCTGCTGTGTGTCCTGTCAGTGTGATTTCCTTCGTTAACCGAGGTCCTCCATCAAGGGGCTTTACTGTGCTTCAGTGTTCTGTGTGGTATTGATCTAATGTCCGGTATTAGCCAAATGGTACCATAAAGTGCCTGTTCATATCTGTAATGCTGTGTATTCTATCAGTCTAACTTCCTTCGTTAGCCGAGGTGCTCCATCAAGGGGCTGTACTGTGCTTTAGTGTTCTGTGTTGGATTGGTCTTATGTTCCGCATTAGCTGAATGGTATCATTAAGGGCCTGTATTGCGATGCAATGCTCTATGTTTTATTAGTCTAACTTTCTTGATTAGCCAAGTTGTTCCTTGAAGGGCCTGTACTGCGCTGTAATGTGCTATGTTGTATTGATCTAATGTCTGGTATTAGCCGAATGGTACCATAACTGCACTGTGCTGTGCAGTAATTCCCTACTCTCTATGAATCTATATACCTGTATTAGCCGAGCGGTTTCATAATGGACCTGTACTGCGCTGTATTGTGCTATTTTGTATAGGTCTATTGGTCTGTATTAGCCGAATGGTACCATAAAGGGCCTGTACTGCGCTGTAATGCTGTATGTTTTATTCGGCCAACTTTCTTTATTAGCCGAGTTGTTCCTTAAAGAGCCTGTACTGCGCTGTAATGTGCTATTTTGTATTGATCTAATGTCTCCCATTACCCTAATGGTACCATAAAGGGCCTGTAGTGCGCTGTAATGTGGTATGTTGTACAGGTCTAATGTCCAGTATTAGCCGAATGGTACCATAAACGGTCTGTACTGCGCTGGAATGTGCTATGTTGTATTGATCTAATATCCGGTATTAGCCGAATGGCACCATAAATGGACTGTGCTGTGCTGTAATTCTCTAATCTCTTTGAATCAATATTCCTTTTTAACCGAGCTGTTTCATAAATGAACGGTACTGCGCTGTAATGTGCAATGTTGTATTGATCTAATGTCCCGTATTAGACTAATGGTACCATAAACGGCCTGTACTGCGCTGTAATGTGCTATGTTGTATCGATCTAATGTCCGGTATTAGCCGAATGATACCATCAAGTGCCTGTTCATATCCGTAATGCTGTGTGTTCGATCAGTCTGACTTCCTTCATTAGCCGAGGCGCTCCATCAAGGGGCTGTACTGTGCTTTCGTCTTCTGTGTTGTATTGGTCTAATGTCCGGCGTTAGCTGAGTGATTCCAGAAATGGACTGTGCTGTACTGTAATTCTCTAATCTCTTTGAATCTATATTCCTTCATAAGCCGAACGGTTTCATAAACGAACTGTACTGCGCTGCAATGTGCTATGTTGCATAGGTCTAATATCCGGTATTAGCCGAATGGTACCATAAAGGGTCTGTATTGCGTTGTAATGCTGTACGTTCTGTCAGTCTAACTCCCTTTATTAGCTGAGTTGTTCCTTAAAGGCCCTGTACTGCGCTGTAATGGACTATGTTGTATAGGTCTAATGCCCGGTATTAGCCGAATGGTACCATAAAGGCCTCTATTGCGTTGTAATGCTGTATGTTTTCTTAGTCTAACTTCCTTGATTAGCTGAGTTGTTCCTTGAAGGGCCTGTACTGCGCTGTATTGTGCTATGTTGTATTGATCTAATGTCCGGTATTAGCCAAATCGTACCATAAATGGACTGTGCTGTGCAGCATTTCACTACTCTCTATGAATCTATATACCTTTATTAGCCGAGCGGTTTCATAATGGACCTGTACTGCACTGTATTGTGCTATGTTGTATAGGTCTAATGTTCTGTATTAGCCGAATGTTACCATAAAGGGCCTGTACTGCGCTGTAATGCTGTACGTTCTGTCAGTCCAACTTCCTTTATTTGCTGAGCTGTTCCTTAAAGGGCCTGTACTGCGCTGTAATGTGCTGTGTTGTATTGATCTAATGTTCGGTATTTGCCGAATGATACCATCAATTGCCTGTACATATCTGTAATGCTGTGTGTTCCATCAGTCTAACTTCCTTCATTAGCCGAGGTGCTCCATCAAGGGGATGTACTTTGCTTTAGTGTTCTCTGTTGTATTGGTCCAATGTCCGGCGTTAGCGCGAATGGTACCATACAGGGCCTGTACTCCGTTGTCATGCTGGATATTCTGTCAGTCTAACTTCCTTTATAAGCTGAGCTGTTCCTTAAAGGACCTGTCCTCCGCTGCAATGTGCTATGTTGTATATGTCTAAAATCCGGTTTTTGCCGAATGGTACCATTAAGGGCCTGTACTGCGATGTAATGCTATATATTCTTTCAGTCTAACTTCCTTTATTAACCGAGTTGTACCTTAAAGGGCCTGTACTGCACTGTAATGTGCTATGTTGTATTGATCTAATGACCCGTATTAGCCGAATGGTACCATCAAGTGCCTGTTCATATCTGTAATGCTGTATATTCTCTCAGTCTAACTTCCTTCATTAGCCGAGTGCTCCATCAAGGGGCTGTACTGTGCTTTAGTGTTCTGTGTTGTATTGGTCAAATGTCCGGCATTAGCCGAGTGTTTCCATAAATGGACTGTGCTGTGCTGTAATTCTCTACTCTCCATTAATGTATATTCCTTTACGAGCCGAGCGATTTCATAAACGACCTGTACTGCGCTGAAATGTGCGATATTTTGTTATCTGTGTCTGTTTTTATTTCTGAATATCCCGTCCAGATAACAACCTGTATAACCTGTGATTACGCATTCTGTATATAAGATATAAATCTGCACATTACATGTAAAATTGTCCTGTTCTATTCACATTGTTGCTCAGCATTCGATTCAACAAAAGTCATCAGTTATCTTGCTTGGCATTGCATTTCATTCCATTTGTCAGAAACAGTGATGGCTGAATATTCGTGATTGGAAGATATTACTGTACACCCCACAGGTCTCCTCAGTGACTGGTTGCAGCCCTTTCTGTCTCATAGCCATTATCATATTTATTTTGTCACTGACTCATTAATTCATGACTGTTCATTATCAAAGTTATTGTACATTGTTATGGACCAGGCCCACCCCTCAAAACATTCTTTAGCACGTTGCCCAGACCATAATGTTGCGTTTGTTGAAGTTAAGTGTATAGTGGATATTCCCAGAGTGAGGTAGCTGGCCCGACTGGCGACTTTAAAAGAAACAAAATTTATTTACAAAAATAAGGAATGAAGCACAACGAACTGAAAATACTGTACCTGAATAATTCATCCTTTCAATTCTGACAGGCACACTCTAATTAATGATGCTGAACCAAATTACTTATTAATCCCAATAAAGAAACCCCTGAGCACAAAGAGTAAAAATTACACCCAAAAAAAGCTTATAGGTTAGGAGGTCAGAGGGCTGAAGGAGGGGAACAGCATCCAATTTCAACAGTGACCCTGACTCAACTAACCCTCAAACTGAACTGACCAATGCAGCCGAAAGCTGGCCACATCCCCTTGATTAAACCAGTTTTTTTTTAAAGACTTGAAAGCCTTCATTCTGAAGCATAATCTGTGAGGTAAAACCAAAGGACCCCAATGAAGCATTCAATATTGAGACATGTTGGAACATTGGATCATTTAGAACCTCTCTGAAAACAATTCAAAGACAACATAACCTTATAAAGAGACCGCCTATGTGACTGCTCCCCCGATATACAATTGAATACCCAAAGATGGCTTTGGTTTTCAAAACACCAAAAGTAGAAGTTCAAATTTGCATGTACATTCGTTTACTATAAACGTGCAAATGTGCAAACTCCATCCGGATTCACTGTGTGGTACTCCCATCATTAAGTCGATCCATTTGTCACTCAAGTCTCAACAATGCATTGGCAATCATGTTTTCAAGATCTGCCCTGAGCACAATTTTCTAATTGAATGGCTGGATCAACAGGCTCCAGCTAAACAGTTCAGCATTTTTGTCCTTAAATTTCTCCAAACAAATTCTCAGATACGTTGTTGACAATATAAACACTGAAATATTGTAGTGTCAGCACAAAGCTCACAATCTCTTTCTCAACTGTTGAATATTTCTGCCAATGAACGTTCAACTTCTTGGAGAAATGCCCAATAGGTCTTTCTCTCTTGTCATCATCTTCCTGCAAGAGCCTAGCACCAATACCCACATCACTCGCAATTAAAGCCACCTTGAATGGTTTTGCATAATCAGGTGTGGCTGATCGTGGGGCAGTTACTAACACATATTTCATGTCAAATGCCTTCTGACAGTCCTCTGTCCACTGAAAATTCTTGCGTTTCTTTAACAATTCAGTAAGTGGAGCAGCCACACTGCGAAAATGAGGCACATACATTCGATGAAATCCATTCAGTCCCAGGAACTGCTCCATGTCGACGGTGTGGGAAATTCCCAAATTACCTCAATGTTTACAACTCAGGGACTGTTTATCTATGTCCAATAGCACAGCCAAGGAAGACGACTTTTGCTTTGACAAATTCACATTTCGCTATGTTTACCACCAAGCCTGCCTTCCGAATTCTGTAGAACAAGTCTGATATACACTGTAAGTATTCCTTCCATGAGTCACTAAAAATCACCAGGTCAATCAATGTACAGCACATTTTGGATATTCTGGCAATTTATTGGTTAGTTCCTGAAATGTGTCTGGTACGTTTTTCATACAAAATGTAAGTTGCTTGTCCCTCATTTTCAACACAGTTTTCCAACCATGGAACTGGGTATACATCAATGTTTTTTACTACATTGACGTTACGATAATCGTTGGGGAACATTTGGCTTTAGCACTATGCCTTTGGGTGATTTCCAGTCACTGTAATACATGTTGATTATGTCATTTTAGAGCATGCGTGAAATCGCCTTCTGAACCTGTGCCAACTTTAAAGAATTATCCCTGTAAGGATGTTGCTTAAGCGTAACAGCACCTCTTATAGCTACATTATGCACAATTAGGTTAGTACTTACAAGTTAATATCTGCATATATCCCCATGTGATAGTAATAACTCTTTCTGGTCATTTCATTTTTTCTCAGGGAGGTAACTTAATAATTTATCTCAGTTTTATACAATTACCTCATTGTCCACTTTAATTTGAGGAATGTCCAATTCAGAATCCTCTGAACTTGGTTCTTCCTTGTGTGCCAAAATCATTAACACCTTGTTCTCTTGCAATCCTTTCCTGTCAAAGTACATTTTGAGCCTATTCACATGACATACACTGTGAGATTTCTTTCTGTCTGGAGTCCTTATCAAGTAGTTACCCTCACTCAATATCCTTTGTATTTGATAAGGTCCACTCAACCTTGCTTTTCAAGGTTCACCTATCCCTGGAAGTAACAGTAATAACTTATCCCCAATAGTAAAATTGCAAATTTTTGATTTCCTGTCTGCTTCCTGTTTTATTGCATGCTGCAATACTTTTAAATGCTGTCTAGCCAACTCCCCAGCACTATTAATCATTCTCTAAAATTTCAGAC
Source organism: Chiloscyllium punctatum (assembly GCF_047496795.1). Lineage (NCBI taxonomy): Eukaryota > Metazoa > Chordata > Chondrichthyes > Orectolobiformes > Hemiscylliidae > Chiloscyllium > Chiloscyllium punctatum. The sequence continues at coordinate 326,316 of NW_027309877.1, forward strand.
CTAGTCCAACTGTGTGACGTTTGAATTCTGATTTACAATTTTCTGTTTAATCAATTTTAACGGTCCTCTCACTTAATGCCCAGAAACTACTTCGAATGGAGTGAATTTGCTCTGGGTTCATTGGGTGCATCCAATTTCACATAAAGCACAAATGGGATTCCCTTACCCTAATCATCAAGATAACCTTGACCATAAACCCTCAACATGGTCTTTAATGTTTAATGTCACCTTTCTAGTGGTCCCTGCAATTTTGGACAGTGCGAAGTCGACTTGAATTGCTTTATTCCTATGACATTATAGTGAGTAATTTGGATGTGAAGTTTGAACCTTGATCTCGTTGTATCAGTATTGGTAGTCCGTATCTCTTTAAAAAGGTTAATTCCTCTGCAATTCTGGCTGTGATATTGCATCTCGGGATAGCCTCTGGAAATCTAGTTGATGCATCCATTATTGTTAACAAATACTGGTGCCCAATTTTTTTGTTTGAAGTCGGGGACCTAGCGGATCAATTAAGACTATTGGAAAAGGTTCCTCAAAAGCTGGAATAGTTTAAAAATAGTGCAGGTTTTATTATCGCTAGTGTTTTTCCAATTACCTGACATGTGTGACAAGCCTGGCAAAATTCAACTACATTCTGTTGCAGTCCAGACCAGTAAAAATGTCTCTGTATTTCAGCCTATGTTTTTCTCATTCGTGAGTGACCTCTAGGTGGTAGCTCATGTCCCATTCGTATCACCTCCTTTCTGTCTCCTATTTGAAATAAGATTTGATGAACTTTCGCCGATTTCTCATCTCCTTGAATATGTGATATTCTCCATTTCCTCATTTGGACATCATTTTAGGGTAATAACACTCAGGGATACATTCAAAATTTCTAACGTAAATGCTTTTTGATACAACTGTTTTAACCTTTTTATCTTCCTGTTGTAATTCAATTTGTTTAGCTGAGCTAAAAATATTTGCATGATGCCCTATTTGTTCTTGTTTTGTCTCAACTACCTGATGGAACAAAGTGTCTGTTAATGCCACTTCAGCTTCCTTATTTTTACATTTTTGATCTCTCCTGTTTCTCCTGGTGACATTATGACCTTATTATCCCACAATCAGGAAAGTTTCTAGGATAAGACCCCTGCATTGCTCCAGTTGCCTGCGTCTCCACTGGCTTTTCAACCAGCGTAGACAGTATTCCCACCGGTGAATCAGCTACATTTTTTGCAAGGATAAATTGGATTCATGGAGCTGAGAGTTTGTCCCTATGCTTACCGCAATTTCTCCACACATTTCTGTACACTCCATCCTCGCTTTACATAATTTTGCACGTTTTGTCTCAAGGTGAATTCCCATTAGCCGTACCTCTTCTGGAAATAGTCCTTCAGGAGTACATATCTCCTTATCATTCGGCATCACAGACTGAGCGGATTCTGTGCCCCTTAATACTGCATCTTCTTCACACACCCTATGTCAATAAACTTTCTCTTTACAGGTATATTTTCTAAGCAGATGTGCCACTTCCACCTTAACAAACCACTGATACACTCTCATGCAGTTTTCTAGTTTCCACTGTGCTTTTTGTTACCTCTCCAACAAAACTCCCAGGCTTATCCCGTTTTCCTCCATCTGTGTTTTTTTTTCTGAACTCACTAACACAATAATTTCATGTGACTTAATTTGTTGCAATGAAAACACCGAGCTTTTTAACTTCTTTGTTTTCTTCAAATGTTTCCTTTTTACCCCATGCTAAGTTATCCTTATGACTTTCATTGAGATCTATTTTTCCCTTTCTACGTAAGGATTTCTCTTTGCCCTAATTTCTATCCCTCATGTACTGAAATTGATTTTGGAAGCCAAACTGTGTTGTATGTAGCTTCCCTGGGAAGCTGCTTCATTCCAGCTCCAACTCTGACATCTCCCTGCCAGAGTGGAAAATTACTCAGCAATGTCCAATCCTATAACAAAGGAATAACTACAGTCTGACCATTTACCACGCCTTGAGTCCAGTCGTGATAGTCAGATTGGTGAGAGTTCCAAATGACAGAGCTGTCAAGCAGCAAAGAAATAACCAGCTCAGTGTGGTTTCCGACAGGTCCCCATGTGGAGATGGTGCTGTTGTGGAAATGTCACTGGATTACTAATCCAGACAAGGCTAATGCTCTGGCAGTTGGTGGAAGTCATAATTAATAAAATATTGAGATGTAAAATCTGGAGTCATTAACAGTGAACTTGAAGTCAATGTCGATTGTAAACACCAATTTCCTTCCTCAATGCACTTTCAGGAAGTGAATCTTCCGTGCTTTCCTGGTCTGGCCTAAAAGTGACTCCAGACAGACATGTGAAGCACTCTTCAATGGTCTCGGAAACGGCCAAGCAAGACACTCTATTGCAACAAACTGTTCGCGGTCTTAAAGATAAAACCGTACAGATCACCCAGCACCAGCCTCAGTACTGGAACGAGAAACGCTATCCTGTTGACCCTGCAGAGACCTCCTTCCTAACATTTGAGAGCTGGTGGCAATATTTACAGAGCTTTCCTACAGACTGCACAGAAACTTCTGGAAAAGAGTAGGTCATTCAACACACTGAGTATCCTCTATTGTAGTTCGTGGTCAAAATCTCAATTCAGTTTTCCTCACACAGTGTTCATATCCTTTAGCATGTTTAAACATCGGAACATATAAAATATGAACTACTGTATTCGCTTTGGTCCATCAATTTTGATCCTCCATTTAATATACAGGCAGTTATCCATTAAGGTGTGTTTATTAAACGCAATTTCGCTGCAACACAATTAGTGTTGTTCATAAGAAAATGTCTTGTTTCCAGTTTTGGTGGTCTCATCGAAATTTTATTGAAGTTTGATTCTAACAGATTTGGGGGCTCCTCCGGGATCAAAACTCTGACCGCTCGACACTCTTGGGACGACGGGCGAGGTGCACCTCCTCCGTCATCCCAAGAGTGTCGAGCGGTGGGAGTTTTGGATCTCGGATGAGGCCCCCAAATTGTTAGAAACAAAACTCACTTATAAATCAGCCAGAAAGAAAGTCATGGAAACAAGGACAATTTATGACGAACTTGCAAGTAAAGGCTTCAATTGCGTAAGCAAATGAGCAATTTAGAACTAAGGTTAGTGTACAGTTATACCCTTTGAGCTGAGTGAGGTTATCTATCCAGACTCCTAATTACCCAATCTCTCTTACTGTGCCACACCACTGCCCAGCTGCGCTCCACCCTTATTACTTCCACCTTCTCCAGGTTGGCAACCTTCCTCTCTGCAAATGCTGACACATACGTTTATTTTGTCAAGATCTGGTTTATCATTTTGTATCAATTCTGCTGGTACATTCCATCCTCGGACATTTCATTAACTTGTATCATTTTGTATTGCTCAAGCATTTCGGCAATCACAGCTTTTGCTGAAAGCATAATTTTTCAAAAAGAACTTTTCGTTATAGTAATTACACACCAAAGTTCGTATTTAATTAACTGCAATTATACACTGAAAAGTCCCTAAATACCTGCAGGGTTAATAGTTCTCTTGTTGTACCTCTTTTCTGTGTGCTTTTTCTATATCTGCAAAAACAACACTTTACCCCATTTCTAACAATTCCCCCATTCCTTTTGTTAACCATTTGCAATCTTATTTTCTGCCCACTTTTCACCCTATGATGCCGAGGTTCACAATCTAGTCATTCCTGTCCTTCTAAGTTTGTACCATTATTGGTTGTTGTCCTCCCAAAGACATTACTAGCTTATTCATTATCCATTTTAACACATTAAACTCTATCAGTAAACCTACAATTATTAGTAGCACATAAATGCCTAAATACACTAACCATTTTCCCACCCGGTCAATCTCCAGTTACCCCATCCCCATCCCCATCCTTCATCTTTTCGGAGTTCATCTCCAATTTCTCTTATATTGCTTATCTTTTTCTTTAATATTTCTGCCTTATCTTCCACTGTGAAAGAAGTGTCTGAGATGAAGGTGCAGCATTCCTTACCAATCAGAGCACAGGTTCCCCCTTTTTCGGCCAAAAGATCATCTAAAGTCATTCGATTCTGTTAAGCTGCCAGTCTTCCCTTTTTACATACACTACCTTTGCCTCACGTAGCAGTTCTTCTATTGGTTTTTCACTCCATCCCTCTAATTTCTGTAGTATCTTTTGTACGTCTGGCCATGATTTGGTTACAAACTGGACCTTTAAGATTCCCTGTGCAACCTGATTATCGGGATCCATTCCCGAATACTTCCTTGTGGCCTACTTGAGCCTTTGAAGAACTGCAGAAGGGGTTTCCTCCTTTTCTTGTCGTATTTCAAAGGCCTTAACAAAGTTTTGTAATCTTGGTGTCGCCTCTTTACTTCCTAATATTACAATTTCTCTGAGATCTCGCATTGACTCCTTATCTTCTTTGTCATTATTTTCCCAATGAGGGTCAACATTTGAGAATTCATGTTCAACTTTTCATTTCCTTTTTAAAGACCCTAACTTCACGGCTAGTTAAGGGAGCATTTATATATCCAATTGTACCTTCCCCAATCGGAACCTCTCATAAGGAACATAATTTTACATTTTCTCTGCCCCTCCTTTATGTGTGGTGGCTCGAGTGATTCTGAGCCCCCTAGGTTCTGCATCTTTTAGTTCAGAGTCCGTTTCCCTTTCTGTGTCTGGACTCAGTTCTACTTCGGGAGCTGTAGGCTCGTTCCGGGGAGTAGTATATGGGGGTGGCAAATACATTAAGGGATCCCATTATGGCTTCCCTTGTTCATTCTTTTCTTTTGTTCTTTTCCTAATTCCTCCGTATTCATGGGACATAATTTTACTCCTGCGTTCCCTCTCCAAGAAGCCGCATAATCGGACTCTTTTTGACTATAGGTTCTTTTCGATTGACATATATATTAAAATCTTGACACAGCCAATCCTCATCGGACCCATACTTGTGCCAAAAAAATACCAGGCACCTTAATAGTTTCTCTAGTCCAAATGAAACAACACTATTTTATCATTGTAATCTTACCTTTCTCCCGCATCCGGGAGTGGTGTTCCCAATTACCCAACATTCTCCCCAAAGACTATTGGGTGGAATATATTCCCCTTTAACATTATTTACAGATCGATCGTTACACAGGCAATTCCCCGTGCCTCCCATTATTGCAAATTTAATTAATCTGAATGTGGTCCGGTGTCACCTTCTTCCACACCCCCTTCAGTTTCCTGACTAGACACCGTACTCGTCCAATTAATCTGACCATTTATATGTTTTTTGAGACTTCAACTGTTAACATTCAATCACCAACAAACAAATGTGCTTTCAAACCGGATCACAAAAGGTTAAAGTTTCTACAAGCTGTACAGCTTTTCTCACACACACACACACACACACACACACACACTGTGTGTCATAGACACCTTGAGCTTCCCACAACGAGTGTTCGAACTTTCGACTGTTTTTCTAGACGGCTGGCCATAAGTTAGTTACAAAGTGCACCCTCAGTTGCCCTTCAGCTACTCGCCCTTCTGACATGGGCTGTTTTCCATTGACATATGCTTTAATTTAGATCTTGCCAATTTTCCCCATACTTCTCATACGTTCCCGAACAATTGAGGTTGTCCCGACCACCAAGGCAATATTTAAAGGTCACTTTTCTTACCTTGGTCTGTGCACAAAGTTACCTGGTCACAGCCAGCACCTAACCTGCACGGCAATGCCTGCAATTCTTATGGTCACTGCAAAACCCTGCAGGTCTTACGGTCACTGCAAAACCCCTTCTTGTTTCCAGGGTCTCCCAGTCCGGATCCCACTTGCCCAAACTACAAGTGGCAAACAAGGGAGTAGGAGATCGCCGAAATCTGCGAGATGCACCTCTCCCGTCCTCCCAAGAGTGTCGAGCGGTCGGAGTTTTGGATCCCGCTCGAGGCCCCCAAATTGTTAGAAACAAAACCCACTTATAAATCAGCCGGAGACAAAACCATGGAAACTAGGTAAATTTATTACGAACTTGCAAGTGCAGGCACCCCGCCAGCCTGGCAAAAAGTGCAAAGATATCAATTATGCAATCATTTTTATACAGTTTGTGGTGTTGCAGGCTCACATCCCCTGTACCCATTCTTACCCTATCATAATCATTTATTTCATTTCATTCCCTTATTTGGCCTTTACTTGAGACTAACCTTAAGATAATTACTTCACTTGTTTTTGTCTTTTCTTATCTATGTACCAGGCTGCTCGTGTCCTTGGATGTCTGCATTCCTTGTTCTGTTAATCTAAGCTTTATTGTGAAAATACCTTTACTTCTTCTTTTGTGGTCAGCAACAACACTCCATAGTTATTTTCTAGCTTAAAAGTATTTCCTTTAAAACTACTTCTTTAAAAGACGCCCTATATTCATTAAAGTGTTAGCCTTAAGTATACTACATGCTACAAGAATTTCATGTCCGTTTGTATAATGTCTCACCCCTCCCCAATCTACAGAAATTACACTCTTCTAACACTTACAACAATTACATTTCTATATCGCCTGCAGAAAACTACATTTCTTATTTCCCACAAACATCATGGCTTTCGGTCAGACAGGTGGCTACTCTGACAACAAGCATAACCAGCTGTTAAAATCAGGTTTGCAATTCATTATATAGCTTCTTTCCATCTAAGTGGATGAGTTGGGGGAAATGTCACAACCTCCTGGCTAAAACACAGATAGACTGCCAAGGTATATTGGCCAAGGAAATCTCCCAAATCACAAAACCCACACACCAGGCACATTGCAAACACAACAGCCAAGTGGTAATGTCATCAGCATAATGTAAAAGGCAACAGTTCTCCAGAACAGACATATCTCTAACAATGTCTCCCCCAAACAAAGGAGGGCCCAGGCAGGAAGGTAGCGGGTGCTGTTACACAAAGAAATGAACAGCAAGAAGCCATCCAAATGGTTGGACATGCTTCAAACTATTAACCGATTCTCCAAATTGGCCTGAACTACAGAAAATTCTGGAAAAGCATCCAGAAATGAACAAAAAAAGGGTTCACCTGCAGACTGATGTCTTCAATTTCTGGAGGCCTTCTGAGGAGACCAGCATGGCAAGAGACAGACAGACTGACAGACACACAGAAAGAGAGAGAAAGCAGCTTCGCAGACCCAAAGACAAAACCAGAGGAGGGGGAGGGGGGTGGGGGTGGAAGAGGGAGAGATAGAAAGACAGGTGGAATCAAACCCCTGAAGCATGGGAGAGAGGGAGTGTGAAACACTATTGAGAGAGAGAGAGCTGCAACTAACTGGAATAATGAGTGCCACCCCTTCAGTCTGTCCATGCTTTAACTCCTGTTTGTCTCAGTCTGACCCCCCTTCTCTCCCTCTCTCTGTCCTTCTCTCTCTGCCTGTCTCTCTCTCTCTCTCACTCACTCTGCCTTTTTCTCACTCTCTCCCTCTACCTGTCTCTTTCTGCCCAGCTTTCTTTCATCCCCGTCTCCATCCCTACTCTCTCCATCTCTCTCTCTCTTTTTCTCACCCTCCCTTTCTCTTTTTTCCCTATTTCAGACCTGAAAGTGCTGACCCAATTTTCAACCCCCTCAAAAATATTTTCCCCCCATTTTCAATCACCTCCCAAATTTATCTCCTTCCCCAAATATCTTCCCTCCCAAGTAACTGCCTCACCAAATGTGCCCCCCTCAAATATTTTGCTGCCCCACCCCAACATTGCTGTGAGCCCCACTCCCCGGGGCAGAGGGAAATGAGTGGAAAAGTGGAGCTGGAAAAGCCCAGCAGGTCAGGGCTGAACCATCGACTCTCCTGGCTGACCCGCTGGGCTTCCCCAGCTCCACACTTTGTAACTCTGACTGTCCAACATCTGCAGTCCTCACTTTCTCACACAGGTAAATGACTCTGGGTTGACTGACTGGCCTGTGTGTGTTTTAATGCACAGCAAGATCCCAGTCCGAGAATTACAGAAGGTTTGCATCACAGATAGAGTCCTTTCTGCCCATTATCTCCCCTCCCCATTTAATGATCCTGGTCCTGTTCAGGATCCTCAGGATTAGCCCCTGAATGGCCTCATTGGCGATCCTTCCTGTGGAGACCTCTTCTCTACCCTGTCTCAGACTTTGCATCACATGCTATCCTTCCCTCCATCTCTCTCAAACAACAGCCCCTCCTTTCTCTACAAACCCCAAAGCCCCATCAAACACTCCCCCTGTCTCTGTCTGTCCCACTCCCCCCTTGTCTCCCACTCTCCCCCTTTCCCATGCAGGCTCACAGCCCCTCAGCTGGAGGACATGGTGTAGAGACTAACTTGCATTTTGACTGACTGCTGTAATTCACGTCAAGATCCCACTCAGCAACTATCCCCAGCCACACACACTGTCCTTCTCCCTCCATATGTGTCCTTTTCCCTCTCCCTGTCTCTCTCACTCTGTCCTTCCCTCTCTCTCTCTCTCTCTCTCTCCGTCTCCCTGTTTCTCACTGCCCATCTCTCTCTCCTTACTTTCTCCATTCCCATTCTCTCCATGTCTCCCGCTCTCTCTTTTTGTCACCCTCCCCTTCTCTTTTCCTCGATTTCAGTCTCAAAGAGAAAAGTAGTTTAAGTCCCTTACACTCACCCCGTCCCCACCGTCAGGGTAAAACCCAGGAGAGACCAGGAAAAAGGTGGATCCTCCTACATTAACTTTACAGCATCCAGCGGTACAGAGACAAACTCTTCCCAATGTCCCTTCCCCAGTTACTGGGACAGGGGTCTAGGGAGAATGAGGGAGAGAAACTACAGAAGAGAAGATGAACAGACACAGTGAGAGGGAGGGAGAAAACACGAGAAAGACAGGCAGACAGGGGGAGGGAGATAAAGTCAGAAGAACTGAAAGAGACCAAGAGAGAGAAGGGGGGGGGGGGCGGGGAGAGAGAGAGAGAGAGAGAGAGAGAGAGAGAGAGTAAAATCCCAGGGAAGATAAATACAATGTCAGACAGATACAAGGAGAAAAAGGGGAGGCAAAGACAGGGAGAGAAGGTCAGACAGACAGCAAGAGAGAAATCCCAGGGAGAGATGTAGGACAGAGAGAGAGCGAAGAGTTGGAACAGCAGAGAGATAGAGCTGAGAGAGAGAGGGGAGGGTATTGAGCTGCTGTGATGCAGTGAGAATGATGTACAGACAAGAATAGCAAGATCCCACAAGCCGAGAGAAAGATGCAGAGAGAGATGAGGAAGGTGTTGATTTTTTGCAAGATTGAATGATTAAGCATTCCTGAAAAAATGGTGCAGTGACAAAGGGGCAGTGTGTTGTGGGAAGGGAATCTACAGGGAAATGTCAACAGGGCAGAGATTTGAAATACCTCGACACTGTCCTATACCCCCTAGTCCAGGAACTCCCCACATACGTTCGAGACACCACCCACGCCCTCCAACTCCTCCAAGACTTCCGTTTCCCCGTCCCCTAACACCTCATCTTCACCATGGATATCCAATCCCTCTACACCTCCATCCGCCATGACCAGGGCCTCCAAGCCCTCCGTTTTTTGCCTCTGCTGGCATCCCCAACAGTACCCTTCCACCGGCACTCTCATTTGTTTTGCCGAACTGGTCCTCACAATTAATACTTTCTCCTATGCATCCTCCCACTTCCTCCAGAACAAAGGGGTAGCCATGGGCACACGTATGGGCCCCAGCTATGCCTGTCTCTTTGTTGGCTACGTAGATCTTCCGTAATTACACCGGCACCACTCCCCACCACTTCCTCCGCTACATTGATGACTGCATTGGTGCCACCTCGTGCTCCCGCAAGGAGGTTGAGCAATTCATCAACTTCACCAACACATTCTACACTGACCCTAAATTTACCTGGACCATCTCTGACACCTCCCTCCGCTTTCTGGACCTCTCCATCTACATTAATGACGACCGACTTGACAGTGACATTTTTTACAAACCCACCGACTCCCACAGCGACCTGGATTACAACTCCGACCACCCTACCTCTTGCAAAAATGCCATCCCGTATTCCCAATTCCTCTGCCTCCGCTGCATCTGCTCCCAGGAGGACCAGTTCCACCACAGAACACACCAGATGGCCTCTTTCTTTAGAGACCACAATTTCTCTTCCCATATGTTTAAAGATGCCCTCCAACGCATCTCGTGCACATCCTGCACCGCCGCTATCAGATCCTACCCCTCAAACAGTAACAAGGTCAGAACGCCCCTGGTGCTCACCTTCCACCCTACCAACCTCCGCATAAGCCAAATCATCCGCCGACATTTCCGCCACCTCCAAACAGACCCCAACACCAGGGATATATTTCCCTCCCCACCCCTTTCCGCCTTCTGCAAAGACCGCTCCCTCCGTGACTACCTGGTTTGATCTATGCCCCCCTACAACCCACCCTCCCATCCTGGCACCTTCCCCTACCGCTGCAGGAATTGAAAAACCTGAGCCCACACCTCTTCTGTCATCTCTATCCAAGGCCTTAAAGGAGCCTTGCACATCCATCAAAGTTTCACTTGCACATCCACTAATATCAATTATTGTATCCGTTGCTCCCGATGCAGTCTCCTCGCAGAGTGCTTTAGGGAACATCTCCGGGACACCTGCACCAATCAACCACACCGCCCCGTGGCCCAACATTTCAACTCCCCCTCCCAGTCTGCTGAGGACATGGAGGTCCTGGGCCTCCTTCACTGCTGCTCTCTCACCACCAGATGCCTGGAGCAAGAACGCCTCATCTGCTGCCTCGGAACACTTCAACCCCAGGGCATCAATGTGGACTTCAACAGTTTCCTCATTTCCCCTTCCCCCACCTCACCCGAGTTCCAAACTTCCAGCACAGCACTGTCCCCATGACTTGTCCGGACTTGTCCTCCCTGCCTATCTCCTTTTTCACCTATCCACTCCACCCTCTCCTCCCTGACCTATCACCTTCATCCCCTCCCCCACTCACCCATTGTACTCTATGCTACTTTCTCCACACCCCCACCATCCTCTAGCATATCTCTCCACGTTTCAGGCTGACTGCCTTTATTCCTGATGAAGGGCCTTTGCCCGAAACGTCGATTTCGCTGGTCCTTGGATGCTGCCTTAACTGCTGTGCTCTTCCAGCACCACTAATCCAGAGATTTGAAATATGTTGAGAGATAGGAATTGAAGGAAAGACGTGGGAGAGTGAACTGGGAACACAGAAATGGGAGTGGGAAGCAGTGAGATTGGTGGGATCAGACTGTGCAGCTGCCCCCTCTCTAGCATCTTGCACCGTTGTCTCTCCTCAGTGTAGAGCTCGCTCCCTTGTGGTAAAGTTACCATAGACAGCCTGAATCCCACAGTTCATGTGTGTGCGCGTGTGTGTGTGCGTGCGCGCGCGCGTGTGTGTGTGTCTGTGTGTGTCTCTGTGTGTGTGTGTGTGTGTGTGCATGTGTTTGCTCTCTCTGATGATTCCTCATGGCAGAATAATTTGATTCTCTGTGTCTTTGTATTGTACTGGTTTCAGCTCCCAAATCAAATGCTAAATCATCCATGATCGTATTGAACAGCAGAGCAGGCTCGAGGGGCTGAATGGTCTCATTCTGTTCCTATTTCGGATGGTCTTATGTTCTTAACACTACCACCCAGCTCTTGGCCCCCACACTGGAGGTTATGACTCCACAAGGCCCTGATCTATAGAGTGCTGCACTCTTCCGTGAGTCTCGGAGGGAACCAGCCTGGTTTGGATTGGAGTTGCAGCCTCTCAGTGAGAAGTGAAATCTCCTCGAGATTCCCGTCAGTCTCTCACTGTAAGGTGGAGCAGGCCAGTCTCAGGGAAGCAAACAGCAGGCCAGGTCTGCCCTGTCCTCCAGCTCCATTTCAGAAGGTCACATGGGAGGGGCTTGTTTCCTTCATCAGCTTCCCGTGCTCTCCGTTCTGGGTGAGGGTGGGGGCCGAATGGCCTTGCTCCTGGTTCTTATTGAGGTTCAGACTGACTATGTTTGGTTCTTTCAGGGCATGCCCCTGGCGTGAAGTCAGTTATCTCAGTTGGCTGATTAGTCGGTTTACAATGCAGAGTAAAACCAACAGCGTGGGTTCAGTTCCCACACTAGCTGAAGTTACCCTGAAGGACTCTCCTTCCCTACCTCTCCCCTCAGCTGGGGCCATGCTGACCCTCTGATTCAAGCACCACCAGACACCGCTTTCTAATGAGGAGCTGCCCCGTGCTCTGGTAAGTCTACGGTGACATTACGTTAGTTTGAGCTGAAGCACTGTGAGCAGGACTAGTCACTGCACAGCCAGAGGGATGTTACTGTATGAGGAAGGTTTACTGGATGAATCCCCACTGGAATGATCAGCACTCGCTTTCTCCCAATTAAGCCACCAAACAGATTTTGTGTCTTTAGAGACACAAGGACCAATTCACCTGAAACAGTAGCTGCGCACACAATAAGACTGGCTAGTTTACACACACACTCTCTCTCTCACAGACACTCACTCTCTCAAGCACACACACACTCTCACTCCCTCAAACACATACACACAGCCTCTCTCTCACACACACACATTCCTCTCTCTCAAACACATACACACAAACACACACTCAGACACACACACAACACATAATCTCTCTCTCACACGCGCAGACACACAGAGATACACACACATGCACTCTTTCTCTCACACACGGACAGACACTCACTGTCTGTCTCTCTCTCTCACACACACAGAGACACACACACACAAACCACAATTACTGAACAAACGTGGAGGAAGGTTCGATGGAGAAATTATTTCTCATGCGACTGTACCCTGATCTCGTATGATGACTGCTCTAGGGAGACAGACAGCAAATTCAAATGTCTTATTGGATCTTCCTGTGCACAATTTCTTGCATCGACAGCATTGGTCTGTTTGGGTGCCTGCTTTTCTGAAGCGTCTCCAAGCAACAAGCGACCATAGATTGACAACAGTTTTCCTCCAATCCATGTTGAAGTCACATGGTGATGTTATTTTTCACTGATTGTTTAAAAAGATCTGAATCTTCTAAAATGCCTCCATCCCAACATACGACACCATCATTCCTTGTGGAATCTGAAGAAATTATCAGGGAAGTGTATCGGTACCTTCCTACCTTCTCCACCTTGCACCATCAGATAGTGCTCCCTCGTACCTCAGAAAGCACCACTCAATTGTGTTTAACCCCAGCGTCCCTCAGACAGTATCTCCATAAAACATTCACACCCTGAACACCTCAGAACACAGCCCAGCCCACCCCGCAAACGACGTTCATCCACAAACCCCTTCAGACATCCACTGCAGTCCAAGATTGGAGCCCTGGTCCTCAGAACATTTTTGGGTCTCTGGATTAATCACAGAATTCCTACAATGTAATATCAAGCCATTCAGCCTATCAGGTCCACACTGACCGTTTGAAAAGCATCCACCTACACTCACACTCTCTATTCTATCCCGGTATCCTGCAGAACCCATGGCCACCCTACCTAAGCTTCACATCTTTGGATAGTTGGTAGAAGCCAGAGTACCCAGAGGAAAGGCACAGATACAGGGAGAATGTGTAAACTCCACAAAGACAGTCGCCGGAGCTAGGATCAAAGTTGCGTCCTTGGTGCTTTGAGGAAGTAGTGCTAACCACTGAAGCACCATGCTGTCCTCTCTCCCTGGATGTCATGTCATCTAACCTTTTACTAAGCAGTCTCCCATGTGAAACCTTCTCATCCATCCTCTCGGTCAACCCTTCAAAGACTCAATCAAGTTAGGCAAACGATTTCCAAAAGCCATGCTGACCATCCCTAATCAATTCTTGCTTTTCCAAATGCATGTAAATTTTCTCTCAGAATGTCCTCCAACAGCTTACCCACCATTGCCATCAGGATCACAGCTCCATAGTTCAATGGCTATTCCTTGCTGCCTTACTTCAATAATGGCACATCGTTTATCACCCTCCAGTCTTCAGGCACCTCACCCATGTCCACTGATCAGCCCATCTGACAAGGCCATCTCCATCCTTCTGTAACCTAAGGCTATCTTCCTCAGTATTTATTACCCACCAATCTTCAGATCATTCATGAACCCACTCATTAACCCTCCACCATTCAAATCTCAATCTTTTCTCTCAGCCACATCAGCAAGTCCCCCAACAGTAACTTCTGTGAGACATGAACAGACAGAGATTTCTAACTGGGCCGTCACTGTCTGTTTCCGGCCACTCAGCATTCTCTGCTAAATTCCTTCGAACTTGAGTTTTTACGTTCACTATCAGTTTCCGGTATGGATCCTGATAAAAGCCTTACTGACCTCCAAGCAGATAACAGAAAAGTATTGTCCTTATTTACACACCTGGTCGCCTCCTCAAAAAGTGCAATCCCATTGGTCAGAGCTGACCTCCCCTTAACACAACCATTCTGACTGGTCTTCATGAACTCCAGTCTCTTTAAATGCTGATTAATTCTCTCTCCCAAAATTGCTTCCAACAGACGTCCCACACACGATATTAGCCTGACCGGCCTGCAGTTGCTGGGTATATCCCATGCTCCTTCTTGAATAACAGTACCACATGGTCAGTCCGACGACACCTCTCCTGTGGCCAGAGGGGATTTGAAAATGTTTACAAGTGTACCTGCTACTTCCTCCATCACCTCATTCGGTAAACTGAGATACATTTCTACCGTCTTTGGAGATATATCGGTTTTAAGAAGGCCACACAACTCAGAACCATCTCTCTCTATATATGCTAATTCACTTAATTGTATCACAGAGCATCTCCACGATTTCATATCAACACTGTCCCAATGAGCACCGACATAATGCATCCATTCACTGTAGCCTCTGGCTCCATGCACAAATTCGCACTGTGTTCCACAACCTATTCTTTCTCTCATTATCAATTCACCCTTAATGTTACTGTAAAGTCCTTTAAGATTTTTTATTTCCTCTCTTATCACTCCCCTCTCCCAGGCAAGTAGCCTGTGATGTAAGTTGGAGGAGTGTGGGATGTCAGTCTGGATGTGGATTAGCATTGGGAAGCTCAGAAATAATGAGCACCCGACAGTGCTGAGTGTGGGACAGTGGGATTCATTCGGGATGAGCACATAGAAGCTGAGGAATAAACCTCAGCCCTGCAGCATGAAAATATCCCTTTGAGCTGGCAGGTCAGTCATGCAAAACAAAAACTCCAACACTGGGAAAAGAGGGTGGAATCTCTTCAGTTTCACTAACCAATTGAAGATGGTCTGTTTGTACACAGTCACTGGAATCTGGACGTGGGAATCATTGCTGAGCAGGGTTTGTAGGAAGCAGAGGCAGAAATGTACTGAACAATTTCAGCTATTCCTCTTAGACCACCAGACATGAGAGCAGAAATTAGGCCATTCAGCCCATCTGATAGTGTGGCACTCACTCAGTACTGACTCTCTTACAATGCAGGTATCCCCAGACTGATGCGCTGACAGTACAGTTCTCCCTCAGTAATGACCCACTGACACTGCCCCCATATTGACCCGCTGACATGACGGCAATCCCTCATTACTGACCCTCTGACAGCGCAGCACTCCCTCAGTGCTGACCCTCTAACAGTCCACGCCGCCCTCAGTGCTGACTCTCTGACAGTGCAGCACTCCCTCAGTACTGACCCTCTGACAGTGTGACACTACCTCAGTACTGACCCTCTGACAGTGCAGCACTCCCTCAACACTGACCCTCTGACAGTGCAGCACTCCCTCAGTACTGACCCTCTGACAGTGCAGTGATCCCTCTATACTGATCCATTGATAGAGCTGCACTCCCTCCGTACTGATCCACTGACAGTGATGCACTACCTCTGTTCTGACACGCTGACAGGGCAGTACTCCCTTGGGACTGACACTCTGACAAAGCAGCTCCCCTTCAGTACTGACCCTCTGATATTGCAGCCTTCCCTCAGTACTGACACTCTGACAGAGCAGAAGTCCCTCGGTGCTGATCCTCTGACAGTGTGGCACTGTCTCGATCCTGTACCGCTGACAGTGCAGCAATGACTCGGCTTTGACCCTCTGATGGGGTGGTGTTGTGCCAGTACTGACCCTCGAACGGTGCAGTGCTCTCAGTACAGATCCGTTGACAGTATAGCACTTCCTCAGTACTACCCCTTTGGCAATGCAGCAGGCCCTGTGTACTGACGCTCTGACCCGCAGCGTGGTGCTCCCTCAGTACTACCCACCTCACAGTGCGGTGCTCTCTCAGTACTAATCGCCTCACAGCGCGGTGCTCTCTCAGTACTAACACCCTCACAGCGCGGTGCTCTCTCAGTACTAATCCCCTCACAGCGCGGTGCTCTCTCAGCACTAATCCCCTCACAGCGCGGTGCTCTCTCAGTATTAACACCGTCACAGCGCGGTGCTCCCTCAGTACTAATCCCCTCACAGCGCGGTGCTCTCTCAGTACAAACCCCCTCACAGCGCGGTGCTCTCTCAGTACTAATCACAACACAGCGCGGTGCTCCCTGAGTACTAACCACCACACTGCGCGGTGCTCTCTCAGTACAAATACCCTCACAGTGCGGTGCTCTCTCAGTACTAACCCCCTCACAGCGCGGTGCTCTCTCATTACTAAACCCCTCATAGCGCCGTGCTCCCTCAGTACTAACCACCACACAGCGCGGTGCTCTCTCAGTACTAACCCCCTCACAGCGCGGTGCTCTCTCAGTACTAACCCCCTCACAGCGCGGTGCTCCCTCAGTACTAAACACCACACAGCGCGGTGCTCTCTCAGTACTAACACCCTCACAGCGCGGTGCTCTCTCAGTACTAACCACCTCACAGAGCGGTGCTCCCTCAGTACTAACCACCACACAGCGGGGTGCTACCTTGGTACTAACCCCCTCACAGCACGGTGTTCTCTCAGTACTAACTCCCTCACAGCGCGGTGCTCTCTCAGTACTAATCCCCTCACAGCGCGGTGCTCTCTCAGTACTAACCCCCTCACAGCGCGGTGCTCTCTCAGTACTAATCCCCTCACAGCGCGGTGCTCCCTCAGTACTAACCACCACACAGCGCGGTGCTCTCTCAGTACTAACCCCCTCACAGCGCGGTGCTCTCTCAGTACTAACCCCCTCACAGCGCAGTGCTCCCTCAGTAATAACCACCACACAGCGCGGTGCTCTCTCTGTACTAACCCCCTCACAGCGCGGTGCTCTCTCAGTACTAACCCCCTCACAGCGCGGTGCTCCCTCAGTACTAACCCCCTCACAGCGCGGTGCTCCCTCAGTACTAACCACCACACAGCGCGGTGCTCTCTCATAACTAACCCCCTCACAGAGCGGTGCTCCCTCAGTACTAACCACCACACAGCGCGGTGCTCTCTCAGTACTAACCCCCTCACAGAGCGGTGCTCCCTCAGTACTAACCACCACACAGCGGGGTGCTCACTTGGTACTAACCCCCTCACAGCGCGGTGCTTTCTCAGTACTAACTCCCTCACAGCGCGGTGCTCCCTCAGTACTAACCCCCTCACAGCGCGGTGCTCCCTCAGTACTAACCCCCTCACAGCGCGGAGCTCCCTCAGTACTAACCACTTCACAGCGCGGTGCTCCCTCGGTACTAATCACCACACAGCGCGGTGCTCTCTCAGTACTAACCCCCTCACAGCGCGGTGCTCCCTCAGTACTAACCCCCTCACAGCACAGTGCTCTCTCAGTACTAACCACCACACAGCGCGGTGCTCTCTCAGTACTAACCCCCTCACAGCGCGGTGCTCCCTCAGTACTAACCCCCTCACAGCACAGTGCTCTCTCAGTACTAACCACCACACAGCCCGGTGCTCCCTCAGTACTAACTCCCTCACAGCGCGGTGCTCCCTCAGTACTAACACCCTCACAGCGCGGTGCTCTCTCAGTACTAACCACCTCACAGCGCGGTGCTCTCTCAGTACTAACCCCCTCACAGCGCGGTGCTCTCTCAGTACTAACCACCACACAGCGCGGTGCTCTCTCAGTACTAACCCCCTCACAGTGCGGTGATCCCTCAGTCCTGACCCCCTCACAGCGCAGTGCTCTCTCAGTACTAACCATCTCACAGCGCGGTGCTCCCTGAGTATTAATCACAACACAGCGCGGTGCTCTCTCAGTACTAACCCCCTCACAGCGCGGTGCTCTCTCAGTACTAACCCCCTCACAGTGCGGTGATCTCTCAGTACTGACCCCCTCATAGCGCGGTGCTCTCTCAGTACTAACCCCCTCACAGTGCGGTGATCCCTCAGTACTGACCCCCTCACAGCGCGGTGCTCTCTCAGTACTAACCCCCTCACAGTGCGGTGATCCCTCAGTACTGACCCCCTCACAGCGCGGTGCTCTCTCAGTACTAACCACCTCACAGCGCGGTGCTCTCTCAGTACTAACCCCCTCACAGCGCGGTGCTCCCTCTTTACTAAACCCCTCACAGCGCGGTGCTCTCTCAGTATTAACCACCTCACAGCGCAGTGCTCCCGTAATACTAACCCCCTCACAGCGCTGTGCTCTCTCAGTACTAACCCCCTCACAGCGCGGTGCTCTCTCAGTACTAACCACCTCACAGCGCGGTACTCCCTCAGTACTAACCCCCTCACAGCGCGGTGCTCCCTCAGTACTAATCCCCTCACAGCGCGGTGCTCTCTCAGTACAACTCCCCTCACAGCGCGGTGCTCTCTCAGTACTAATCCCCTCACAGCGCGGTGCTCTCTCAGTACTAACCCCCTCACAGCGCAGTGCTCTCTCAGTACTAACCATCTCACAGCGCGGTGCTCCCTGAGTATTAATCACAACACAGCGCGGTGCTCTCTCAGTACTAACCCCCTCACAGCGCGGTGCTCTCTCAGTACTAACCCCCTCACAGCACGGTGCTCTCTCAGTACTAATCCCCTCACAGCGCGGTGCTCTCTCAGTACTAACCCCCTCACAGCGCGGTGCTCTCTCAGTACTAACCACCACACAGCGCGGTGCTCCCTCAGTACTAACACCCTCACAGCGCGGTGCTCTCTCAGTACTAATCCCCTCACAGCGCGGTGCTCTCTCAGTACTAACCCCCTCACAGCGCGGTGCTCTCTCAGTACCCATCCCCCTCACAGCGCGGTGCTCCCTCAGTACTATCCACCACACAGCGCGGTGCTCTCTCAGTACTAACCCCCTCACAGCGCGGTGCTCTCTCAGTACTAATCCCCTCACAGCGCGGTGCTCTCTCAGTACTAACCCCCTCACAGCGCGGTGCTCTCTCAGTACTAACCCCCTCACAGCGCGGTGCTCCCTCAGTACTAACCACCACACAGCGCGGTGTTCTCTCAGTACTAACCCCCTCACAGCGCGGTGCTCTCTCAGTACTAACCCCCTCACAGCGCGGTGCTCTCTCAGTACTAACCCCCTCACAGCGCGGTGCTCTCTCAGTACTAACCACAACAAAGCGCGGTGCTCTCTCTGTACTAACCCCCTCACAGCGCGGTGCTCTCTCAGTACTAACCCCCTCACAGAGCGGTGCTCCCTCAGTACTAACTCCCTCACAGCGCGGTGCTCCCTCAGTACTAACACCCTCACAGCGCGGTGCTCTCTCAGTACTAACCACCTCACAGCGCGGTTCTCTCTCAGTACTAACCCCCTCACAGCGCGGTGCTCTCTCAGTACTAACCACCACACAGCGCGGTGCTCTCTCAGTACTAACCCCCTCACAGTGCGGTGATCCCTCAGTCCTGACCCCCTCACAGCGCAGTGCTCTCTCAGTACTAACCATCTCACAGCGCGGTGCTCCCTGAGTATTAATCACAACACAGCGCGGTGCTCTCTCAGTACTAACCCCCTCACAGCGCGGTGCTCTCTCAGTACTAACCCCCTCACAGTGCGGTGATCTCTCAGTACTGACCCCCTCATAGCGCGGTGCTCTCTCAGTACTAACCCCCTCACAGTGCGGTGATCCCTCAGTACTGACCCCCTCACAGCGCGGTGCTCTCTCAGTACTAACCCCCTCACAGTGCGGTGATCCCTCAGTACTGACCCCCTCACAGCGCGGTGCTCTCTCAGTACTAACCACCTCACAGCGCGGTGCTCTCTCAGTACTAACCCCCTCACAGCGCGGTGCTCCCTCTTTACTAAACCCCTCACAGCGCGGTGCTCTCTCAGTATTAACCACCTCACAGCGCAGTGCTCCCGTAATACTAACCCCCTCACAGCGCGGTGCTCTCTCAGTACTAACCCCCTCACAGCGCGGTGCTCTCTCAGTACTAACCACCTCACAGCGCGGTACTCCCTCAGTACTAACCCCCTCACAGCGCGGTGCTACCTCAGTACTAATCCCCTCACAGCGCGGTGCTCTCTCAGTACAACTCCCCTCACAGCGCGGTGCTCTCTCAGTACTAATCCCCTCACAGCGCGGTGCTCTCTCAGTACTAACCCCCTCACAGCGCAGTGCTCTCTCAGTACTAACCATCTCACAGCGCGGTGCTCCCTGAGTATTAATCACAACACAGCGCGGTGCTCTCTCAGTACTAACCCCCTCACAGCGCGGTGCTCTCTCAGTACTAACCCCCTCACAGCACGGTGCTCTCTCAGTACTAATCCCCTCACAGCGCGGTGCTCTCTCAGTACTAACCCCCTCACAGCGCGGTGCTCTCTCAGTACTAATCCCCTCACAGCGCGGTGCTCTCTCAGTACTAACCCCCTCACAGCGCGGTGCTCTCTCAGTACCCATCCCCCTCACAGCGCGGTGCTCCCTCAGTACTATCCACCACACAGCGCGGTGCTCTCTCAGTACTAACCCCCTCACAGCGCGGTGCTCTCTCAGTACTAATCCCCTCACAGCGCGGTGCTCTCTCAGTACTAACCCCCTCACAGCGCGGTGCTCTCTCAGTACTAACCCCCTCACAGCGCGGTGCTCCCTCAGTACTAACCACCACACAGCGCGGTGTTCTCTCAGTACTAACCCCCTCACAGCGCGGTGCTCTCTCAGTACTAACCCCCTCACAGCGCGGTGCTCTCTCAGTACTAACCCCCTCACAGCGCGGTGCTCTCTCAGTACTAACCACAACAAAGCGCGGTGCTCTCTCTGTACTAACCCCCTCACAGCGCGGTGCTCTCTCAGTACTAACCCCCTCACAGAGCGGTGCTCCCTCAGTACTAACCACCACACAGGGCGGTGCTCCCTTGGTACTAACAAACTCACAGCGCGGTGCTCTCTCAGTACTAACTCCCTCACAGCGCGGTGCTCCCTCAGTACTAACCACCACACAGCGCGGTACTCCCTCAGTACTAACCCCCTCACAGCGCGGTGCTCTCTCAGTACTAACCACCTCACAGCGCGGTACTCCCTCAGTACTAACCCCCTCACAGCGCGGTGCTCCCTCAGTACTAACCCCCTCACAGCGCGGTGCTCCCTCAGTACTAACCCCCTCACAGCGCGGTGCTCCCTTGGTACTAACCACCTCACAGCGCTGTGCTCCCTCAGTACTAACCACTTCACAGCGTGGTGCTCCCTCAGTACTAACCCCCTCACAGCGCGGTGCTCCCTCAGTATTAACCACCTCACAGCGCATTGCTCCCGTAATACTAACCCCCTCACAGCGCAGTGCTCTCTCAGTACTAACCCCCTCACAGCGCGGTGATCCCTCAGTACTAACCCCCTCACAGCGCGGTGCTCCCTCAGTACTAACCCCCTCACAGCGCGGTGCTCCCTCAGTACAACTCCCCTCACAGCGCGGTGCTCTCTCAGTACTAACCCCCTCACAGCGCGGTGCTCTCTCAGTACTAACCACCTCACAGCGCGGTGCTCTCTCAGTACTAACCCCCTCACAGCGCGGTGCTCCCTCAGTACTAATCCCCTCACAGCGCGGTGCTCCCTCAGTACAACTCCCCTCACAGCGCGGTGCTCTCTCAGTACTAACCACCTCACTGCGCGGTGCTCCCTCAGTACTAACCACCTCACAGCGCGGTGCTCTCTCAGTACTAACCCCCTCACAGCGCGGTGCTCCCTCAGTACTAATCCCCTCACAGCGCGGTGCACCCTCAGTACTGAGCCCCTCACGGCGCGGTGCTCCTTTAGTTCTAACCCTTTCACAGTGCAGCGCTCCCTCAGTAGTAACCCTCTCACAGCAAGATGATCCATTAGTACTGACCCTCAGGGAGTGCACACTTCATCATTACTGACCCTCCCACTGCACAGCAATTCATCCATACTGACCCTCTGACAATGATGCACACACTCAGTCCTGATATTTTGACAGTGATGCACTCCCTCAGTATTGACCCTCTGACAGTGATGCACTGCCTCATTACTGACCCTATGACAATGCAGCACACCCTCAGTCCTGACTCTCTGGCAGTGCAGCACTCCTGACATAATGACTCAAAGACAGTGCGGCACTGCCTCAGTGCTGACCCTCTGACAGTGCAGCAATCCCTCAGTACTGACCCTCTAACAGTGCAGCACTCCCTCGGTACTAACCCTCTGACATTGCAGTGCTCCCTCAGTGCTCTCTTCACAGTGTAGCACTCCCTCAGTACTGACCCTCTGACAGTACAGCACTCACTCAGTACTGACCCTATGATAATGCAGCACTCCCTCAGTACTGACCCTCCGACAGTGCAGCACTCCCTCAGTACTGACCCTCCGACAGTACACTGCTCCCTCAGTGCTCACTCGCAGGGTAGCACTCACTCAGTGCTGACTCTCTCACAGTGCAGCACTCCCTCAGTACTGACCCTCTGAAAGTGCAGCACTCCCGCAGTACTGACCGACTTACAGTGCAGTACTACCTCAGTGCTCTATTCACAGTGTAGCACTCCCTCAGTACTGACCCTCTGACAGTGCTGCTCTCCCTCATTACAGACTCTCTGACAGTGCAGTGCTCCCTCATTACAGACTCTCTGAAAGTACAGTGATCGCTCAGTGCTCTCTCAGAGTGTAGCACATCCTCAGTACTGACTCTCTCACAGTGTAGCACTCCATCTGCACGGAATGTCTGACAGTGTGGTGCTCCATCCGTACTGACACTGGGTAATGCAGCATTCCCTCACTATTGTCTGTCCGACAGTGCGGTGATCCATCAGTACTGACTCTCTGGCAATTCAGCAATCCCTCAGTACTGACCATCAGACAGTGCAGCACTCCCTCAGTCCTGATCCTTTAATGGTGCAGCACTGCTCTGTGTGCTGGCCCTCTGACAGTGCATCACTCCATCTGTACGGACCCTCTGATAATGCAGCACTCCCTCAGTACTTAACTTCTGACAGTGCAGCACTCCCTCAGTACTGACCCACTGACAGTGTGGCACTTGCTCAGTACTGACCTTCTGACAGAGCAGCACTCCCTCAGTATTGACCTCTGATAATGCAGCACTCCCTCAGCACTGATCCTCTGACAGTGCATTGCTCCCTAATTACAGACTTAGACAGTACAGTTCTCTCGCAATGCTCTCTCAGAGTGTAGCACTTCCTCAGTACTGACTCTCTCACAGTGTAGCACTCCGTCTGGACTGAACCTCTGGCAGTGTGGTGCTCCATCCGTACTGACACTCTGGTAATGCAGCATTCCCTCACTATTGTCTGTCCGACAGTGTGGTGATCCATCGGTACTGACTCTCTGGCAATTCAGCACTCCCTCAGTACTGACCCACTGACCCTCTGACAGTGCAGCACTCCCTCAACACTGACCCTCTGACAGCGCAGTGATCCCTCCGTGCTGACCCTCTGA
The DNA here is from genome assembly GCF_047496795.1 of Chiloscyllium punctatum. Classification (NCBI taxonomy): domain Eukaryota; kingdom Metazoa; phylum Chordata; class Chondrichthyes; order Orectolobiformes; family Hemiscylliidae; genus Chiloscyllium; species Chiloscyllium punctatum. The sequence continues at coordinate 349,948 of NW_027309877.1, forward strand.
CAGTGCAGCACTCCTTTAGTTCTAACATTCTTACAGTGTAGCGCTCCCTCAGTTCTAACCCTCTGAGAATGACGGAGCAGCACTCTCGCAGTACTGATCCTCTGACAGTGATGCACTCCATCAGTACTGACCTGGTGGCCAGTGATGCACTCCCTCAGTCTTGATTCTCTGACAGTGCAGTGCTGCCTCAGTGCTGACCCTCTGACAGTGCATCACTCCATCAGTACTGACCCCCTGACAGTGCAGCACTCCCTCAGTACTGACCCCCTGACAGTGCAGCACTCCCTCAGTACTGACCACCTGACAGTGCAGCACTCCTTCAGTACTGACCGTCTGACAGTGCAATGCTCCCTCATTACAGACTTAGACAGTACAGTGCTCCCTCAGTGCTCTCTCAGAGTGTAGCACTTCCTCAGTATTGACTCTATCACAGTGTAGCACTCCTCTGGACTGAACCTCTGACAGTGTGGTGCTCCATCCGTACTGACACTCTGGTAATGCAGCATTCCCTCACTATTGTTTGTCCGACAGTGCGGTGATCCATCAGTACTGACTCTCGGGCAATTCAGCAATCCCTCAGTACTGACCATCTGACAGTGCAGCACTCCCTCAGTACTGACCCTCTGACAGTGCAGCACTCCCTCAGTACTGACCCTCTGACAGTGCAGCACTCCCTCAGTACTGACCCGCTGACAGCGCAGTGATCCCTCCATGCTGACACTCTGACAGTGTGGTACTGCCCCCATACCGACCGTGCGGCAGTGCGGCACACCCTCAGTACTGACCCTCTGACAGTGCAACACTCCTTTAGTTCTGACATTCTTACCGTGTAGCGCTTCCTCAGTTCTAACCCTCTGAGAATGACAGAGCAGCACTCTCGTAGTACTGATCCTCTGACAGTGATGCACTCCCTCAGTACTGACCCTCTGACAGTGCAGCACTCCCTCAGTCCTGACTCTCTGACAGTGCGGCGCTGCCTCAGTACTGACACTCTGACGGTGCAGTGCTCTCTTCACGGTGGAGCACTCCCGCTGTACTGACCCTCTGACAGTCCAACATTCCCTCAGTTCTGACCATGTGATAATGCAGCACTCCCTCAGTACAGACTCTCTGACAGTGCGGCGCTGCCTCCGAACCCACCCTCTGATAGTGCTCTACACCCTCAGTGCTCTCTCATAGTGCAGCACCCCCTCAATATTGACTCTCTCACAGTGTACTGCTCCCTCAGTAATGACCCTCTGACAGTGCAGCACTTGCTCAGTACTTACCCTCTGATAGTGTAGTGCTCCCTCAGTACTGACCCTCTGACAGTGCAGCACTTGCTCAGTACTTACCCTCTGACAGTGTAGTGCTCCCTCAGTACTGACCCTCTGACAGTGCAGCACTTGCTCAGTACTTACCCTCTGACAGTGTAGTGCTCCCTCAGTACTGACCCTCTGACAGTGCAGCACTGCATCAGTGCTGACCCTCTGACGGTGCAGCACTCCCACAGTACTGATCCTCTAACAGTACAGTGCTCCCTCAGTGCTCTCTTCCCAGTGTAGCACTCCCTCAGTACTGACGCTCTGACAGAGCAGCACTCCTTCAGTATTGACCTCTGATAATGCAGTACTCCCTCAGTACTGACCCTCTGACAGTGCATTGCTCCCTCATTACAGACTTAGACAGTACAGTGCTCTCTCAGTGCTCTCTCAGAGTGTAGCACTTCCTCAGGACTGATTCTCTCACAGTGTAGCACTCTGTCTGGACTGAACCTCTGACAGTGTGGTGCTCCATCCGTACTGACACTCTGGTAATGCAGCATTCCCTCACTATTGTCTGTCCGACAGTGCGGTGATCCATCAGTACTGACTCTCTGGCAATTCAGCAATCCCTCAGTACTGACCATCGGAAAGTGCGGCACTCCCTCAGTACTGACCCTCTGACAGTGCAGCACTCCCTCAGTACTGACCCTCTGACAGTGCAGTGATCCCTCCGTGCTGACCCTCTGACAGTGTGGCACTGCCCCCATACCGACCGTGCGGCAGTGTGGTACACCCTCAGTACTGACCCTCTGACAGTGCAATGCTCCTTTAGTTCTGACATTCTTACCGTGTCGTGCTTCCTCAGTTCTAACCCTCTGAGAATGACAGAGCAGCACTCCCGCAGTACTGAACCTCTGACAGTGATGCACTCCCTTAGTACTGCCCTCTGACAGTGCAGCACTCCTTCAGTCCTGACTCTCTGACAGTGCGGCGCTGCTTCAGTACTGACCATCTGATAGTGCAGCACTGCATCAGTGCTGACCCTTTGACAGTGCATTGCTCCATCATTAGAGACATTGACAGTACAGTGCTCTCTCAGTGCTCTCTCAGAGTGTAGCACTTCCTCAGTTTTAACTCTCTCATGGTGTAGCACTCCATCTGGACTGAACCTCTGGCAGTGTGGTGCTCCATCCGTACTGACACTCTGGTAATGCAGCATTTCCTCACTATTGTCTGTCCGACAGTGCGGTGATCCTTCAGTACTGACTCTCTGGCAAATCAGCAATCCCTCTGTACATTCAGCAATCCCTCTGTACTGACCATTGGAGAGTGCAGCACTCCCTCAGTACTGACCCTCTGACAGCGCAGTGATCCCTCCGTGCTGACACTCTGACAGTGTGGCACAGCCCCCATACCGACCGTGGGGCAGTGTGGTACACCCTCAGTACTGACCCTCTGACAGTGCAATGCTCCTTTAGTTCTGACATTCTTACCGTGTAGCGCTTCCTCAGTTCTAACCCTCTGAGAATGCCAGAGCAGCACTCACGCAGTACTGAAACTCTGACAGTGATGCACTCCCTTAGTACTGCCCTCTGACAGTGCAGCAAACCTTCATTCCTGACTCTCTGACAGCGCGGCACTGCTTCAGTACTGACCCCCTCACAGTGCAGCACTCCCTCAATGCTGACCCTCTGACAGTGAATTACTCCCTCAGTACTTACCCGCTGACAGTGCAGCACTCCCTCAGTACTGACTCTCTGACAGTGCAGTGCTCCCTCAGTATGACCCTCTGACAGTGCAGTGTTCCCTCAGTACTGACCCTCCGACAGTGCAGCAGTGCATCTAGACTGATCCCCTGATAGAGCAGCACTCCCTCAACACTGACTCTCCGACGGCGCAGCACTCCCTCAGTACTGACCGTCCGACAGTGCAGTGCTCCCTCAGTACTGACCGGCCGACAGTGCAGTGCTCCCTCAGTACTGACCCTCCGACAGTGCAGCAGAGCGTCTGGACTGACTCCCTGTCACTGCAGCACTCCCTCATCACTGACCCTCTGACAGTGCAGTGTTCCCTCAGTACTGACCCTCCGACAGTGCAGCAGTGCATCTAGACTGACCCCCTGACAGTGCAGCACTCCGTCAACACTGACCCTCTGACAGTGAAGTGCTCTCTCAGTACTGATCCTCCGACAGTCCAGCACTGTGTCTCGACTGACCCCCTGACAGTGTAGCACTCCCTGAGCACTGAAGCTCTCACAGTGTAGCACTCCCTCAGTCCCACCCTCTGATAATGCAGCACTCCCTCCGTTCTGACCCTCGGACAGTGCAGCACTCCCTCAGTACTCACCCTCTGACAGTGCACTACGCCCTCAGTGCTCTCTCACAGTGAAGCACTCCCTCAGTATTGACTCTCTCACAGTGTACTCTTCCCTCAGTACTGACTCTCTGACAGTGCAGCACTTGCTCAGTACTGACCCTCTGACCATCCAGCGCTCCCTCAGTACTGACCATCTGATAGTGCAGCACTCCCTCAGTACTGACCCTCTGACAGTGAAGTGCTCCCTCAGTACTGATCCACCGACAGTCCAGCACTGTTTCTGGACTGATCCCCTGACAGTGTAGCACTCCCTCAGTCCCACCCTCTGATAATGCAGCACTCCCTCAGTTCTGTCCCTCTGACAGTGCAGCACTCCCTCAGTACTCACCCTCTGACAGTGCACTACGCCCTCAGTGTTCTCTCACAGTGAAGCACTCCCTCAGTATTGACTCTCTCACAGTGTACTCCTCCCTCAGTACTGACCCTCTGACAGTGCAGCACTCCCACAGTGCAGACCCCCTTACAGCGCAGCACTCCCTCAGTACTGACACTCTGAGAGTGCAGCACTCGCTCAGTACTGACCCTCTGATAATGCAGCACTCCCTCAGTTCAAACACTCTGACAGTGCAGAACTCCCACAGTACTGACTCCCTGACAGCGCAGCGCTCCCTCAGTACTGACCCTCTGAGAATGCAGCACTCCCTCAGTACTGACCCCCTGACAGTGCAGCGCTCCCTCAGTACTGACCCTCTGACAGTGCAGCACTCCCTCAGCACTGATCCTCTGATAGTGCAGCACTCCCTCAGTACTGACCCTCTGACAGTGCAGCAAAACCTCAGTACTGACCCTCTGACATTGCAGCACTCCCTCAGTACTCACCCTCTGACAATGCAGCACTCCCTCAGTACTGACCCTTTGACATTGCAGCACTCCCTCAGTGCTGACCCTCTGACAATGCAGCACTCCCTCAGTACTGACCAGTTTTTTTTCTATTTCTTAGATTCTTGTGGAAATTTGGAGACAAAGGGTTTGCAGATCCTTAGGAAGCATGAGAGAGACACACTAACCAAGCCCTGTCTAAAACTCTCTGCAATAGTCTATTTACAGGCACAAAGTCACAGAGATGCACAGCTTGGAAAAAGACACTCCTGTCCAACTCGTCCATACCAACCAGATATTCTCATCTCATTTCATTCCATTTGCTAGCACTTGGCTGATATCCCTCTAAACCCTTCCTATTCAAATACTCATCCTGATGCCTTTTAAATGTCGCAATTATACCAGCCCCCATCACTTCCTCTGGCAGCTACCTGCATGCCTTTGAATAAGTGCTCAAACATTCATACAGTCGATACAAACTCTAATAAACACCAACCTACAAAAGGCTATCATTGTCATTTTCAATCCACCCTTAGCTTCTTCATTACGCTGATTTGCTGGAATAAAACTTATTTTCGAATTTGGCTTGCATGTGGTTACCACATCCTCTAATAGTTGCCCGTAAGTAAGGGTGAGCTGTACTCTTCTGCTGCAGTCCTTGGGTGTCTTACAGTGATGTTAGGGAGGGGGTTCCAGGGGTTTGACCTGAACCATGTAAAGAGCTCTCTTACTGGAGTGTCTTTTTAAAGTTAGGAAGTTATTATAGACCAGGAGGACCCGAGAGCTGCTGTCTTGTCAGAGAGAGAGGACTGGTGGGTCACACACCTCTGGTAAGGGGCGAGGTTGAGAAGCCGAGGCCTTCATGGTAACTTCAGACATGATAGAGATTGTGCCAACAATGTTAGCATCACCAACCAGTTAGCTGTGGCAACTGACCCTCCTTTGTAGCGGAAGGGTTCAATCCCTTTAATAGAGCAAGCTTGAGAATTCAACACTAAAAAACAATCTGTACGGACGCGCTGGAGACCTGAAGCATCAATACAGAGATTGCTCAAGAAGCTAAGAATGTCCAGCAGCATCTCTGATGGGAGAGGGAGAAAGAGACAGAGAGAGAGTTCACCTTCAAGTCCAGTGATTGCTGCGGGAAAGTTCCTTCAGAACAGACCATTTTGAGGAAGAGTCACTTGAAATGCGAATTGTTCCTCTCTCTGTTCACCGTTGCTGCCTGATCTGCTGAATTTCCCCAGCCATCTGTTTGCTTGAGAATTTGATCTGACCTGATCCAAGCGTCACTGAGTAATTCAGT